>NC_029773.3:35469525-35514094 GCF_000817695.3 Arachis duranensis | reverse complement strand
TGCATTGCAAGGAGCTAAGTTTGGTGTTGCACACCAAAACAATTTGAGGGAGAATGCAAATTTCTAAGTTTGGTGTTCCACCAAAAATATCATTTAAAAACACATTCTCACCTCTTGCATGATTCTAGCTCCAAGCAATCAAACACATTATTCAACTGTTGAATTGTTTTCTAGCTTTAATTTCATTAACCTTTAGCAAGGATACATGGTTTCAATTATGGTTAACTTGTTGCATCTGAGGTAGTGGCAAACAATTAAGTTTGGTGTCCCTACACCAAAATCAATCCAAGAACCACACTCAGTTTATGCATACTAACCATACAGTTAAGGGCTTGAGAAGCAAGCAACTTTGAGGATTATGCAGGACATGAATCAACAGTTGAAGACACTATGCATTTTGACTCAAAGGGAACACAACAGAAGGAGAAAAATCAAAGGGCTGCAACTTCAAAGGTTGTATCTGAACTTAATCCTTGCTGCTGTGTATTGTTTCGAACATGGGAACCGTTGTATGTCTTGTTAGAGTGTTCATCTAGTTGCAAGTGAAATTGTTTGCTAAAAATGCTAAGTCTGCATAATGCTTGTATCCATCACTTAGCTTTAAAAATTGCTTTGTTTCCCATATGCTTAAATAAAAGAGTTTGGTTTGAATTGAAAAGTAAAATATCCAATGTTGCATAAGTATGAATGGAAGTTGGTGGTGGTATATGTGTTTGATTAAATGCATGACTCATGAAATAATTGTTGCATAATATCATTCTCATTCAATTGTAAGTTAGCTTGCTATTACAGAAACTCTTATCAATAATGAAACACCCTTGGTAACAAAAACAGAAAGAAAAGGAAGAAAGAAAAAGCCAAAATGGCAAGAAAAACAAAGAATAAAGGTTGGACACCAATGGCTTGAACCTTAGGACATATGCCTGTGGTGTTCTTGTACTGAGATCTGCTTGGATGAGTAAATTCTAAGGGGTATTTTGAAACCCGGTCACTTAGATCAACTGATTTGGGATGGCCAATTGAAAATCCACAATAAAGAGCAACTTAGATACAAAGCACTTAGTAATCCAAAGAGATGCTGTGCATCAATGATCCTAGGAAGAATTAGTGAGCCAAGTGTCTGTGGTGGAAAGATGTTGAGCAAAAAGAAAAGAAAATAAAGCCAAAGGCTATGCTGTAGCATTTGACACCCAACCTCAAAAAAATAATAAGCTTGTTAAAGCATTATAAGCCAAGAAAAGTTAGCAAGGGAAGAAGCAAAAAGTGAGTCTTATAACAGCAAGTTTAGCAAACCTTTGATGCAAAATGTATATTATGTAACAAGAACAATAACTTAAGCACCAAGCGCGCGCACTCCCGTCCCTGGCGCACCAAACCGTTCCTGCCCTGCCCTTGGCGCGGGCAGGGCAGCGTTTTGCGCCCCTGGCGCACCAATTTTTCTCCTGGCGCACCAATTTCCTCCTCTGGCAGCACCAACACGCGCACTCCTCAAAGCTGGCGCATCAACTTTTCCTGCCCTGCCCTTGGCGTGGGCAGGGCAGCACCATGGCCGCACCAGGCTCGCACAAGGCTGCACCAACACGCACCAATTGCTAGCACCAAGCATCAATTTTCTGCCCTGCCCTCCACAAGGGCAGGGCAGCCTCCTGGGAGTGACTTTTTGGGCCAAAATTCAAATTAAAAATTCATTTGAATTCATTTCTTCACCAATTCAAAAGCCCATCCAAATCCCATTATCCAAGAATAGAAAGTGTATAAATAGGAGTTAGTTTGATGTAATTAGGACCTTTACTTTGAGCTTTGAATTTCTACTTTTATTTTGGGAGCTTTTGAATTTCATTTTCTTTGAGCTTTCTTGAGAGGCTTGTCCGAGCACTAAGAGGATCAAGGGAGAATTGACTAATCTCCTTCCTCATTCTTCCTTGGGCAATTCTATTCTTCTGTTTTTGAGTTTTGGGTGTGTGAAATTGAGGAAATTCTGTCTCAATTCCCATTCAAACTCTCTTCAAATTGTTCTCTGCATAATTCAATTTCAATTCTGTTCTTCTATTACTTCTTCATTAATTTTCTGTCAATTGCTTAGTTAATTCAGATCTGGGAAGGAAATTGGGTTTTAGGCTCTGCTACCTAAGCCCTTGGGATCCTGAGATCATAATTCACTCTTGGTTCTTCTGTGAACCTTTACTGCATTTTACTTTCTTTCTGTTTGAATGTTATTTGCTTCTGATTTACTTTCTGCTCAAGCATTTGCTGCAATTTACTTCTTCTTTGTTTAGATCCTGCAATCCCATTCCTCAATCCCCTTTTATATTTAAGCCATTTATCTTTCTTGCCATTTAAGTTACTGCAATTTAAGTTTCTTGCACTTTAAGTTTCAGTCATTTACTTTCTTGCTCTTTAAGATTCTGCAAATTTACAATTCTGTTCTTCAATTTACTGCACTTCTCCCTTCCCCCTTTACATTTACTGTCATTTACTTTCGGTTAAACACAAATCACTCAACCAAAACTTGATTTGCTTGACTAAATCACCCACTAAACTAAAATTGCTCAATCCTTCAATCCCTGTGGGATCGACCTCACTCATGTGAGTTATTATTACTTGATGCGACCCGGTACACTTGCCGGTGAGTTTTGTGTTGGATCGTTTTCCACACATCACCCCTCTCTCCTAGGATTTAGGATTAGGATTCCTCTTAAAGGATTTAGGATTTTTTCTTTTCAATTTCCAGGTTTAATGTTCCTTTTATTTATTTTCCCAATTTAACTTATGAACTATTCCATGTTAGATTTGATTTCTTTTATTAATGCAATTTGAGGTATTTCAGATATATGATTTTTATTTAGCTTTCTATATTCTTGGTTTTGGTTGATTAATTGGTGACTCTTGAGTTGTCAAATTCATCGTGATTGATAATTGTTATCTTTGCTGATTGATTTAGATTCCTATAACTCTAGACTTTCCTTAGGAGTTGACTTGGACTTTAGGTTTTAAATTGATTTGTCCACTTGATTACCTTCATAGTTAGAGGTTGACTGAGTGGGAGCAAAAATATAATTCTCATCACCATTGATAATGATAACTTGGATAGCACTTCCAGTTTCATACCTTGCCAAGAGTTTTCTTTGCTATTGATTTAATTCCCTGCAATCTATTTTCCTTGTTCTCTTATCCAAAACCCCAAAATTATACTTTTCCATAACCAATTATAAGCACACTTCCCTGCAATTCCTTGAGAAACGACCCGAGGTTTAAATACTTCGGTTATCAATTTTATTAGGGGTTTGTTACTTGTGACAACCAAACTTTTGCACGAAAGAATTTTTGTTGGTTTAGAAACTATACATACAACGCGATTATTTTTGTGAAATTCTTTACCGGCAAGAATCCGTTCGTCAAAATAGCACCGTTGCCGGGGAATTACAAACGTGTGCCTTATTATTGGTTATTGTAAATATTTGCTTTTTTTGCTTGTTTGTTAGTTTTTGTTAGTTTTAGGACTTGGTTGCTTATTTTTATTAGTTTTGTTTTTATTTTTCTCTTACTACTATGAACTCTCACCCCTTTGGCTATGAGTTTGGTTATAATCATGTTGCAGGAAGAGGAGATTACAATAAGAACATGCATCAAGGATGGAAGAATCAAAGGTGGGAGGAGCCATAGGGATTTGATCAACCCTCTTGGCAACAGCCTCAGCCAAAATACTATGACCAAGAGCCATTCCAAGAAGCATATCAAGATAATGGCTATGGTTAGCGCTCTTTTGACTATCAACAACTACCACCAAACGCCTATGAACCCCCTCCTCAACATAGCTTTGAACCACCATCTTAACAAGCCCCTTACCACCAAACACCCCTATATGACCCTAATCCATATCCACCATACCAACCACACTATGAGCTGAACGAACCATACATAGAACCACCCTAATTCTAAAATAATTACTCTCATGAACCACCACCTCCATATTTATCATCTCCATACCCTTACCAAGAAGAACCACCTTCCTATTATGAACCCTCCTATCCACCCCAACCTCCACTGGATAACAACACTCTTAGTGTTATGCACGAAAGATAAAAGACCATGGAAAACACACTTACCGGTCTGACCTCTACTATACAAGCTCTCGTCTCCCAGATTGGGTCATCGAATACCTCCAATATTCAACCCCCAAGCTCTAGTGCGCTTCCTTTCCAAGAGCGTGGTTGGAGGCATGCCTTAGGCACAACCATGCCCACGCGAACGCGTCGCTGACGCGTCTGCGTCATTTTAAAAAATAGCCTCCCATGCATGCGCGTCACCCACGCGACCGCGTGCCCCTACAAAATCGACATAAATGGGTGTATGTCAGAGAGTTATGGTGGAGTAGGGCTGGAATGGTGCTGGAAGCACAAGCCCTATCACGCGAACGCATGCCCCACGCGTCTGCGTCGTTTTGCAAATATGGCCATTCACGCGATCGCATCACCCACGCGAACGCGTCACCCTAAATTTTGGCAATGTGCAAATGAAACAGAAAGTTGCTCGAACGCGAGGCTGCTCTCGCGCCACTAGCGCAAATCAAGTCACGCGTCCGCATGACCGACATGTCCGCGTCACTTGAAAATATCGCAACTCACGCGAACGCGTGACCCACGCGTCCGCGTCGCATGCGACGCACAATTTATCCAGATCAGTGCCAGAATTCCTATCTTTTCTTCACCAATCCTAATTCTTCCTTCCTCCTCTCTTCCTTACTTCTCCTTCCCTTCTTTCACTTCTTATTCTTCACCTTCATTCTATTTTACTTAATATATTTGCATACTTTCATTTATTGCATTTTCATCTTGTGCATATTTTTATTTTCTTTTCTAAGTTTGTTATTTTACCATTGGTGTTAAATGTTCTTATTCAACTATTGTATCTTTTCTTGCATTATTTTGGTGCTTAGTGACTTGTTCTACACTGTTGGGTAATATTATTTAAATCAATGCTAATCTTTAATTATACTTGTACTCCTCTTGTATTGATATGAACTTATACTGTCTTTAATTACCCACACTCTCCCCCTTTGTTGCAATTTTTGCACTATTGATATGACATGTGCCTCTACTATTTTTTCACTTGCATGTTGTAGCTACCATGTAATTGAGACCCTTATTATTTGGCATTAACCCACCCATACTTTATTTATTTTCTTATCTTTATTTCTGGGTTACTTTTCTTCTTTTCCTCTTCTTTCAAGATGGCCACCAAAGAAGGGAAAGGGAAAGCTCTACATAGGGAGACAAACAAGTCCATCTGCACAATCTTTGGAGAAAAACGTCAGTTGGAGAAACCTATCCACTTGCACATCTTAGCATGCACCGAAGACGGTGTAATCTTTAAGTGTGGAAAGGTCGATACCGACTTCCATAGGTTAGTTACTTCATATTTTAACACCAATGTTTAATTTTCTTTGTTAAATTAGTTGTTGCATTTGCATGTTTGTTTGATTTTGTGCACATTTTACCAATTACTTGGTTGAAGTAATATTTTCTTTTTCAAGAAACTTTTATAGCATTTTACTAATTTGAATTAAAATTTTTGAAAAACTTGTTTGAAGAAATATTATTTTGGAACATGGTTTAGAGCTCGAGCACACAAAACCAGTTAGATTTTTTAGCCTAATTGATTAGTTGCATCTTATCAACCAATATTTTATTTTTGGTGTGTGTTGTTCTCTCTAAAATTGTGATCTTTGACTTGCTTGATTCTATATTTCCATGGTTTAATGTATGCATGCACTTATGTGATTGAGGCCTTGTTTCACTAAGCTTACATACCCATATGGCCTTACCCTTTCATTATCCTTTGCAAACCAATGTTGAGCCTATTTTACCCCTTTGTTCTTTACTTTAGCTCATCATTAACTCTAAGAGAAAAACAATAATGTCCTTAATTTGAATCCTTGCTTAGACTAGTGAAGGTGCTCATGAATTAAGTGTGAGGAAAGTGGATTTGAAAATATTTGGTTTGGGAATTGAGTATGTTAGACTTTCTGTGAAAAATGTTGAGAACATGTTTATGCATTCAATACCTTAATCATATGCATTGAAAAAGGAAATAAAAAATATAGATTAAGAAAAGAAAAAGAGAAATAAAAAATAAATAAAAAAAGAGAGAGAGAAAAAAAGAAAAGAAAAGAAAAAAAAGCAAATAAATAAAAAGGGGACAAAATGCCCCAAGTTAAAGTAATAATATCAATGCATATGAGTTGTACTTAAATTTGGGATGCATGAATATGTGGTAAACATAGTTAATGGGCAGTTAGATCTTGTATTGTGATTACATGGATTGTCTTAAGTTAGGTGGGAAAAGTTTAGGTTAATTAAGGATTCAGATTTTAGTCCACTTGACCAAATACAATCCTACCTTGACCTTGACCACATTACAACCCTTAAAAGACCTCTTAATTTGTGTATTGGTGCATTAAATTTTTGTTGATTGCTAGATGAAGAGCAAGCCTTAGAAAGCAAGATTAGTAGAGAATTGAGAGAATTGAACCTCAAACACCTGAGCGATTAAAGTGTATACACATCCAGTGAGGGTTCGATGCTCGATTCCTTGTTCCCTGCTTTCATGAGCTATTTTCTTTTGCAAGTTTTCTTGTACATTATTTTGTGATTTGAATTAGTGAAATCCAGTTCATATTTTTTCTTAAAAGATTTGTTTACCTTTAACCAAGTAGATAAAAGCATTTTGCATGTAGTTGCATTCATATAGATAGGTTGCATTTCATAAGTTTTACCATTCATCTTCACTCTCTTATAGCTTCTCTTGAGCTTAGCATGAGGGCATGCTAATGTTTAAGTGTGGGGAGGTTGATAAACCCCTATTTTATAATTCATCTTGTGCTTAAATTCAGTATTTTTATCAAATCTTCACCCACTTATTCATGCAAATTGCATGATTTTACTATTCCTTCCTTATTTTATGATATATGAGAAAACATGTTTCCCATGCTTTAAAGATATTAAATTTAATTATCCTTTATTACCATTCGAAGCCGTGATTTGTGTGTTAAGTATTTTCAGGTTTCATAGGGCAAGAATGACTTAGAGGACAGAAAAGAAACACGTAAAAATGGAAGGAACGCACAAAATGGAGTTTTTGAAGAATCGGCAGCGACGCGAATGCATGGACGACGCGGAAGCGTGCCTTGCGCAAAATGGCGTCGACGCGAATGCATGGACGACGCGGACACGTTACTAGCACGAAACACAACTGATGTAGACGCGTGGAATAAAAAAACTCCAGATGACGCGGACGCGTGACCCACGCGAACGCGTGATGGACCCCACGTGCAGAAAATTGCAAAAGGCGGCCCCAGCGATTTCTGGACCAATTTTGGTCCAGATCCAAGCCCAAAGAACACAGATTAGAGGCTTTAAAGTGGGGGAATACAAACAATTCATCATCATTCATTCATAATTCACAATTTTAAGATTTAGGATTAGGATTCCTCTTAAAGGATTGAGGATTTCTTCTTCTCAATTTCTAGGTTTAGTGTTCCTTTTATTTATTTTCCCAATTTAACTTATGAACTTTTTCATGTTAGATTTGATTTCTTTTATTAATGCAATTTGAGGTATTTCAGATATACGATTTTTATTTAGCTTTCTATATTCTTGGTTCTAGTTGATTAATTGGTGACTCTTGAGTTGTCAAACTCATCGTGATTGATAATTGTTATCTTTGCTGATTGATTTAGATTCCTATAACTCTAGTCTTTCCTTAGGAGTTGACTAGGACTTTAGGTGTTAAATTGATTTGACCACTTGACTTACCTTCATAGTTAGAGGTTGACTGAGTGAGAGCAAAAATATAATTCTCATCACCATTGATAATGATAACTTGGATAGGACTTCCAGTTTTATACCTTGCCAAGAGTTTTCTTTGCTATTGATTTAATTTCCTGCAATCTATTTTCCTTGTTCTCTTATCCAAAACCCCAAAAACATACTTTTCCATAACCAATTATAAGCACACTTTCCTGCAATTCCTTGAGAGACGACCCAAGGTTTAAATACTTCAGTTATGAATTTTATTAGGGGTTTGTTACTTATGACAACCAAACTTTTGCACGAAAGGATTTTTGTTGGTTTAGAAACTATACATACAACGCGATTATTTTTGTGAAATTCTTTACCAGCAAGAATCCGTTTGTCACTGCCCCAATGGCATGGTCACTGGCATCACACATTAGTTCGAATGGTAATGTGCAGTCTGGTGTAGAAATGACTGGTGCTGTGATCAACTTAGCTTTCAGAGTCTCAAAGGCCTGCAGACATTCTGTGTTAAAGACAAATGGTGTTGCAGCGGCTAGCAGATTGCTCAAAGGTTTTGCAATTTTTGAAAAATCCTTTATAAACCTCCTCTAGAATCCTGCATGCCCCAAAAAGCTTCTGATTGCCTTAACATTGGCAGGTGGTGGTAATTTTTCAATTACCTCTACCTTAGCTTGATCCATCTTTATTCTCTTGTTCGAAATTCTATGCCCAAGGACAATTCCTTCAGTCACCATAAAGTGACATTTCTCCTAGTTTATAACCAGGTTAGTCTCTTGGCACCTTTTCAAAATAAGTGCTAGATGGTCAAAACAGGAGCTGAATGAGTCTCCAAATACTGAGAAGTCATCCATGAAGACTTCCAGAAATTTCTCTACCATATTAGAGAAGATACAGAGCTTGTACCTCTGAAAGGTTGCAGGTGCATTGCATAGACCAAATGACATCCTTCTGTAAGCAAATACTTCAGATGGACATGTGAATGCTATTTTCTCTTGGTCCTGAGGATCTACTGCAATTTAGTTGTAACCTGAATAGCCATCCAAAAAGCAGTAGTATTTATGACCTGCTAGTCTCTCTAGCATCTAGTCTATGAATGGTAAGGGAAAATGATCTTTTCTGGTGGCTGTATTGAGCCTTCTGTAGTAATTTAGTGACCTCTTTCTGCACCACCTCCTTCATGGCTGGATTCAGTCGCCTCTGTGGTTAAACCACAGGCTTTAGCATCTTCCTCTAATAGGATCTTGTGCATGCATCTGGCTGGACTAATGCCCTTAAGATCACTTATGGACCACCCAAGAGTTGTCTTGTGTGTCCTTAGCACCTAAATTAGTGCTTTCTCTTCCTGTGGCTCTAAAGCAGAGCTTATGATTACCGAAAAAGTGTTATCTTCCCCTGGAAATGCATACTTCAGGGACGGCGGTAGTGGTTTGAGCTCGGGTTTGGGAGGTTTCTCCTCTTTTGGAGGAGTTTTCAAAGGTTCTGCTATTTTCTCTGGTTCCTCCAGATTAGGCTGAACATCTTTAAAAATGTCCTCTAGCTCTGATTCGAGACTCTCAGTCATATTGACCTCTTCCACCAAGGAGTCAATAATATCAACACTCATGCAGTCTTTTGATGTGTCTGGATGCTGCATAGCTTTGACAACATTCAACTTAAACTCATCCTCAATTACTCTCAGTGTTACCTCCCCTTTTTGGACGTCAATGAGAGTTCGTCCAGTGATGCCAGGGCATTTAGGCCAGCTTCACTGACCTTTTCTTTACTGTTTTAGGGTAGTTTCATGCATTTTCTTAGTGAATAAGGCAAGTTTTGGATAAAAATACACTTACACCTTGATTCAAGCAACTATTGTGAATTTTACATGATTTCATGAAGATTTTGCAAGAATTGCATGACAAATTGATGATGCATAATCTCATGACTTGGGATAGAGCTTTGATGCACTTTGTTTGCTTAATTTCAGGGCAAAGGAAGCAAGGAAGAACCACGTTAGTAGCCACGTTAATCTAGTTAACGTGACCACTAACGTGGAATGGGAATGAGCTTACAACGTTAATGAGAAAAGTGATCACCAATAACGCCTGCGAAGTCATCATAAGCCCACGTTAATTGCCACGTTAACTAGGTTAATGTGGTAGTTAACGTGGAAATAAAGAGAGCTCTAGCGTTAGTGGTAAACGTGAACACCACTAACGCTCCAAAAATTGGCAATGAGCCACGTTAAGAGTCACGTTAACTTAGTTAACGTGAACTCTAACGTGAAAGAGAGGAACAATGCCAACGTTAGTGAACGTTGGATCAAGCTAGCATTTTCCACGTTAGTGGTCACGTTAAGACCACTAACGTGAAAGTCAAGGTGGAGCCAAGATTGATGAGCCAATATTAGTGACACTCACCTTTGTCACTAACGTTGGAGATGGCATTCACTACCACATTAGTGGCCACGTTAACTTAGTTAACATGAGCTCTAACGTGGAGAGTAGGGGCGTTTGGAGCGTTTGTGACAAAGGTAAGTGTCACTAACGCTCTCGAAGATGAGGCATGCCCACGATAAGAGCCACGTTAGTTACACTAACATGAACTCTAACGTGGGGACAAGGGGCACAAGGCAATGTTATTGGGAAAGAGAAAAACATTAAAATGACACCAAACTTAGAAATTTTAGATCAAAATAAAGAAAACAAAGAAGAAAACTTTGAATGATAAGTTGAACACCAAGAACACTTCGAAGATCAAGATGAACATCAAGAACCAATTTTGAAAATTTTTGAAGAAATAAGGACACAGAAACACCAAACTTAAAACATGAAACTAAACTCAAATAGAAGATTCAATAATTAGTTTATTGGTTTTTTTATCTATTTATTAAAAATTTTCAAAAAAATCTAGAAAAAGAAAACAAGGATTTTAAAATTTTAACAAAAACAATAATAAAAGACTCAAAGAAAAATTAAAGATTGATAAAGAAAAATAAGATTTTTGAAAAGAAAATAAAAGACTTAAATTTAGTGACTCTAAACCAACAAAAATAAATTATTCCTAATCTAAGCAACAAGATGAACCGTCAGCTATCCAAACTCGAACAATCCCTGGTAACGACGCCAAAAACTTGGTGCATGGAATTGTGATCACACTTTTCACAACTCCGGTACAACTAACTAGCAAGTGCACTGGGTCGTCCAAGTAATAATTCCTTACGCGAGTAAAGGTCGATCCCACGAAGATTGCCGGCTTGAAGCAAGATATGGTTATCTTGTAACTCTTAGTTAGGAGATTAGTGATAAAAATGATTTTGTTTGTAAAAATTAAAAGAGCATGAAATGAATTATACTTGTTATTCAGTAATAGAGAACAGGTTGAGGTTTCAGAGATGCTCTGTCTTTTGAATCTCTACTTTCCTACTGTCTTCTTCACCAAACACGCATGGCTCCTTCTATGGCAAGCTATATATTGGTGGATCACCGTTGTTAATGGCTACCATCTGTCCTCTAAGTGAAAATGGTCTAGGTACGGTTTCTGTACGGCTAATCAACTGTCAGATCTCTCGTCTCGGATGAAAAATACCAGGCACAGCTACCGCACGGCTAATCATCTGTCGGTTCTCACTTGTGTCGGAATAGGATCTCTCTATCCTTTTACACACTGTCACTGCGCCCAACATTCGTGAGTTTGAAGCTCGTCACAGTCATCCCGTCCCAGATCCTACTCAGAATACCACAGACAAGGTTTAGACTTTCCGGATCTCAGGAATGCTGCCAATTGGTTCTAGCCTCTACCACGAAGGTTCTAATCTCACGAGTTTGAATGCTCTGTTGTTAGGGGATGTAAGTCAAACTCGTGGATTAGAAACCCATGAGATACGCACTTAAGCTGTCGCCCAATGACTATGTTGAGCTCAGATAGAATGGAAGTGGTTGTCAAGCACTCGTTCATAAATTTGAGAATGATGATGAGTTTCATGGATCATTACATTCTTCATATTGAAGTACCAGTGAGTATCTTAGAACAGAAGCAAGCGTGATTGAATAGGAAACAATAGTAATTGCATTAATCTATTGAAACACAGCAGAGCTCCTCACCCCCACCTATGGGGTTTAGAGACTCATGCCGTAGAAGATACAATATGAGATGTAAAATGTCATAAATTACAAAATGAATCTCTAAAAGTAGTTCTTATACTAGACTAGTAACTTAGGTTTACAGAAAATGAGTAACTAGGTGTAGATAGTGCAGAAATCCACTTTTGGGGCCCACTTGGTGAGTGTTTGGGCTGAGCTTTCAAGCTTCCACGTGCATGTGCTTCAAATTGGAGTTAAACGCCACCCTGGGTGCCAAAATGGGCGTTTAACGCCAAGAAGTGTGCTAGTTCTGGTGTTTTACGCCAGTTTGGGTCATCAAATATCGGATAAAGTATAAACTATTATACATTGCTGGAAAGCCCAAGCTGTTAGCTTTCCATCCCAATTGAGAACGCGCCCATTGGACCTCTGTTGCTCCAGAAAAACGCGTTTGAGTGTAAGGAGGTCAGAATCCAACAGCATCTGCAGTCCTTTCTCAGCCTCTGAAATAGATTTTTACTCAGGTCCCTCAATTTCAGCTAGAAAATACCTGAAATTACAGAAAAATACATAAACTCATAGTAAAGTCCTGAAATGTGATTTTTGCATAAAAATTAATAAAAATATAATAAAAAGTAACTAAAACATATTAAAAACTACCTGAAAACAATGCCAAAAAGCGTATAAATTATCCGCTCATCACACATCAAGGCATCTAGTGGAATTAAAGGAAGATTAAAATTATCAATCCAAGGGTCCCCAAGCATGTTTTCACATTTAACCACAAATTAGGAGAAAATCATGGAACTATGCTATTTTATTGAATAAATGTGAGAAAAGGTTAACAAAATACTCTAAATTCAACACAAGATAAACCCTAAAAATGGGGTTTATCAACCTTCCCACACTTAAACCTTAGCATGTCCTCATGCTAAACTAAGAAAAAACAAGGGGTATGACATTTATTCAATGTAACTAAATTATATGCAACCTATCTAAATGCAACTATCTATATGAGTGCAAATACTTGGTCAAAACAAATCCACTTCCAAGAGAACATATGTAAGCATAAGGGCTAAAGCAATAGGAGCTAAACCAAACCAAACCCACAATTGCATTGAATTACCAAAAAGATCTGCAAACTTGCATGAATATAAATGATAGTGGTGAAAACATGAAATTGAGCAATCAAACTCTTACCGGATGTGTATCTGCTCTAGTCACTCAAGTGTTTAGGGGTTGATTCACTCAATTCTCCCCTAATCATGCTTTCTAAAATTTGTTCTTTATCTATCAATCAACAATCATTCAATGGATGCATACAAATATCATGAGGTTTTTATCAAGGGTTGTAATGGGGTTAGGGTCAAGGTAGGATCATATATGGTTAAGTGGACTAAAATTTGAATCTTTGATTAACCTAGACTTTCCCACCTAACCTATACACTGACCTATACAAATTCAAGCTAACCTAACTACCCATTCTTCACTTTTTCACATACTCATGCATTTTTCTCTTCATTTCACAACACTTATGCATTGACTCTTATTGGATTTACTTTGGGGCATTTTTGTCCCCTTCGTTATTGTTTTTTTCTTCTTTTTTCTTTCTTTTTCCATTTTTTTCTTTTTCTTTCTATATATATATATATATTTCTTCTTTTCTTTTGTTTTTCTCATTTTTTTCAAGCTTTGTTCAAGAATGTCAATGCATAAGGTCCATACATTTAATCAATACATAAGCATGCACCCAATACCCAAATATAGAAATACAAAACACCCTTTTATCCCAACCAATGTTCCCAAATCTCCCCAAACTTGAATAATAAATACTCTCACTAGCCTAGGCTAATCAAAGATCCTAACAAGGGACTTTTATTGTTTTTCACTTTAGGCTTGTAATGTGCTAAAATAAGGAATAATTGGGTTAAGCGTAGGCTCAAAATTGGTTAACAATCGAGAGTAAAAAGTAGGCTATTTGGGTAAGTGAGGTAATGAAATAATGACCTCAATCATATAAATGCATAAATACAAGGAATAAATGGACATACAGAATTAAACAAATTAAGGATCACATTCATAGAAAGAGAACAATTGCACACAAGAAAGAAAAAGTGGTTATAAGATGTAACCACACTATTAGGCTCAAATCTCACAAGCTTGTGTTCTTAGATCAAAACATGCTTCACAAAATATAGAATTCAAGCAAGTTCCACAAAAAAATTTCCAATCAATTGGGATGGTGCCCTATAGATAAATTCCTTGGAAAATTCCATCATTGTTTTGACTAAGCTTATCCTATATGCAATGTTGTGATTGAGAAATTCTAAAAATTCCTTAGTTTATCCCCTTTTTCAATCAAAACCAATTTCACATGCAAAAGAGGGTCAACTAGGTTCCACCAATCCAAAATATTTTTCTAATCACAACCAAAAGCTAAGACAACTATATAAAGAAAATCCAACTAAAATATGAAATGTATCCAATCTAAGGTGTAAAATGCAATAAACTAAAATAAAAGTATGCAACAACCAAAATAAAAGTATCCACAATACTAGTATATACAATAGTCTCAAAAGCGTACAAAATAAAGCAAAATAACATAAACTAGGAGATAAATGCCCGAAAATGTTCACCCAAAGTAAAGCTATCCACCAACGGTGACGACGGTGATCTCCCCACACTTAGACTTAAGCATTGTCCTCGATGCTACTACTCGGGCTCATGGTGAGGGTTAACGGTCGCATCCGGCTGCTGGGTCTCAGGTTGTGGCTCCTCAGGGGGCTGCTGTGCCTCTGGGGTGGCCTGTGTCTGTGGAGGTGTCTCTGGCTGAGCCTGCTCCTCCTCAAATGAAGAAGGATCGGGAAGAGGGTGTAACTCAACACCCAGTGCCATGAACATCTGATCCACTCTTTAAAGTCATCGCATAATGTGGCGCTCACTGTGCTCCATGAAGCGGAAGAGACGCTGTATCAGAAGATAAGTCGGCTAGAGTGCTGGTGGTAGTGCTAAGGGTGCTGCTGGTGCTGAAGGTCCTGTTGCAGCTGAGGAAGAAGAGGGTCTGGCTGCGGCTGCTCTGGCTCGGGCTCTAGATGCACGCTGGGATGGAGCCTTCTCATTCACCCACATATCCCACGGAATAACATCCTCCTTGCCGTCGTCTGGGATTAGTGGTGACACGTCATCGTCTCTCTATGGAGCACCGGCAAGCTCAACCATCCTAGTGACCAAAGTTGAAAATGGAAGTATACCACGGATATGTGCTCGCCACATGTATTTCCTAATCAACCGGGGGAAGTATACCTCCTTCCCCTCCATAACACAATCGATCAGAACGAGTATATCCACCGGAATCTCAATAAAATGGGTAGTAGGCATGACATAGGTGGCAAAGATTTGCTACCAAGTCCTAGCCTCTCTCAATAGATGAGCAAACAACAACCCCTTGGGTTTCTTATTATCGGCATCCATCACCCAAGGGGCATTCGGGGTGGCAATGACACATCTCAGAGCCTCAAAATCAAAAGTCATGCAGCTCATAGCCAGCTCCGCTTACTCATAGGCATCTATGGCATTGGTCCTAGGCAGACAATGGAGGGCATCCTCAATAGCAGCCTCGGTAACCAATATCTGGCCGCCATGCAGGTAAACCGAATCAAGAGTCACTCTAAAGAAATTGCAGTAAAACTCCTTGACCCATGAAGAGTTTATCCTGCCTAGCTCTCTATCAACAAAACCTAGACCCAACCCTTGAATATGGGCCTCAATGGATTGCCTCAGGTCTGCGGGGATGGCCAGTTTCTTCTCAATGTTCAGATTCTTCTTCTGATAGGTTGGAAAGTGGAGCTCACAATACAGGTTAGGAAACCTATATGTATCGGTAGGTGGTAGCTGCTGATTCTCTTTGTCCACTTCATTAAGCGGGTTCTTGGCATAATTGGCGTAAGGAGCAAGAGTGGAGGCTTGAGGTGTCTTCCTTTTTCTAGAGGTAACCTTGGCTTTCCCTCTATCAGACATCTTGAAAAGAACAGATATGACATGATATAAGCAATCAAACCAAGTAGAGGAATAGAAAGCAAGGATTGTCACATGTATGAAGTGAGGTAACAGAACGAAAACTCAGAATGCAAGCAACAAGAATCAGAATTTAATCAAAGCCACAAACCAAGAATTCAAGTAATATATGCACAATGCTTGTTTATGAAGCACAATAAGCGTCATACCCCAAAAAAGAATGGTTATAGTGTTAGTTGAAAACTAAAAAGAAAATGAGCATGTTAAGCAAGTTAGAAGTTAGAAAAGTAATTCAAAAATTAGTGGTATGACGGTTATTTGCTTAATCAAGATAAATGCAAAAATAAGGATAACAAGCACACTCACAATCATGAGGAAGATGCAGTCATTGACGATGATATATGAAATTTTGCATAAAAGCACATAATGGAAAGCAAGTCATCAATCATGTCAAGGCCACTAAATTTGCAATAATTGGCGTTGAAAGGTTTGAAAGAAGCACTAGAGTAACCAAAAGCAAGTTGAAAACCATTTGAACTAAAAAAAGTCACACTAGTGAAATCTACCAATTATTGCCAATGAATGAACCTTATTGAAGAAAATCACAAGTTAAAGTCAAATGTTAGGCTTAGTATGAGTAAAAAAAAATTGATTTAACTTGAAGAGTCAAAGCACAGGAAGGCTCAAATAGGTGAGTTAGGCAAGGGATTGTTTGACATAGAGGTTCGACAAACAATTTCTCGAACTAACCTTTTCGATGCATATCACGGGAATCAAAATAAAGAACGAAATGCTAACCACAATAACCCAAAAATCAAACTTGGTATAAGCCAAGTAAATCTCAACTTGAAAAGTGCCAAGTTCAATTCTAGGTAACAAGTTTAAAAACAAAATAATTTCTAGAAATTTGGTCAGCATCCCGGCAGTAATTTGGACGTTCCCGAATAGTAGAAAGCAGCAGAATCATATATGATACATCAAAAGATAAGTTCAAGCAGTAGCAAGCTCAATCATAAGACTGAAGTTCAGTAAGGCAGCAGTTAAAAGGCAGCAAAGCAGTAACAAAAATAACACAGGACATCACCACACAACAACCAAGTAATTTACATTCAGAAAGTAAACACGAACGGAGCAATTATCAGGCCTAGAATCTTCTAACCACATTCTAACTACCTAACAACATGCATCTCTATCTAACCTAACAATCAGAAATGAATCAATTAACTAACTAAGATTAACAAACAAAATTAATAGTAAAAAAATAAGGAAAACAGAGCAATGGGGGTAGGGATATGGTGAACCTAGAATGCAGAAGTAGAATTGGAAGGGGGGACTGGGGAATGGGAAGAACAACAGCGACGCGATGCTGCCTAGTAGTGGTGGCAGTGACGGGCTCGTGGCGGTGCAGGGGGTGGTCGCAGACAGAGGAGCAACGCAGAAAAGGGTGGAGGCAGGGTGATAAGTGAGGCGCGGTGAGAGAGAGAGAATGGAAGGGATGGCGTGAGTGGTGGCGTGATGGTCCCACTGGCGACAATGGTTGGTCACAGCGGTGCTTGCGAAGGTAGAAGGAGACGAACAGTGAGAGGGGAGAGAGACGGAGATGAGGAGAGAAGTGGGAAGAGAAGAGAGAAGGGAATAGGGCAGCGACGGCAGCGGTGAGGTCACCGGAGCTTGGGGTGGTTGAAGCTTGAAGGCGCGGTGGTGATGGAAGGTGAAGGGGGAGAGACATTGGGATGAAGAAGGGGTTAGGGCACGCGAATGGTAGGGTTCTCACGTCCCTGAGGGGTTATAGATTTCAAATCCACGCGTACGCGTCCAGTACGCGTGCGCATGGGTGGTTGAAGGAAGGGTGGGACGCGGAAGCACCAGGTGCGCCTAAGCATGGATTGGGATGTACGCATGGATGCGTACACGTGATGTATGCGTCTGCGTGCATTGGGGTTGGGCCAGAGGCATAGTGTTGGCTCGGAGTTAGCATAACTCTCGGGTCCTATGTATGGGAACGGTGTCAGCTCATCGATGCGTAAGCGTCATGTACGCGTACGCGTCCCTTCCCTTAAGCATATAGCTTAGTGGTTGCACAAGGTTGGCCTAACTCTCTGGATTCATGTATGGGGCTGCATCTGCGTATGGACGCGTACGCGTACAGCATGCGTACGCGTCCCTGCCTCTTTTTTTTTAACATAAACACTAAAAACAGTTTAAACCCTCCCTAACACTACCTACAACTCAAAAATAACCACGAATGCAAAATTAACAAAATCTTTTTGGTGTTGACACTTTTCTAACTACTAACAAGCATAACTTTCATGTTAAGAAACTAACAGCCACATTATTAAAACAACTATATGAAGAGAAAACTACCTACAATGGTAACTCAAATCACTTATTGATCAAAGCTAAAAGAGAGTGGAAAGAGTTTACCATGGTTGGGTGACTCCTACCTAGCACATTTATTTTAAGTCCTTAAGTTGGACATTTGGGAAGCTCCTTGTCATGGTGGCTTATGCTTGTACTCATCCTTAAATCTCCAAGGATCTTTATTCCTCAAATGGTTGACAGAAATTCCAACCGTCTTCACCAAGCTTGGGCAAAGTTCTACCCAAGATATGGGCTCTCATGTTGGTCTTCATGCAGCGATCCAGGATCCCATATCTTATTTTGACACCCATTTTCAAGTTGAGCATCATGATTCTTCCATCCGGGTGGTTGACACATAGAATTCTCTTTAGCACACCAAATTCTCTTCCTAGACACATGTAAAGTAGCATTCATCCAATCATGGTCCATAGTCTTGAAAACTTGACCTCAATGAGCCTAATACTAAACTTCCAACCGCTACACAACTCCTTCTTACTCTTAGTGCTATAAAGTGCTCTAAGTTGCCCATCATTTTCAATCAAACCATATTCAAGTGAGAAACTAAAGCTTAAGGATAAGAGTTTTATCCACTTGAATGTTGTGTTAGATGGTGACTTAGGAATGGTAACTTCCCCACACTTAGACAATGCGAGGTCTACTTCCTTATGCTCTTCCTTAGTGATCTCCACCTCTTGACAACTTTCTTCAATTTCTTCTTGCTTGTCAACTTCTTCCAATTCCTCCTCATCATCAATCAAGTCAAATCTTGGAGGTTGTGTGAAATCTACTTCAACATCAGCTTCACATTTATTGGAAGAGTCTTCAACTAGGTCATTGATGTTACTTGATAGTGAGTTGTCTTCAATAACTTCAATTTCATATTCCATGGGAGAGGATTCCATTTTGGATATGAATTCATTAATGATGAAATTTTCCTCTTGATTATCCTTTTCTAAGTCTCCAACTATGGTATGCCTTGGAGGTTGTACACCCTCCTCAACATCAACATTAAGCTTCTTGGAGAGAAGGTCTTGAGGTTCCCATGGTGGTTCCGCATCTCCTAAATCTTCAACTACTTCTTCCTCTTCTTTAACAATTATGGCTTCTTCTAATTGTTCTAATACAAAATCTAACTCCTCACTCTCCACCGGACTTTCCAATCTCTCTTTCATACTTTGCTCTTCTTTTGATCTTTCGCATGTGGCTACGGAAGCACCTTGAGTGTTCAAGCATTGGTAGGCTAAAGTGTGCACTACCTTGGTCAAATTAGCCACAAAGTCTAGTGCATTCCTTTGCATGGCCTCTTGTCCTTGAAGTAGCAAAGTGAGAGAATTGTCCATTGGGGCTTGGGGTGGATAGGAAGGTTCATTATTTTGGAGAAAAGATTCATAGTAGGAAGGTGGTTCCTCTTGGTAAGGGCGTAGAGATGGTGTGTATGGAGGTAGTTCTTGGTAGTAATCATGATAGGGTTGTGGTGGTTCTAAAGGTTCTTACTCATAATGGTCACAAGGATACGGTGTGGATGATTGGTCATATGATGAATAAGGGTCATAAGGGGTTGTTGGTAGAAAGGGGCTTTTGAGCATGGTTGATGGTCATGTTAAAGATGAGGTCCATAGGCATATGATGGTGGTTGTTGATAATCACAAGGGAATTCATCATAGCCATTGAATTAACATGCATTAGGATGAGAATTATACCTATAAGTATCCGGAGGTTGTTGCCAAGAGGAGTGATCAATTTCTTGAGGCTCCTACCATCTTTGATTGTTCCATCATTGATACATGTTGTCACTGAAGTTCACATTTCCTACAACACAATTAGGACCAAACTCATAGCCAAAGTGAGGATTCATAGTGAAAGCAAAAGAAAACTAATAAAGTCCTAAGCTAACAAAAACTAACAAACAAGAAAAAGACAACTATATTCACAATATTCACCTTTATACAATAACCAATAACAAGGCACACAATTGCAAATTCCCGGCAACAGTGCCATTTTGATGACCGGACTTTTGTGTGGTATAGAATTTCTCTATTAAAATCTCATTGTAAGTATAGTTTCTAAACCAATAATAATCCTTTCATGCAAAAATTTGTTTGTTACAAGTACAAACCCCTAATAATCCTAATAACCGAAGTATTTGAATCTCGGGTCATCTTCTCAATGGAATTACAGGGTAGTGTTCTTGTTATGGGTTATGAGTTGTATATTTTGGGGTTTTGGATGAGAAACATGAAAAGTAAATGGCAATGAAAATCAAATGATAAAGCGGTCTTGGCAAGGTTTGGTGGTCAAGGATCTCTATCCTTATCACTAATCACATCATGATAATTGAATGGATCAATCCCGTTAGATCATCCTCTAACTAGTAAAGGAGAGTTAAATGAGCTATATCAATCCAAGTTCATAGGTCCTAACTATTTACTAATTGAATTAATGAGAACTAGAGTCAATGGCTACGAATCATCAATCACTTGGGCATTAGTAACTCAAGAGTTCCTAAATTACCATATCAAGCCAAGAACATAAAATTCTACTCTAACATCCTTCCAAGCATTTTATCAAACACTTGGAAGGCACAAAAGAAAAGCATAGTAAATTGACAACAAGGATGGATTCTAACAACAATTAATTGCAAGGAAGTTAACAACAATAATCAAGGAAAGCACAATTAACAAGAATTACCTCAAATTGCATTAAAAGGAAATTATAAGAACAAGAGTAGATCAACTTACAAAGCATGGAAATAAAATAGAAGAAATTGCAACAAAAGAATAGAAGAACAAGATGTAGCAACATAGAATTGAAAGGTAGAAGTAAATGAAAGCAAAGATTTAAACCTAGATCTAAGAAATTCTAACCTAAACCTAATCCTAATTCTAGAGAGAAGGGAAAGCTTCTCTCTCTAGAAAACTAACTCTAAAACTAGATCTAAAGTGTCTTGTGTGTGTAATGAATGGAATGATTGGTATCTTCCCCTTCAATCCTTGATCCTTTTAAGCATTTTGGCGCCAAAGTTGGTTCCAAACAGGGCCCCAAAACCTCTGTGAATTCGCTGGGTATGAATTCACTTAAAAATCACGTGTAAGCAACGATGCGTACGCACACAGCACGCGTATGCTTCCAAGGGATTTTGACAATCCACGCGTATACGTCTAGTGCGCGTGCGCGTCCATGGACGTATCCCAAATCTTTGGCTTTTCATGATTTCTCCACTTTGCATGCTTTCTCTTCACTCCTTTGATCCATTCCTAGCCCTTTCCAATCTGAAATCACTAGCAAACACATCAAGGCATCTAGTAGAATCAAAGGAAGATTAAAATTATCAGCTCAAGGGTCCATAAGCATGTTTTCACATTTAAGCACAAATTAGGAGACAATCATGGAACTATGCTATTTTATTGAATAAATATGGGAAAAGGTTAACAAAATGCTCTAAATTCAACACAAGATAAACCCTAAAAACGGGATTTATCAACCTCCCCACACTAAAACCTTAGCATGTCCTCATGATAAACTAAGAAGGAAACAAGGGGTATGACATTTATTCAATGTAACTAAATTATATGCAACCTATCTAAATGCAACTATCTATATGAGTGCAAATGCTTGGTCAAAACAAATCAACTTCCAAGAGAACATATGTAACCATAAGGGCTAAAGCAATAGGAGCTAAACCAAACCAAACTGACAATTGCATTGAATTACCAAAAAGATCTACAAACTTGCATGAATATAGATGATAGTTATGAAAACATGAAATTGAGCAATTGAACCCTCACTGGATGTGTATCCGCTTTAGTCACTCACATGTTTAGGGGTTAATTCACTCAATTCTCCCCTAATCAGGCTTTCTAAAATTTATTCTTCATCTAACAATCAACAATCATTTAATGCATGCATACAAATATCATGAGGTATTTATCAAGGGTTGTAATGGGGTTAGGGTCAAGGTAGGATCATATATGGTTAAATAGACTAAAATTTGAATCTTTGATTAACCTCGATTTTCCCACCTAACCTATACATTGACCTATACAAATTCAAACTAACCTAACTACCCATTCTTCACTTTTTCACATACTCATGCATTTTCCTCTTCATTTCACAACACTTATGCATTAACTCTTATTGGATTTACTTTGGGGCGTTTTTGTCCCCATCGTTATTGTTTTTTTCTTCATTTTTCTTTCTTTTTCCATTTTTTCTTTTCCTTTCTATATATATATATATATTTCTTCTTTTCTTTTGTTTTTCTCATTTTTTTTCAAGCTTTGTACAAGAATGTCAATGCATAAGGTCTATACATTTAATCAATACATGAGCATGCACCCAATTCCTAAATATAGAAATACAAAACACCCTTTTATCCCACCCAATGTTCCTAAATCTCCCAAAACTTGAATAATAAACACTCTCACTAGCCTAAGCTGATCAAAGATCCAAACAAGGGACTTTTATTATTTTCACTTTAGGCTTGTAATGTGCTAAAATAAGGAACAATTGGGTTAAGTGTAGGCTATTTGGGTAAGTGAGCTAATGAAATAATGGCCTCAATCATATAAATACATGAATACAAGGAATAAATGGACATAGAGAATTAAACAAATTAAGGATCACATTCATAGAAAGAGAATAATTGCACACAAGAAAGAATAGGTGGTTATAAGATGTAACCACACCATTAGGATCAAATCTCACAAGCTTGTGTTCTTAGCTCAAAACATGCTTCACAAAATATAGAATTCAAGCAAGTTCCACAAAATAATTTTCAATCAATTGGGATGGTGCCCTATAGATAAATTCCTTGGAAAATTCCATCATTGTTTTGACTAAGCTTATCCTATATGCAATGTTGTGATTGAGAAATTCTAAAAATTCCTTAGTTTATCCCCTTTTTCAATCAAAACCAATTTCACATGCAAAAGAGGGTTAACTAGGTTCCACCAATCCAAAATATTTTTCTAATCACAACCAAAAGCTAAGACAACTATATAAAGAAAATCCAACTAAAATATGAAATGCATCCAATCTAAGGTGTAAAATGCAATAAACTAAAATAAAAGTATGCAACAACCAAAATAAAAGTATCCATAATACTAGTATATACAATAGTCTCAAAAGCGTATAAAATAAAGCAAAATAACATAAACTAGGAGATAAATGTATGAATATGTTCACCCAAAGTAAAGCTATCCACCGACAGTGACGACGGTGACCTTCACACACTTAGAATGTAGCATCGTCCTTGATGCTACTGCTTGGGCTCATGATGAGGGTCAACGGTCACATCCGGCTGCTGGGTCTCAGGCTGTGGCTCCTCAGGGGCTGCTGCGCCTCTGGGGTGGCCTATGTCTGTGGAGGTGCCTCTAGCTAAGCCTGCTCCTCCTCGTGCTCCTCCTCAGATGAAAAAGGGTTGGGAAGAGGGGGTAAGTCAACGCCCAGTGCCATGAACATCTGATCCACTCTGTTAAGGCGTCGCAAAATACGGCGCTCACTGCGTTCCATGAAGCAGAAGAGACGCTGTACCAGAAGATAAGTCGGCTGGGGTGCGGGTGGTGGTGCTAAGGGTGCTGCTGGTGCTGAAGGTCCTGCTGCAGCTGAGGAAGAAGAGGGTCTGGCTGCGGCTGCTCTGGCTCGGGCTTTAGATGCACGCCGGGATGGAGGCTTCTCGTTCACCCACGTATCCCATGGAATAACATCCTCCTTGCCGTCGTCTGGGGGTAGTGGTGGCACATCATCGTCTCTCCATGGAGCACCGGCTAGCTCAGCCATCCTAGTGACCAAAGTGGGAAATGGAAGTATGCCACGGACATGTGCTCACCACATGTATCAGCCGTGGGAAGTATAACTCATTCCCCTCCATAACACAACCGATCAGGACGAGCATGTTCACTAGAATCTCAGTAAAATGGGTAGTAGGCATGACATAGGTGGCGAAGATCTACTGCCAAGTCCTAGCCTCTCTCGATAGATGAGAAAACAACATTCCCTTGGGTTTCTTATTATCGGCATCCATCACCCAAGGGGCATCCGGGGTGGCAATGACACATCTCAGAGCCTCAAAATTAAAAGTCATGCAGTACATCGGCAGCTCCGCCTGCTCATAGGCATCTGTGGCACCGGTCCTAGGCAGACAATGGAGGGCATCCTCAATAGCAGCCTCAGTAACCAATATCTAGCCGCTACGCAGGTAAACCGAGTCAAGAGTCGCTATGAAGAAATTGTAGTAAAATTCCTTGAACCATGATGAGTTTATCCTGCTTAGCTCCCTATCAACAAAACCTAGGCCCAACCCCTGAATACGGGACTCAATTGATCGCCTCAGGTCAGCGGGGATGGCCAGTTTCTTCTCAATGTTCAGATTCTTCTTCTGATAGGTTGGAAAGTGGAGCTCACAATACAGGTTAGGAAACCTGTCTGTATCGGTAGGTGGTAGTATGGTAGTTACTAATTCTCTTTGTCCACTTCATTAAGCGGGTTCTTAGCATAATTGGCATAAGAAGAAAGAGTGGAGGCTTGAGGTGTCTTCCTTTTTCTAGAGGTAACCTTGGATTTCCCTCTATCAGACATCCTGAAAAGAACAGATATGACAGGATATAAGCAATAAAACCAAGTAGAGGAATAGATAGCAAGGATTGTCACATGTATGAAAAGAGGTAACAGAACGAAAACTCGGAATGCAAGCAACAAGAATCAGAATTTAATCAAAGCCACAAACCAAGAATTCAAGTAATATATTCATAGCACTTGTTTATGAAGCACAATAAGCGTCATACCCCCAAAAGAATGGTTATAGTGTTAGTTGAAAACTAAAAGGAAAATCAGCATGTTAAGCAAGTTAGAAGTTAGAAAAGTAATTCAAAAATTAGTGTATGACGGTTATTTGTTTAATCAAGATAAATGAAGAAAATAAGGATAACAAGCACACTAATAATCATGAGGAAGATGCAGTCATTGAGGATGAAATATAAAATTTTGCATAAAAGCACATAATGGAAAGCATGTCATCAATCAATGTCAAGGTCACTAATGAGCGGATAATTTATATGCTTTTTGGCATTGTTTTTAGGTAGTTTTGTGTATATTTTAGTTAATTTTTATTATATTTTTATTAGTTTTATGCAAAAATCACATTTCTTGACTTTACTATGAGTTTGTGTGTTTTTTTGTAATTTCAGGTATTTTCTGGCTGAAATTGAGGGATCTGAGCAAAAGTCTGATTCAGAGGCTGAGAAAGGACTGCAGATGCTGTTGGATTCTGACCCTCCCGAACTCGAAGTGGATTTTCAGGAGCTACAGATACCCAATTGGCGCTTTCTTAATTGCATTGGAAAGTAGACATCTTGAGCTTTCCAGCAATATATAGTAGTCCATACTTTGCCAGAGATTTAATGGCCCAAACTGGCATTAAACGCCAGCTAGAAACCCTTTTCTGGCATAAAACGCCAGAACTGGCATACTTCTTGTGGTTAAACGCCCATTTTGGCACCCAGGGTGGCGTTTAACTCCAATTTGAGGCACATGCACGTAGAAGCTTGGAAGCTCAGCCCAAACACTCACCAAGTGGGCCCAGAAGTGGATTTCTGCACTATCTGCACTTAGTTACTCATTTTCTATAATCCTACGTTATTAGTTTAGTACAAAAACCACTTCGTTCTATCCAAGCTCAACGTAGTCATTGGGCGACAGCTTGAGTGCGTATCTCTTGGGTTTCTAATCCACGAGTTTAACTTGCATCTCCTAACAACAGAGCATTCAAACTTGTGAGATCAAAACCTTCGTGGTAGAGGCCAGAACCAATGGGTAGCATTCTTGAGATCCGAAAAGTCTAAACCTTGTCTGTGGTATTCCGAGTAGGATCTGGGACGGGTTGACTGTGACGAGCTTCAAACTCACGAATGTTGGGCGCAGTGACAGTGTGCAAAAGGAGAGAGAGATCCTATTCCAACACAAGTGAGAACTGACAGATGATTAGCCGTGCAGTAGCTGTGCCTGGTATTTTTTATCCGAGACGAGAGATTCGACAGTTGATTAGCCGTACAAAAACCGTACCTGGACCATTTTCACTGAGAGGACAGATGGTAGCTATTGACAACGGTGATCCACCAACATATAGCTTGCCATGGAAGGAAGCCATGCGTGTTTGGAGAAGAAGACAATAGGAAAGCAGAGATTAAGAAGACATAGCATCTCTGAAAGCTCAACCTATTCTCCATTACTGAATAACAAGTATCATTCATTTCATGTTCTTTTACTTTTTACAAACGAAATCATTTTTATCACTAATCTCCTTACTAAGAGTTACAGGATAACCATAGCTCGCTTCAAGCCGGTGATCTCCATGGGATCGACCCTTACTCGCGTAAGGAATTATTACTTGGACGACCCAGTGCACTTCCTGGTTAGTTGTGCGGAGTTGCAAAGGTGTGATTGCAATTCCGTGCACCATGTTTTTGGCACCGTTACCGGGGATTGTTCGAGTTTGGACAACTGACGGTTCATCTTGTTGTTTAGATTATGAATATATTATTTTTGTTGGTTTAGAGTCACTAAATTTGAGTCTTTTATTTTCTTTTCTAAAATCTTATTTTTCTTTGAGTCTTTTATTATTGTTTTTGTTAAAATTTTAAAATTCTTGTTTTCTCTTTCAAGATTTTTTTCGAAAATTTTTAATAAATAGATAAAAACCAATAAGCTAATAATTGAGTCTTCTGTTTGAGTTTAGTTTCATGTTTTAAGTTTGGTTTCAATTGCATGTTTTTATTTTCCTTCAATTTTTCGAATTGCATGTTTTTATTTTTCTTCATATTTTTTAACTACATGTTCTTAGTTCTTTCTTGATCTTCAAATTGTTCTTGATAATTTTCCTTATTTGATCTTTAAATTTTCTTGTTTGGTGTCTTTTGTTGTTTATCTTACACATTTTCGAATTATTAGTGTCCAAAGTATAAAAATTTTTATGTTTGGTGTTTTTTGTGTCCTTATTTCCTTAAAGATTTTCAAAATTTGTTCTTGGTGTTCATTTTTACATTCAAAGTTTTCTTGTTTTTTTTCTTTGTTTTGATCTAAAAATTTTAAGTTTGGTGTCATTTTATTATTTTTCTCTTTCCTCATTAAATTCAAAAAAATATCTTTTCCTTTATTTACTCATCATTTTCGAATTCCTTAGGTTGACCTAGTCAAAATTTTTAAAATTTGATAGTTTCTTGTTACTCAAGTCAAAATTTCAATTTAAAAAATTTATCTTTTTAAATATTTTTCAAAATAAATTCTTTTTCAATTTTCTTTTCATATTTTTCCAAAATCTTTTATAAAATTTTTCAAAATCTTTTATAAAATTCTCTCTCCTCATTTTTTTTCGAAAATCCACATCAAAAAAATTTTCAAATGTTTTTAATAAATTAATTAATTTAGTTTTCAATTTTCTTTTATTTATTTTTCTTCTAATTTTTGAACTTATATTGAATTTGCCATTTATTTTATTTTATTTTATTTTAATTCCGATTTTCAAAAAAAAAAAAGAGAAAAAAGAGAATTTTACAATCCACATCATCTCCCTTTCTCCATCATCGACCTAAGTGGAAATGAACAGTCCAGAAGGACTCTGGGGTCATATGCTAACCCCACTACTACTTCATACGGGAGTAGTATCTGTATACCCCTCATCAGAGCCAGTAATTTTGAGTTAAATCCTCAGCTCATTATCATGGTACAGCAAAATTGCCAGTATTCTGGTCTTCCACGCGAAGAACCTACTGAGTTTTTGACACAGTTCTTACATATTGCTGACACAGTACGTGATAAGGAAGTGGATCAGGATGTCTACAGATTATTGCTATTTCTATTTGCTGTAAAAGACCAAGCTAAGAGGTGGTTAAACAACCAACCCAACGCCAGCATAAGAAAATGGAAACAGTTGTCAGAAAAATTCCTAAATCAATATTTTCCTCCAAAAAGGATGACACAGCTAAGGCTGGACATCCAAGCCTTTAAATAAGAGGATAATGAATCTCTTTATAATGCCTGGGAGAGGTACAGAGAGATGCTAAGGAAATGCCCCTCTAAAATGTTTTCAGAATGGGTGGTGATGACTTACATCATCTACCCTTTAAAAAGGACCATAAAAGAGGTGTAATCTCATTTGATCATTGCAATTCATGCTTAATTGATGAATATCATAGTACATTACTTTGAAATGAGTTGGTGCTGGATTTCAGGTGGAGAAGATATCAAAAATAGGAAAGAAAACAACAGAACAAGTGGGGCATGTGAAGCAGGCGTGCCACTTCGAACAAACGCCACAAAAATGTATTGGTGTGGCACGCCAAAAGCTGGGCGTGGCACACTGGTACAACATTCTAGAGAGCAAAATTGAAGACCATCAAAGGGGCATGGCACGCCGGGAGCAGGGCGTGGCATGCAAACTCATTACTAGATGAGCCATCACTATGGCGTGCCACTTTGTGTCGAAGGCGTGGCACGCCAGCCCCAGAATTCACTTGGGCGTGCCACTTGAGGACCAAGGCGTGGCATGCCAAGCCTATAAGACCCATAATTGAATGGCCGTGCCACTTGAGCAACAAGGCGTGGCACGCCAGCACCTAAGGAGACCAAATAAAGCTGGGCGTGCCACTTGGTATCGAAGGCATTGCACGCCAGCTTAAGAAGTCCTACTAAGGCGTGCCACTTGAGCAACAAGGCGTGGCACGCCAGCACCTAAGGAGGCTAAATAAAGATGGGCATGCCATTTGGTATCAAAGGCGTGGCACGCCAGCTTAATTATCTCACATTGGCATGCCACTTGAACATCCAGGCGTGGCACGCCAACATCTAGGACCATGACAAATGAAGAGTGTGACACGCCATTCTTATGGCGTGGCACGCTGGTAGTGTTTTCCAGAGGAGGAGTTAAAGGGCCAGTGAACTCAGGCGTGCCACTTGGGAGATGAGGTGTGGCACGCCAGCAACACGATGAAGCAAATGAAGGCGTGATACACTAGTCTCATGAGGTGGCACGCTGGTAGTGTTATCCAGAGAGGAAGAAGAGGAGCCAATAAACTCAGGCGTGCCACTTGGATGGCGAGGCGTGGCACGCCGGCAAGGGAGTAAAGCTTTAAGAAGGGCGTGGCATGCCAGACCCTGAGCGTGCCACGCTAGTACAAATCTCCAGAAGCATAGAGATAAGGGTAGTGACCTTGGGCGTCCTACTTTGGTTCGAAGCCGTGGCACGCCAGGTTGCTTTGCCCTTTAAAATGCCTTGGGCGTGCCACTTTGGTTCGAAGGTGTGGCACGCCAGGCTACTTTGATCTTTAAATTGTCCTGGGCGTGCCACATAAGCTCGAAGGCATGGCATGCCAGGGGAGAAACAGAGGACAGCGTGCCACTTGAATGGAGAGGCGTGGCACGTTAAATCAGAAGCAGAAGGAGCGTGACATGCCAGAGAAGCGCCAGTCACACGCCAGCTGGAAGATCACGTTTGTTGAGTTTCTTTTCCCTCCAAATTGTAATTTTCTTTTCACTTTTGTAATTTTCTTTTATTTTCTAGATCTAGGAGTAGTATAAATACCCTTGGTAGTATTGGAAAAGGGGTTAGCAAGTCACAGAGTTTAGTTTTTATTTCACTTTTTACTTTTCACACTTCATCACTTCCATCTTTTGTACTTTCTCTCTGAGCTATGAGTAGCTAATTTCCCTCTCATTGAGAGACGAAGCTCTATTGTACTTGATGGATTAATGATAGTGAATTTCTTCTTCTCTTCATCTTCTCTTTGATTTGCTAGAAGGAATTTTGATTTTAATGCTTAGTGTTCAATTAACTTGGAAAGGAGATTGAATGCAAAATGGGTTTCATGGGAAGCTTGGAAAAGAAAACATGAAACCATGCTAGAAATCCCTTCTCACACTTGAGTAGAATCTGGGTTTTGGTGTTTGGATATGGTAACATATAATCCTCCCTCTACCTGGACCTATGATGATGTGTGGTATAATCAGGGACCAAGCATATCTCTCTTTATGAGCAATTAGACCAAGGAATTGGCTATTGATCAAGATCTGAGAGATTGAGTCACCAAGGGATTGGGGCTCAATTAATCATGATTGCCAAGAGGTCAATGAGTTGCATGATTGAAGAGGATATGAGCTAGAATTAATCCAAAGAGACAATATCTCCTGATCTCAATGAATTCCCCCATTCTTATCTCTCCCATTCTTTTATAGCTTTACTTACATTCTGCAAAAATTCCATTCCCCTTTACATTCTTGTTATTTCCATTTCTGCACTTTATTGCTTTCTTTTATTTCTTTTATCATTTATGTTTCTGCCAATTATAATTCTGCACACACAACTTATTCTGTTGAGCTTGACTAATTCACCAATTGATTAAAATTGCTCAAATCTACCAATCTCTGTGGATATGATACCACTCCATTGTGGGTTAATACTTGACAATAATTTTGGTGCGCTTGCCAAGAGCGGATTCATCAATATTATTGGGAAAGGGTAGTGAATTCAGCCCATTGATGAACGAATTCTTGACGGTTTAGAATTTATCTAATGGAGTCTCGTTGTAAAGTATAGTTTCCAAACCAATCAATAATCCTTTCATACAAAAATATTGGTTGTCAAAATTAACAATCCCCAAATAAAAATTAACCGAAGTATTTAGACTCTGGGTCGTCTCACAAGGAATTGCAATGAAGTGCTCAATTATTGACTACGGGGATCAAAGGGTTTTGTTTATCAAATGGCAAGAAGAGTAAATCAAACAAGCAATTAAAGAAAGCAAGTAACAAAGAGAGACATTCATGGCAAGGTTTGAGATCATAAGCTTTCTATCCTAGTCATACAATGATTAATTCATCTTATCTAGTCAACTCCAACAAATAGGGAGAAAGTCAAACAAGACTAATCAATCATACCACAATAATAAACAAGAATTTATCTCATTTTGTCATCCCCAACATTGGAAGAAGGTATAAGTTATCTTCAATGAGAGAAAGTCAAACAAGACTAGTTAACCTCAATCCAAATGTACTAATCAATTTACTAATAGAATTAGCAAAAGATTAGAGTTAAGGGAAATCATATTAACTAACAACTCTAGATCACCAACATTAGTTGGGTATTCATGACTCAAGATCACCTAATTACTCTTTCCAAGGCAAGAATGCTCAAAATTGACTCTAAAGCCCAACCAAGCATTTTGTCAAACACTTGGTGGGTACAAATGGAAAGCATGGTAAATGTGCAAGAATAGTAAAATCTACCAACTACAAATTGCAAGAAAAATAAATCATCAACTCAAATGATCAATAAAAGAAACATCAACATTAAATTTCATTAAAAGAAAATCCAAATCCAACATGAGTTCATCATCACAAAAGAGAAAGAAAAAAGGGAAAGTAACACTACACATCATGAGAATGAAAGAGTAGAAGCATGAAATTAGAAAGAAAACAAGATGAAAACATGAGATTGAACCTAGATCTGAGAGATTAACCTAAACCTAACCTAATTCTAGAGAGAAGAGGGAGAAGCTCCCTCTTCTCTCTCTAGAAACTAACCTACATGATGCTATACTACCAAACAATTGCTCTCCCCTTTCCCAAGCTTGAATTCTCCATGAAATAGTATCAGAAATGAGTTGGATTGGACCCAAAATGGGCTGCAAAATCGCTGGCCACGATTTCTCTTTAATGAACCACGTGCTCCATCGGCACGCACGCATACAGGGCGCATTCGCGCCCCTATACGTCAGGCAACTATGGCAAAGTTTATATCATTTTGAAGCCCCGGATTTTAGCTTTCCAACACAACTTGAACCGCCTCATTTGGACCTTTGTAGCTCAAGTTATGGTCGTTTGAGTGCAAAGAGGTCAGGCTTGACAGCTTTATGGTTCCTTCATTTCTTCATGAGTTCTCCCACTTTGCATGCTTTTCTCCTCACTTCTTCCATCCAATACTTACCTTATGAACCTGAAATCACTCAACAAACATATCAAGGCATCGAATGGAATTAAAGTGAATTAAAATCACCAATTTTAGGGCTTAAAAAGCATGTTTTCACATTTAAGCACAAATCAAGGGAGAATTGCAAAACCATGCTATTTCATTGAATAAATGTGAGAAAAGGTGATAAAATCCCCCAAAATAAGCACAAGATAAACCACAAAATTAGGGTTTATCACCCATCAAGTTTTATGGCGCTGTTGCCAGGGATTGGTTTGAATTTGACAATGATTAAACCAATTGGAGAGCTAGATTAAGCATTTTTTATTTTTTTTTCTTTACTCATTTCCTAGTGTAACCTTTAAATTCCTTTCTAATATCTGTTTTTCTTTCTTGTCTTTCTGAGATTCTTTAGCTATTCATTGTTTATACTTTCACCCCTCTAACTGTTTGATTAATTGCATCACTCAAGCTAATCACTAATTTTAACAAAGGAGATTTCTTCACTTGCCCTTTTCTTGCTGTGTGTTGGCTGTATGACAGGTAGAAGAGGAGAGATTTCATCCTCTTTTAATAGTGAACCTGAGAGAACCTTCTGTAGATTGAGGAGGGAGGTTAGAGGCAAGGGTATAGTTGGAGAAGAACCAGTAGAAGAAGATCTAACAACCACCATGGAAGATGAAGTGCATGAAGATGTTGGAGGAGGAGATGGAAATCAAGTTGGGCAAGAGAGGAGAGTCTTAGGCTCCTATATCAACCCAAATCCAAGAAACTGTGGCAACAGCATCCTCAAGCCAACAATCCATGCCACAACTTTGAGTTGAAACCTCAACTCATCACACTAGTCCATAATAACTGCTCATATGGAGGAGGTGCTCAAGAAGATCCAAATCAATATCTCAACACATTCTTGATGATATGCGATACTGTAAAGTCCAATGGTGTACACCCTGACACCTACAAACTACTTCTGTTCCCTTTCTCACTCAGAGATAAGGCAACAAAGTGGTTAGAATCATTTCCCAAGGAGAGCCTAACCACATGGGAGGATGTTGTGAACAAGTTTCTAGCAAGATTTTACCCTCCACAGAAGATCAACAGGCTAAGAGCTGAGGTGCAAACCTTCAGAAAACTAGATGGTGAAACACTCTATGAGGCATGGGAGAGGTTCAAAGATCTAACAAGGAAATGCGCACTGGATATGTTTAATGAGTGGGTGCAGCTCCACATTTTCTATGAAGGATTAACCTATGAATCGAAGAAGGCTGTGGACCACTCTTTAGGGTGTTCACTCAACAAGAAGAAGACCATTGAGGAAGCCATAGATGTCATTAAAACTGTAGCTGAGAATGACTACTTCTATACTTCAGAAAGAGGCCAAAAGAAGGGGGTGCTAGAACTCAATTCTATGGATGCCCTGTTGGCACAAAACAAGGCAATTGCAGTACAATTGGTAGCCTTAACCAAGAAAATGGAAAATGATCAAGTTGCAGTTGTCCAAGCTCAAACACCACCCCAAGAAGAAAATGAACCTGAAGTTGAATGTGAACAAGCAAACTATGTGCATAACCCCTCTCGACCACCATATGACCCTAACTCTAAGACATATAACCTAGGATGGAAGAACCACCCAAATTTTGGGTGGGGGAACCAACAAAATCACACCCAAGAGCATAACAAACCATACCAAGCCAATCAATAATAGAATCTCAATTCCAACCATTAGTCAAATAATAACAGACCTTACCACAATCCACCTCACACATCATATACTTCCAACCAGCAAACACACCACCATCAAGACACACTAACCCCAACCTCACAACCGTGTGAAATCAAGGGTAACTTTGAGAGAGTAGAGGCCACAATAGCACAGCTATCATCACAACTCACATGAGCCATTTCCACCCTTTTGGAAAGGCAAGCACAAGCTAAAAAGAAGATAGATGCCAACCAAGAAGAATACAGGTCAAATTTGAAGAACCAAGGTGCAGTAATCTCAAAACTGGAAGCACAAGTGGGGTTCTTATCCAAGAAAATCCCAATGCCTACACACACATTTCCAAGTGACAACATGGCCAACCCAAGAGGGGAATGCAAGGCCATCACACATAGAAGTGGAAAAGTGCTAGAAGAAACCACCCAAAACCAGGAAAACAACGAAGAAGAAGCTACAGAAAAGCCTAAAAACCGAAAGAAAGAAGAGGCCCCTAGCCCGTCTTCACCAAAGCCAATCTTGAAGCTTTATGTACCAAAGGCACCGTACCCATAAAGGCTAAGGAAGGATGGGAAGGACAGCCAGTTCTCCAGATTTCTAGAAATCTTCAAAAAGCTCCAAATCAACATACCATTTGCTGAAGCATTAGAGCAAATGCCCCTCTACACAAAGTTCTTGAAGGAGCTCATGACAAGAAAAAAAACTGGGGTGAAAAGGAGACTGTAGTCCTGACGGAGGAATGTAGTGCCATCATACAAAAGAAACTCCCCTAGAAAATGAAGGACCCAGGGAGTTTCCAAATCCCCTGCATCATAGGGGATATCACTATTGAAAAGGCCTTGTGTGACTTGGGAGCTAGCATCAATCTCATGTCCTTGAACATGATGAGAAGGATGAGAATTGAGGAAGCTAAACCAACAAGAATGGCACTCCAACTAGCTAACAGAACATTCAAGTTTCCACATAGAATGGTGGAAGATTTATTGGTGAAGGTGAGAGAATTCATCTTCCCAGCTGACTTTGTTGTGCTGGATATGGAAGAAGAGGCAAACACTTCAATTATCCTAGGAAGGCCATTCCTAGCTACTGTTGGAGCCATCATTGATGTGCAAAAAGGATAACAAGTCTTGAGATTACATGAGGAAAAAATGGTCTTCAATGTCTTCAAGGCAATGAGTTATCCCAAGGAAGTAATAGGAGAATGTATGATGGTGGACCCCATAGAACAAATAGTCCAAGGAGTTTTGGAAGAAAAGCAATATGAAGGAAGTATGGACTTGGAGCAACGAGCACCACGTGAAGAACCACCACAAGGAACCATGGAAAGTTCAATCATGACAAACCACAAAGACAACAATGAAGAAGAGGCATTGAAACTAGAGCTAAAGACCCTACCTCCAAGCTTGAAATATGCATATCTAGGTGACAACAGCACCTACCCAGTGATCATCAACTCAAGCTTGAGCAAGGAGCAAGAAGAGGAGCTCATCCAAGTGCTAAAACAACAGAAGGATGCTATAGGCTGGACACTCACAGACCTAAAAGGGATCAGCCATTCAATGTGTATGCACAAGATCCTACTTGAGGAGGGTGCCAAGCCCTCAAGGAAACAATAATGAATGTTGAATCCAACAATGAATGAGGTAGTCTAGAAGGAAGTGTTGAAGTTGTGGCAAGCTGGGGTGATCTACCCCATCTCGGACAGCCCTTGGGTGAGCCCGATACAAGTAGTTCCAAAGAAAAGAGGAATCACTATTGTACTAAATGAGGAGAATGAGCTGATACCAACAAGAACAGTGATCGGTTGGCGCATGTGCATCGACTACAGGAAGCTCAATGAAGCCACCAGGAAGGACCACTTCCCCCTACCATTCATGGACTAAATGCTTGAGAGGCTGGCTGGACATGAATACTACTGCTTTCTTGATGGTTATTCGGGTTACAACCAAATAGTTGTGGACCCAAAAGACAAGGACAAAACTTCATTTACTTGTCCATATGGTGTTTTTGTTTACAAGAGGATGCCCTTTGGACTGTGCAATGCACCTGCAACATTCCAAAGGTACATGCTCTCCATATTTTTGGATATGATTAAGAAGTTCATCGAGGTGTTTATGGATGACTTCTCTGTATTTGGTAACACATATTCTAATTGCTTGCATCACTTAGCCCTGGTGCTAAAGAGATGCAAAGTGACCAACCTTGTTTTAAACTAGGAAAAATGCCATTTCATGGTTACAGAAGGAGTGGTCCTTGGTTATAAAATCTCAAAGAAGGGCATAGAAGTAGACAGGGCAAAGGTAGAGGTGATTGAAAAGTTACTTCCACCTTGCAATGTCAAAGCAATCAGGAGCTTTTTGGGACATGCTGGTTTTTATAGGAGGTTTATTAGAGACTTCTCCAAGGTTGCCAAGCCATTGAGCAACCTACTTATCTCTAATGTGCCTTTTGTTTTTGATAATGAATGCATGTTAGCATTTGAGGAGCTTAAGAACAAACTTTCCTCTGTACTTATCATAGCACCACCATGTTGGGATCTACCCTTTGAGTTGATGTGTGATGCATCAGATTTTGCTATGGGTGCTGTTTTAGGACAGAGGAAGTATAAGTTAGTGCATGTCATTTATTATGCCAGCAAGGTCCTTAATGAAAATCAAAGGAACTACACCACTATAGAGAATGAATTACTTGCCATTGTCTTTGCTTTTGATAAATTTAGATCATATCTCATTGGTTCTAAAGTAATTGTATTCACGGATCATGCAGCACTCAAATACTTGCTTATAAAACAAGAATCCAAGCCAAGGCTAATGAGATGGATCCTGCTATTCCAAGAGTTTGACATCGAAATTAAGGATAGGAGTGGAGCAGAAAACAAAGTTGCTGACTACCTCTCAAGGATCCTACAAGAGGAAGAAGGAGCACACCATCTTGCAGTGAATGAAAGCTTCCTGGATGAGCAATTGATGATGATACAAGAGACCCCTTGGTTTGCTGATATAGCCAATTTCAAGGCCATTAGGAAACTACCAACAAACATCAACAAACATATGAAGAGAAAGCTCATCAAAGATGCCAAATACTATATCTGGGATGAGCCATACTTATTCAAAAAGTGTGCTGATGGGATCTTGAGGAGGTGTATATCCCATGGAGAAGGACAAGAGGTGCTTTGGCAATGTCATGAATCTGCATGTGGAGGCCACTTTAGTGGAGAAAGAACAGCAGCCAAGGTGCTCCAATGTAGATTCTACTGGCCAAGCATTTTCAAGGATGCAAAGGACTTGGTGTCAAGGTGTGATGAATGCCAGAGGGCTGGCAATTTACCTAGGAATAATGATATGCCACAGAGATTTATAATGGAGCTAGAACTATTCGATGTATGGGGGATTGACTTCATGAGGCATTTCCCATCCTCATACTCAAATAGTTATATACTTGTGGTTGTAGATTATGTGTCAAAGTAGGTGGAGGCTATTGCCACCACCACAAATGACAATAAGGTTATAATGAGCTTCTTAAGAAAGAATATCTTCAGCAGGTTTGGAGTTCCCAGAGCACTCATTAGTGATGGAAAGACACATTTCTGCAATAAACAACTGGAAGCACTCCTTCTCAGATATGGAGTCAAACACAAAGTGGCAACCCCTTATCATCCACAGACCAACGGGCAAGTAGAGATTTCCAACAGGGAGCTAAAAAAGATTCTCGAAAAAACTGTTGGAAGCTCAAGGAAGGACTGGTCTAAGAAACTAGACGATGCTTTATGGGCCTACAGGACAGCCTTCAAGACCCCTATTAGGATGTCACCATACCAACTAGTATTTGGCAAGGCTTGCCACTTGTCAGTTGAACTGGAGCATAGAGCCTTCTGGGCTCTAAAACTACTGAATTTTGATGAGCAAGCTGCTGGAGAAAAGAGGCTGAGTCAACTCAACGATCTAGAAGAATTTAGGAACCAGGCATATGAAAATGCAAAGATCTACAAAGAGAACACAAAAAGATGGCATGATCAAAAGATAGCAAAGAGGGAGTTCACTAAAGGACAAAAGGTGTTATTGTACAATTCTAGACTTAGGTTCTTCCTTGAGAAGCTTAAGTCTAGATGGTCTGGACCCTTCACCATCATCAAAGTGTACCCCTATGGTCAAGTGGAGCTCATGGAGGACAAAACACAAAGAACCTTCACTGCAAATGGCCATAGACTCAATCATTACCTAGGGGACTCACTGGATGAAAGAGGAGTGAGCTACCATCTCAACTGAAAAAGGAAAAACGTCAAGCTAGTGACGATAAAGAAGCACTGGTTGGGAGGCAACCTAACACTTTATATCCTTTTGATTTATTGCTTTATTAGAAGTAGATTGTAAATATTAGCTTAGCAAGTTATTTCAGTTTCGATAGTTAAGATAGCTTTGTGAGTTAAATTGTGGGGCTATTTTTTGGAAGTGCAGCTGGATGAAAGAATTTACTAATGGTGATGAGTGATTGGGCTAAGAACTAGCTAAAAAGCTAAGTTTGGTATGGCCACTCACCAACTTGATCTAGGCTTACAAGCGTTTGGATAAATTAAATTTTTTAAGGAGTAAGCCCAGAGATTAAGTTTGGTGTGGCCACTGCCATACGAGAATCAATCAGCAAGCCCAATATCACTCAAATTGGAAGCATTTAATACATTGGTGGAGGCTTGAATGAGGATTTTAATGTGTTCAGGGGAGATCAGGCACAAAGAATTTGAAAGGATTGGAATTATTTCTTTCCCATGAACACATTAAAAACCCAATGATGAACCTAATTTATTGAGATGCAAATGAATTAAGTTTGGTGTCCCAAGGGACACCCATCAATTGCAATCCCATTCACTAGCATTAAAAAGGAATGTGGAGGATCATTTTGTCATTACTAATGGGGTTTTCATTTTCTTTCTTTTTCAGGAGATTGAATGGGGCCCATTTGATAGAAAACAAGGAGGTCAAAGTGTACTTACACTTTGGAACTCAACATCCTTAGAGAGCACAGCGGGATAAGGGTTGGCGCCTCTTCCTACACTAGGCGCCACTCCCCAAGTGGAAAACATTTTCCTTCTTTTTTCCTACCATCAAACCACACCCTTCACTCCTATAGATCCCCTACACTTCCATTCCCTCCACATAACAAACTCACAGAGACCTTTCTTTCTTCTTTCGTTCTTCTTTTTCTTTATCTCTCTACTTGATTAGGACAATCAAGTGCTAAGTTTATTGTTGGGGCAAAAACTTGTTTTGCTTGTGTTTCTTCGCAACACTCCATTAATATCTCAGAACCCTCAAACACACACTCTCTCTCCACCCAATGACACCACCAAAATCCTCAACTTCAAAGAAAAGAAAGACCAAAGAACCAACCTCAGGTTCCTCAAGCTCAAACTTCAATGAGTACAAATTCCTCTCAGCATTCAACCAAAACCAATTCCATGGTTGGGTGAGTGAGAGGGAGATAACCCCAGAGGTCGGCCTCCAACTAGGAAGGAATGAGCACCTTGAGATCAACATTGAGATCAACAACAGGGGCTGGGCACTCTTCTGCAACCCACCAAAGAAAGTGGTGGAAGGTGTGGTAAGGGAGTTTTATGCCAATGTCGTGCCACAGCCAGGGCAAACTTATGGGTATATTAGCTATGTGAGGGGGAAGACCATTGACTATAGTCCCTCTAACATAGAAAGGGTGCTGATGTTGAAAAGGGCCAACTCCACTCAAAGTTATGAGGAGAGGATGAAGCAACCAGACCCAGGATTTGATGAAATCCTGAATGAAATTTGTGTACTAAATGTGCAGTGGATCAATGATAAAGAGGGAAAACCTAACCAGCTGAGGAGAAGGGACTTGAGCCCCCAAGGTAGGGGGTGGTTAGACTTTGTTAGAAGGTCTTTAATCCCTACATCAAACACATCTGAGGTGACCAAGAAGAGGGCTGTACTTATATACAGTATAATGAAGGGAGAGAATGTGAATATTAGGGAGTTAATTGCCAATAACATCAACAAGATACTGAAAAGCACTAACGAGAGCACAAGATTGGCATTCTCCAGCATCATACAAGAGCTATGTGATGACGCTGGAGTTGAGAAGGTGATTGATGAGGTGTTGGTGAAGCAAGATAAGCTTATAACTGCCAAGAAGATGGCCAAGGTATTGGCCGTCAATCCACTTCAAAGGGCTAGAGAGCATAGAGCTCACGCTCATGTGCAACCACCACAACAACAAGAGGAAGAGGAGGCAGAGGAGCAACCACAATTTCTGGCACTTCAACCACCACCATATCAACAATACCAACAATTTTCTGAAGGAATGAACTGGGAGCAGCTGCAAGGAGACGTGCACCAAATGAAGGGAGATCTGCATCAATTGAGGGAAGATGTCAACCAATTTCAAAGTAGCCAAAGGGAGCAATGGAACCAAGTGAATGAGAAAATACACAACCTCCAAGGAAGTTTTGAGTAAGCAATGAGGGAGCAGCAAGAGGAGTTTGATTGGGGTGAGGTGCGAAGTGCACTTAACAAGGTGGCAGAGCAAAACAAATGGCAGCAGAGGAACCTTGCTGAGTTCAGGCATCTCTATGATGCCCGGACCATTTCAAGGAGACAATATGATATCAACACATAGGCGAAGCTGAATCACCTGTGTAATGCTGTGGCCGCCATCAACCCCGAATACCCAACTTTCATGCAAGGGCTAGAAGAATTGAGTGCTAGACAAGTGGAGATCCTAGCTAAGCATAAGGAGGATGAAAGAAATTATATGGTGAGGCTGGGTTTCTGGAAGCCCAAGGACCAAAAAGCACAAGAAGGATCCTCCAAAAGGGTGAAGATGACCCCTCCCCCTCCAAGAAGAAGGACAAAGGCAAGGGGCCAATGAATTGAAGAAGCTGCATAAGGTTGTTGAGTTCCATGGTTGACATTTCCCAAATTTCTGAATTCTGCTTAAGTTTTTTTTATCTATTTACTTTATGTTTGAGAATAATTGATAATGTTAGGATTGTTTATGTTTTATTCTGCTGATGTCTTTTGTGAGTCCTTTGATATGCAAGAAAGAAAATGCAATGATAACTGTAGTCTTCATCTTCATCAATAAAGTAGGGTCTGTTTCCATAAGAGTTGTTGTGGGTGTGAACAAGAGTAAATGAGACTAAGACCAAGAAAGCTTACTCAAAAGAACTAATAAACAAAAGACTAAGTGAAAAACCTTGAATTAAGTGAAAAGAAAAAAATGAGTCATGAGAAGTAATTAGTCCTAGAAAGCATGACAAGTAGAAGTTGAGGGGTGTTCCTTGAATAACTATAGAACCAAGAAGTAGTAAGCAACAAAGACCCAAGGCTCTGAGCATCAACTACTAAGGAGGGAAAAGAAATATTGAAAAACTAAAAAAGAGTTAGAACTCCTAGTAGATGCTTGTGGTGAAGATGTGTCAAGAAGAGGCCTGGGCAAGTAAATTCTTAGGGGTGTTTCAACACCTAGCACCCTAAAGTCAACTGACTTGGGAGTTTTGATTGAAAGTCTAACTAAAGGGTTGTCTTAAGACAAAACACTTAGAGTCGTGGTCAATACACAGAAAAGAAGCACAAAAGAGAAAGAAAGAGTTAACCCTTACTACTTCAAGGTGACAATCAATGAAAAGGACCCCTAAGACACATACTTAGAAAAACCTTTAAGGATCTTGGAGCTCTTTGTGATATTCAAAGCACTCATGCATGTGTTGAGCACTTAGTCCAATTCCTAGGTATAGTGAATACATTCAAGGTCAAATCTCAATTCACCAAAAAGACCACTCACATTGATTTTCTTGGGACAAGCAAAGCTTAAGTTTGGTGTTGTGATGACTTACATCATCTACCCTTTTTCTTGCATAAAAAGGACCATAAAAAAGGCGTAATCTCATTTGATCATTGCAATTCATGCCTTAATTGATGAATATCATAGTACATTGCTTTGAAATGAGTTGGTGTTGGATTTCAGGTGGAGAAGACATCTAAAATGGGAAAGAAAACAACAAAACAAGTGGGGCATGTGAAGTAGGCGTGCCACTTCAAACAAACGCCGCAAAAATGTATTGGCGTGGCACGCCAGAAGCTGGGCATGGCACGCTGGTACAGCATTCCAGAAAGCAAAATTGAAGACCATCAAAGGGGCGTGCCACGCCGGGAGCAGGGCATGGCACGCGAACTCATTACTAGATGAGCCATCACTATGGAGTGCCACTTTGTGTCGAAGGCGTGGCACGCCAGCCCCAGAGTTCACTTGGGCGTGCCACTTGAGGACCAAGGCATGGCACGCCAAGCCTATAAGACCTACAATTGAATGGCCGTGCTACTTGAGTAACAAGGCGTGGCACGCCAGCACCTAAGGAGACCCAATAAAGCTGGGCGTGCCACGCCAGCTCAAGAAGTCCCACTAAGGCGTGCCACTTGAGCAACAAGGTGTGGCACGCCAGCACCTAAGGAGGCCAAATAAAGCTGGGCGTGCCACTTGGTATCGAAGGCGTGGCATGCCAGATTAATTATCTCACTTTGGCGTGCCACTTGAACATCCAGGCGTGGCATGCCACAATCTGGGACCATGGCAAATAAAGAGCATGACATGGCAGTCTCATGGCGTGGCACGCTGGTAGTGTTTTCCAGAGGAGGAGTTAAAGGGCCAGTGAACTCAAGCGTGCCACTTGGGAGATGAGGCGTGGCACGCCAGCAAGACGATGAAGTAAATGAAGGGTGTGACACGCCAGTCTCATGGTGGTGGCATGTGATGTGTGGAAAACGATCCAACACAAAACTCACCGGCAAGTGTACCGGGTTGCATCAAGTAATAATAACTCACATGAGTGAGGTCGATCCCACAGGGATTGAAGGATTGAGCAATTTTAGTTTAGTGGGTGATTTAGTCAAGCGAATCAAGTTTTGGTTGAGTGGGTTGTATTTAACCGAAGATAAATTGCTTGAAATGTAAAGGGAGAAGGGAAATTGCAGTAAATTAAAGAACAGGAAAATAAAATAGACCGAATCTTAAAGAATAAGAAACTTAAATGACTGAAACTTAAAGTGCAAGAAATGTAAATTGCAGTAACTTAAATGGCAAGAAATGTAAATTTCTTGAATGTAAAAGGGATTTGAGGACTGGGATTGCAGAATATAAACAAAGAAGAATTGAATTGCCACAATTAATAGAGCAGGAATTGAATTAGAAGCAATGAAAGCTTAAACAGAAATTTTAAGTAAAATGCAGCAAGGTTCATAGAAGAACCCAAGTAAATTGTGATCTCAGGACTCAAGAGCTTAGGTAGCAGAGCCTAAAACCCAATTTCCTTCCCAGATCCAAGAACAATTGTAAGAAATTCAAAGCTCAAGGAAAATGCCAAATTCAAAAGCTAAGCCAAAGGTAAGTCAAAAAGGTCCTAATTACATCAAACTAGCTCCTATTTATACACTTTCTATTCTTGGATTTTGGGATTTGGATGGGCTTTTGATTTGGTGAAGAAATGAATTTAATTGGAATTTTAATTGATTTTTTTCGGCCCAAAAGATTGCTTCTAGGAGGCTGCCCTGCCCTTGTGGAGGGCAGGGCAGGATTTGGTGCACGTTGGTGCGGCTTTGGTGCATGTTGGTGCGGCTTTGGTGCGGCCTGGTGCATGTTGGTGCGCAAAACGCTGCCCTGCCCGCGCCGAGGGCAGGGCAGGAAAAATTGGTGTGCCAGAATGTGCCACGGTGCGTGCTTGGTGCTGCCAGGATCGAGCAGTGATGCGCCAGGATCGAGCTGTGATGCGCAGAATGCTGCCCTGCCCTCGCGGAGGGCAGGGCAGGAAAAATTGGTGCTGCCAGGATTGTGATGGTGCGCCAGAATTGAGCCTTGGTGCGCCAGATTTGAGCCTTGGTGCGCCAGATCCATGCACCAACAAAATGCTGCCCTGCCCTCGCGGAGGGTAGGGCAGTGTTTTCACTTTGATGTCCCAGGTTCGAATCTTGGCCAAAGCATACGCTCATTCATTTTCCTTGGTTTCTTGGCACGGTAGTGGACCTTAGTGCCTAGCTTCCTCATGGTCCCGTGTTCAACTCTTGTGGCAAGCATTTGGAGACAATTTCCTTTGAATTTCTCCCTTGGTGAGCCCGATACTGCCCTTGTGGAGGGCAGGGCAAGGTTTTGTTCCTCTTGATTCCAAGGCACAGATTTGTGCTCTGCCCTTGTAGTGGGCAGGGCAGAGTTGCCTTTCATGCTTGGTTCTCTTATGTTGCCCTTCTAGAGGGCAGTGTGCCCTTGTGGAGGGCAATGTTTGCCTCTCCTCATGTTGTGCGCCACACTTCTTCTCTCTTTGACCACACTTTCTTTTCCTTGGGCCACACTTCCTTAGGCTACGCTTTTTCCTTTTTTCCTTTTCTTCACCTACAATAAACCAAAACAACCACTCAAAGTATCACTGAATTCAAGAGGCTTATAAATCAATTAAAATTCAATTAAAATTAGCTTAAACCTCATGGATTAACATTAATTTCATGGTGGTTGCTTGATTTAAAGAAGTTGTGCATTTTCACTCCAAATCACTTACTTAAGAAGCAAGAAAGTGCATAAAGACTAACAAAACAAGTGAAATTAGCTTGAAAAATGGGTATATGATGACTTGTCATCA
>NC_029773.3:35467922-35468843 GCF_000817695.3 Arachis duranensis | reverse complement strand
TAACTCACACTTGAATGAGAATGATATTATGCAACAATTATTTCATGAGTTATACATTTAATCAAACACATATACCACCACCAACTTCCATTCATACTTATGCAACATTGGATATTTCACTTTTCAATTCAAACAATTCTCTTTTATTCAAGCATGTGGGAAACAAAACAAAATTTAACTAAGTGATGGATAACAAACAACATGCAGATTTAGCATTTCTCTAGCTATTTATTAAATGATTAAAAGAAAAGCAAAGAACAAAAATTGCATGAAGTAAAAGAAATAAACAATGGAGGCATATCATGTTTCAGACATGCATCTCCTTATTAGAGACATGAAAGAGGAAGTATGAAAGAACTTTGCCACCTTCTAATGGTCATGGCTGCTGCTTGATTCTCCCTTCTTCTTCTTTCTCTTCCCTGTCTTGGAATAATCTCGGATCTCTTCACCAGGACATCTTCTTCCCCAAACAGAATCTAAGAGTCCTGAGAGCCCAACATCTTCCAATCTTTTAAAGGTGGACTCAGTATATTGATGAGATATTGCTAGTTGCTTGGCTAAAAATTCAGGGCATTGCTCAAATGGCTTGATCTCAGGATTGAGTGTTGGCAAATTGTGGGTTAAGTATTCCAACCTTGCTTGCATGTTTTCATCATTCTCCATTCTTTGTACGTGTCTAACTTCTCCCATGGTATGATGAACATTCTTCCATTGATACAGGTTGTGACTATATTCCCCTGCTTTAGCTTGACTAAAATACAACTTATCATATGATTCCTTGAATTCCTTGTATTGTTCTTTTTGTCCTTCAAGGATCTGTGCTTGAAATTCTTGCTGCTGAGTCATCATTTGTTGTTGCCATCTCTCTTGTTTTTCCTCCATTTGATGCTGCCAAGCTTCTCGTTCTTCTTTTTCTTTCAA
>NC_029773.3:35465226-35466720 GCF_000817695.3 Arachis duranensis | reverse complement strand
CATTGGCTGCATGCATTTAGGCGTTCAATGATGCATGCATGCATGTTCTGCTTCCCAAGGGGCACATCTCCCTAGGCACATGTGACCATTCCTCTCTTAGCTTGTCCTAGCCGTGGCCCCTCCTTGCTTTTGTCGAGATCTACATAAACCAAAACAGCTAGTCTTAGATATTAATATAAACGTTAGCTATTGACTTGTAAAAATTGTTTTGTTTTGTTTAACTGTTATTTGATTTTTTTTTTTGTGATCAATTGTGTCCCTAAATAAAATGCTAAATGTTGGTGAACACCAAACTTATCTTTTATTGAGGGGACGGCTTAACAATGCAAACCGTTCTCACAATTGATGCATCTTTTTAAAAAAAATTGATGTATGATCCCTTGTCCGTATGGTTTTGAGTCCATGATTGGGAAATGATCTTCTGAACATTGTTGTACATGCAGACACCAAACTTAGTGTTTGGTCACATGCTTTATCAAAAGACTTATGCATATGTTCTGAAAAAAATAATCCCCTTCTTTGAACAATGAACTTGGGTGTGCCTTAAGGTACACCAAACTTAGAAGTTTGCCATGTGCTTCAAAACGATGCATGCATTTACCAGGCATGAAAATTCAAAATCATATTCAGAGGAATCATAGCTTATTTAATGAAAGAGAAGACAGAAATCTTAAACCATGGGTTGCCTCCCATGAAGCGCTCTTTTATTGTCATTAGCTTGACATTGAACTCCCTTTAAGGTGGTTGACGTTGGTGATGTCTCAATTTGTCACCTCTCACTGTCAGCTTTCTCTGTGTGCTTTGATGCTCAATTTCCATATGCTCAAGAGAAAGAATTTGGTTGACAGTGTAATAATCTTCTGCTCCCTGCTGTTGATATACTAATTGCACCTTATCACCCTTAGAGAATCCTTCAGTTGGGATTTTCTTGTTCTTCCAACCTTTGTGAGCCTTTTTCTTGCTCTTCATCTTTTTCTTTCTTGTTGATCTTTCTTTCTTGACAGTTACTTGAGTTGTGATACCTTCCTTCTTGCTTATCACCCCTGCTTCCTTGTGAATCCCTTTTTCTTCTTGCATCTGTTTGTTTTTCTGTTCTACTTCCTTGTCAGTTGATTGCTTTGGAAGAAGAACATCACTCATTTTGCTTGTTTCTTCATCCCTTTGTACTTCTGGAAAGACTTTCAAGATGATGCTCTCCTCATGCATCCTGAGGGTTAACTCTCATTGCTCTATGTCCACAATGGCTCTAGCAGTGGCCAAAAATGGTCGACCAAGTATTATGGAGTCATTTCCATGCTCTGAAGAATCCAGGATCACAAAATCTGCTGGATAGATAAACCTGTCAACCTTAACTAAAAGGTTCTCAATCAGCCCTTTAGGATATACTATTGATTGGTCCACCAATTCCAAGGACATCCGTGTTGGTTTCACCTCCTCTATGCCAAGCTTTTTCACTAAAGAAGATGGGATTAGATTTATGCTTGCTCCTAAATC
>NC_029773.3:35463626-35464710 GCF_000817695.3 Arachis duranensis | reverse complement strand
GTGGTGGTGTTGAGCTCTTCTCCACTTGATGCTGTTTTGGAATTGCTTCTTCCAAGATTTGCTTTCCTTTCTTCAAATTCTGTGGGTTGTTGTCTTCCTCTGTGAGTTTTTCTGGAGCATTCTTGCTTATCATGTCTTTGTTGATGTTTTCAGCATTCTTTGTTGGCTCATTGTCATTATGCTTGGTTGCTCCTTGGTTGCCATCCACTAACACTTTTCCACTTCTTAGTTGCACGACCTTGCATTCTTCCTTTGGGTTGGGAATGGTGTCACTAGGTAGTGAACTTGATGGTTTTTCAACAGAAATCTGTTTGGAGATTTGCCCAATTTGCCTTTCCAAGTTCTTCATTGAAGCTTCTTGGTTCTTTGTTGTCAATTCTTGGTTCTTCATCATTTTCTCCATGAGCAGCTCTAGATTAGTGATCCTCTGAGATTCTTGTGAAATTGGTTGGTTTTGGGGTGTTGATGGATGATGATAGGTGTTCTGATTTGTTGGGTAGTTGTTAGGTGGATAATGGTTAGAGCTGGAGTAGTTATTTTGTGGTTTTCTATATGTGTTTTGGTTAGTGTTTGGCTGGGGGTTGTGGTTTGTGTTTTTCCAATTGTTCTGACTTGTGTTTCTTTGCCATGGTTGTTGGTTTTGATTATGGTTGTCTCCCCATCTGAGGTTGGGATGGTTCTTCCAAGATGGATTATAAGTATCACCATAGACTTCATTAGTTCCAGGATTTTGGTTGTGCATGTACTGGACTTGCTCTTGCTGTTGCTCCTCTTGAGTTTCTTCACTTTGCACCCAAGTAGTTGGTGGTTGGCTTGTGGCACTCACTGATGCAACTTGCAAGCCATCAATTCTTTTGGCCATTTGTTCAAACTGTTGTTGAATCTGCTGCTGCATTATCTTGTTCTGAGCCAGAATGGAATCCACTCCTTCCAACTCCATTACTCCTCTTCTTTGTGATGGTTGGCGTTGTCTTTGATGAGCAAAGAAATATTGGTTATTGGCCACCATATCAATGAGGTTTTGAGCTTCCTCTGTAGTTTTCATGAGTTGCAAAGAGCCTCCAGCTGAATGATCAAGTGCTTC
>NC_029773.3:35442596-35448327 GCF_000817695.3 Arachis duranensis | reverse complement strand
GCAGACTTTGTGATCCTGGATTCTTCAGAAAATGGAAATGACTCCATAATACTTGGTCGACCATTTTTGGCCACTGCTAGAGCCATTGTGGACATAGAGCAAGGAGAGTTAACCCTTAGGATGCATGAGGAGAGCATCATCCTGAAAGTCTTCCCAGAATCACAAAGGGATGAAGAAACAAGCAAAATGAGTGATGATCTCCTTCCAAAGCAATCAACTGAAAGGGAAGTGGAACAGATAAACAAACAGATACAAGAAGAAAAGGGGATTCACAAGGAAGCAGGGGTGATCAGCAAGAAGGAAGGCATCACAACTCAAGTAACTGTCAAGAAAAAAGGATCAACAAGCAAAAAAAGGGTGAAGAGCAAGAAAAAGGCTCACAAAGGGTGGAAGAATAAGAAAATTCCAACTGAAGGATTCTCTAAGGGTGATAAGGTGCAACTAGTATACCAACAGCAGGGAGCAGAAGATGATTACACTGTCAACCAAATTCTTTCTCTTGAGCATATGGAAATTGAGCATCAAAGCACACAGAGAAAGCTGACAGTGAGAGGTGACAAATTGAGACATCACCAACATCAACCACCTTAAAGGGAGGTCAATGTCAAGCTAATGACAATAAAAGAGCGCTTCATGGGAGGCAACCCATGGTTTAAGATTTCTGTCTTCTCTTTTATCTAATAAGCTATGATTCTTCTAAATATGGTTTTGAATTTTCATGCCTGGTAAATGCATATGTCATTTTGAAGCACATGGCAAACTTCTAAGTTTGGTGTACCTTAAGGCACACCCAAGTTCATTGTTCAAAGAAGAGGATTGTCTTTTAGAGCATATGCATAAGTCTTTTGATAAAGCATATGACCAAACACTAAGTTTGGTGTCCGCATATGCAACAAGGTTCAGAGGATCATTTTCCAAGCATGGACTCAAAACCATACAGATAAAGGATCATACATCAATTTGTTTTAAAAATGCATCAATTGTGAGAACGGTTTGCATTGTTAAGCCATCCCCTTAATAAAAGATAAGTTTGGTGTTCACCAACTTTTAACATTTTATTTAGGGACACAATTGATCACAAAAAAATTTTAATAACTATTAAACAAACCAAAACAATCTATTTTATTATTGCAAACAAGTTGCCACGGTTATATTATATTCTAAGCTTGCTGTTTTGATTTATGTAGGAGAAAAAGGTTAAGACAAACACAAGGAGGGGCCACGGCTAGGAGGAGCTATGTGAGGGAGGTCACATGTGCCTAGGAGAACGTGCTCATGGGGAACAAAATTTGTATGCATGCAACATTGGACACCGAAGTGCATGCAGCCAATGGAAGGAGAATCCTCGTCAAGCCTCAACCATGCATGCAAGCCGTCCATCTCATGCATTCTTTGAATGAACAAACCAATCTCAGCCCTTCATGAACACAAACGGTTCCCTCTTCATTCATTCATTGTGATTTTGTTGAAAAGCTTGGAAACATGGCCTATAAATAGCCGTTGCACCAACACGGCATACACTTTCTTTTATTCAAGCCACTTTCATATTAAAACCATATTCTCTTCAACTTCCAAAAAACTAACATAATCCCTTCACCTCACACATCAAAACCGAACCAAGATTCACCCCAAACACAACACATATTTCTTCTACTCTTACTTCCTCTTTCTTTTCACTTTAATTTTCAATGGCCTCCTCAAGCTCAAAAAGAAGGCCCGGGAAAGAACCCATGATAACCGAACCTCCATCATTTGATGCACGCAAGTTTAGATCCCAATTCCATGAAGGGAGATATCATAGGTTCATGAAGGGAAAGAATGTCATCTATGAGAAAGGCCTTGATTTGAGGGAAGGAGAATACCCCATCATGAGGCAAATTACTAGAGAAAGAAGGTGGGAACTCTTGTGTGCTGGAAGGAGAATACCCCATTATGAGGCAGATTACTAGAGAAAGAAGGTGGGAACTCTTGTGTGCTCCTCTGACTGACATCAGTGCTGTAATGATCAAGGAGTTCTATGTAAATGCTGCAAAAGAAAACAAAAATAGTGCTCCTTACACAAGCTATGTCAGAGGGGTTGAAGTGAGTTTTAGCCCTGCTGCTATCACAAGAGCCCTCAAGTTGAGAACCATAACCTATCCAGAGCTTAGTTATGAGGATAGATTGCAACGGGAGAATAATCCTGATGAAATCCTGCAAGGGATATGCATGGAAAATACAGATTGGGAAAGAGATTCAAAGGGGGTTCCAAGTCACATAAGGAGAATAAATCTTACTCCTGTGGCAAAAGGATGGTTTGAAATAGTGAGGAGATCTATCCTTCCAACTGGAAATGCCTCTTGGGTCACAATCAAAAGAGCACTCTTGACACACTGCATCTTGCATGGGGGTGAGATCAATGTTGCACAACTCATAGCCGACAGCATTCAAGATATGGCAGATAGCACAAGCAAGTCAAAAGGCCTTGGACATCCAAGCACCATCCTAAGGCTATGTAACAGAGCTCATGTCGTTTTTGAAGATGAGGACACAACAAAAGTGAATAAAGGGAAATGGATTACCAAGAAGAGCATGGAGGGAACGAATGAAGAAGAAGACCAAGAAGGGGTAGTAGCTCCTAGACAAAGGAGATCACAAAGAGAGGAAGGACGAAATCAAGCTTATGATGCCATAGATATGAGCCAATTACAAAGATCAATTGAAGAACTATCTCAGCAACTCATGCAGGCTCAACAAGGTCAAAATCAATTTATGCAGGCCGAACAAGGCCAAAATCAAGAGGGCCAAGAGAAATATCTAGAGCCCCACCCTGCATTCATGGAGCAATTCTTGAAAGAAAAAGAAGAACGAGAAGCTTGGCAGCATCAAATGGAGGAGAAACAAGAGAGATGGCAACAACAAATGATGACTCAGCAGCAAGAATTTCAAGCACAGATTCTTGAAGGACAAAAAGAGCAATACGAAGAATTCAAGGAATCATATGATAAGCTGTATTTTAGTCAAGCTAAAGCAGAGGAGTATAGTCACAACCTGTATCAATGGAAGAATGTTCATCACACCATGGGAGAAGTTAGACATGTACAAAGAATGGAGTATGATGAAAACATGCAAGCAAGGTTGGAGTACTTGACCCACAATTTGCCAACACTCAATCCTGAGATCAAGCCATTTGAGCAATGCCCTGAATTCTTAGCCAAGCAACAAGCAAAATCTCGTCAATACACTGAGTCAACCTTTAACACATTGGAAACTTTTGGGCTCAAAGGACTCATAGACTCTGTTTGGGCTAGAAGATGTCCTAGTGAAGAGATCCGAGACTACTCCAAGACAGGGAAGAGAAAGAAGAAGAAGGGAGAATCAAGTGGCAGCCATGACCATTAGAAGGTGGCAAAGTTCTTTCATACTTCCTCTTTCATGTCTCTAATAAGGAGATGCATGTCTGAAACATGATATGCCTCCATCATTTGTTTCTTTTACTTGATGCATTTTCTGTTCTTTGCTTTTTATTTTAGTGAGTTAATAATTAGCTAGAAAAATGATAAGTCTGCATAATGCTTGTGTCCATCACTTAGCTTGAAAATTGCTTTGTTTCCCATATGCTTAAATAAAAGAGTTTGGTTTGAATTGAAAAGTAAAGTATCCAATGTTGCATAAGTATGAATGAAAGTTGGTGGTGGCATATGTGTTTGATTAAATGCATGACTCATGAAATAAGTGTTGCATAATATCATTCTCATTCAATTGTGAGTTAGCTTGCTGTTATAAAAACTTTTATCAAGAATGAAACAACCCTTGGTAACAAAAACAGAAAGAAAAAGGAAGGAAAAAGCCAAAATGGCAAGAAAAACAAAGAATAAAGGTTGGACACCAATGGCTTGAACCTTAGGACAAATGCCTGTGGTGTTCTTGTACTGAGATCTGCTTGGATGAGTAAATTCTAAGGGGTATTTTGAAACCCGGTCACTTAGATCAACTGATTTGGGATGGCCAATTGAAAATCCACAATAAAGAGCAACTTAGATACAAAGCATTTAGTTATCCAAAGAGATGCTGGGCATCAATGATCCTAGGAAGAATTAATGAGCTAAGTGTCTGTGGTGGAAAGATGCTGAGCAAAAAGAAAAGAAAATAAAGCCAAAAGCTATGCTGCAGCATTTGACACCCAACCTCAAAAGAATAATAAGCTTGTTAAAGCATTATAAGCCAAGAAGAGTTAGCAAGGGAGTAATCAAAAGGTGAGTCTTATAACAGTAAGTTTAGCAAACCATTGATGCAAAATGTGTATTATGCAGCAGCAACAATAAATGAGTTGTCATTGTCTGCATAAATGCCCCATAGATCAAGTTCTAATGCCCTCTAGGAGAGCAACATAGGTGACCAAGCAAGAATAGGCAACTCTGCCCTGCCCACTACAAGGGCAGAGCACAAAATGGTGCCTTGGGACCAAGAGAAAGCAAACTCTGCCCTGCCCTTGTGGAGAGCAGAATCGGGCATCTCAAGGAAAGAAATCAAGAAAAAAAGGTCACCCATGCATGCCACAAGGTTCGAACAAAGAACCATGAGGAAGCCAAGCTCTAAGACCAACTACCGTGCCAAGAAGCCAAGAAAAATGTAGCGTGTTTGCCTCTTCCCAGTTTCGAACATGGGCCATGAAGGAAAGGACCCTGCCCTGCCCTTGGCGTGGGCAGGGCAGCAATTGGACTGGCGCACCACACACAAAATTCTGGCGCACCAACCGTGCGCACCAACGTCCCCTGGCAGCACCAATCGTGCGCACCAACATTCCCTGGCGCACCAAACCGTTCCTGCTCTGCCCTTGGCGCGGGCAGGGCAACGTTTTCCTTCCCTGGCACACCAATTTTCCTCCTGGCGCACCAATTTCCTCCTCTGGCAGCACCAACGCACGCACGCCTCAAATCTGGCGCACCAACTTTTCTGCCCTGCCCTTGGCACGGGCAGGGTAGCCTCTGGCGCACCATGGCCGCACCAGACTCGCACCAATTCGCACATGGCCGCACCAAATCCATGCACCAAGCTTCATTTTTCTGCCCTGCCCTCCACAAGGGCAGGGCAGCCTCCTGGGAGTGACTTTTTGGGCCAAAATTCAAATTAAAAATTCATTTGAATTCATTTCTTCACCAATTCAAAAGCCCATCCAAATCCCATTATCCAAGAATAGAAAGTGTTAATTCATTTCTTCACCAAATCAAAAGCCCATCCAAATCCCAAAATCCAAGAATAGAAAATGTATATATAGAAGCTAGCTTGAGGTAATTAGGATCTTTTTACCTTCTTTTGAATTTTTACCTTCTGACTTACTCTTGTCTTAGCTTTGGAATTTCATTTTTCTTTGAGCTTTCTTGAGAGACTTGTCCGAGCACTAAGAGGATCAAGGGAGAATTGACTGATCTCCTTCCTCATTTCCCTTGGGCAATTCTACTTTTCTGTTTCTGAGTCTTGGGTGTGTGAAATTGGGGAAATTCTGTCCCAATTCCCATTCAAACTCTTTGTACTTTGTTTTCTGCAGAATTCAATTTCAATTCTGTCCTTCTATTACTTCTTCTTTAACTTTCTGTCAATTGCTTAGTTACTTCAGATCTGGGAAGGAAATTGGGTTTTAGGCTCTGCTACCTAAGCCCTTGGGATCCTAAGATCATAATTCATTCTTGGTTCTTCTGTGAACCTTTGCTGCATTTTATTTTCTTTCTGTTTGAATGCTATTTGCTTCTGA
>NC_029773.3:35429654-35441303 GCF_000817695.3 Arachis duranensis | reverse complement strand
AATGTAAATTGCTTGAATGTAAAAGGGATTTGAGGACTGGGATTGCAGAATCTAAATGTAGAGAAAGTAAATTGCAACAATTAATAAAGCATGAATTGAATTGGAAGCAATGAAAGCTTAAACAGAAATTAAAGTAAAGTGCAGCAAGGTTCACAGAAGAACCCAAGTAAATTGTGATCTCAGGACTCAAGAGCTTAGGTAGCAGAGCCTAAAACTCAATTTCCTTCCCAGATCCGAGTTATCAAAGCAATTGACAGAAAATTTAAGAAGAAGCAGTAGAGGAACAGAAAATGAAATTCAATTGTGCATAAAAGGATTTAAAGAGATTTTAGATGGGAATTGAGACAGAATTTCCTCAATTTCACACACCCAAAACTCAGAAAGAGAAGAGTGGAATTGCCCGAGTAAACACGAGGAAGGAGATCAATCAATTCTCCCTTAATCCTCTGAGTTTTCGGTCAAGTCTCTCAAGAACAATTACAAGAAATTCAAAGCTCAAAGAAAGTGCCCAATTCAAAAGTCAAGCTAAGGTAAGTGCTAAAAGGTCCTAATTACATCAAACTAGCTCCTATTTATACACTTTCTATTCTTGGATTTTGGGATTTGGATGGGCTTTTGATTTGGTGAAGAAAAGAATTTAATTGGAATTTTAATTGAATTTTTCGGCCCAAAATGGTAGCTCCCAGGAGGCTGCCCTGCCCTTGATGCACGTTGGTGCGGCTTTGGTGCATGTTGGTGCGGCTTTGGTGCGGCCTGGTGCATGTTGGTGCGCAAAATGCTGCCCTGCCCGCGCCGAGGGCAGGGCAGGAAAAATTGGTGCGCCAGAATGTGCCACGGTGCGTGCTTGGTGCTGCCAGAATCAAGCTGTGATGCGCAGAATGCTGCCCTGCCCTCGCGGAGGGCAGGGCAGGAAAATTTGGTGCTGCCAGGATCGTGTTTGGTGCGCGCTGGTGCTGCCAGGAATGTGCCACGGTGCGCCAGATTCACTTCTTGGTGTGCCAGAGTTGTGCACCAACCAAATGCTGCCCTGCCCTCGCGGAGGGCAGGGCAGTGTTTCCAAAATGTAGTCCCGTGTTCGAACCCGGGCAGAAACACACGCTACATCAATTTCCTTGGTTTCTTGGCACGGTAATGGGCCTTAAGTCCTAGCTTCCTCATGGTCCCGTGTTCAACTCTTGTGGCAAGCATTTGGAGACAATTTCCTTTGAATTTCTCCCTTGGTGAGCCCGATACTGCCCTTGTGGAGGGCAGGGCAAGGTTTTGTTCCTCTTGATTCCAAGGCACAGATTTGTGCTCTGCCCTTGTAGTGGGCAGGGCAGAGTTGCCTTTCATGCTTTGTTCCCTTATGTTGCCCTCCTAGAGGGCAGTGTGCCCTTGTGGAGGGCAATGCTTGCCGCTTGATTTAAAGAAGTTGTGCATTTTCACTCCAAATCACTTACTTAAGAAGCAAGAAAGTGCATAAAGACTAACAAAACAAGTGAAATTAGCTTGAAAAATGGGTATATGATGACTTGTCATCAGCATGCTCGTAATGTTTTTCAGAAAGAAAGAAGATGAGCCAATGAACTCAGGCGTGCCACTTGGATGGCGAGGTGTGGCACGCCAGCAAGGGGGTGAAGCTTTAAGAAGCGCGTGGCACACCAGACCCTGGGCGTGCCACGCTGGTACAAATCACCAGAAGCATAGAGATAAGGAAAGTGACCTTGGGCGTGCCACTTTAGTTCGAAGGCGTGGCACACCAGGTTGCTTTGCCCTTTAAAATGCCTTGGGCGTAACACTTTGGTTCGAAGGCGTGGCACGCTAGGCTACTTTGACCTTTAAAATGTCTTCGGCGTGCCACTTAGGCTCGAAGGCATGGCACGCCAGCGGAGAAACAGAGGACGGCGTGCCACTTGAATGGAGAGGCGTGGCACGCCAAATCAGAAGCAGAAGGAGTGTGACACGCCAGAGAAGCGCCAGTCACATGCCAGCTGGAAGATCATGTTTGTTGAGTTTCTTTTCCCTCTAAATTGTAATTTTCTTTTCACTTTTGTAATTTTCTTTTATTTTCTAGATCTAGGAGTAGTATAAATACCCTTGGAAGTATTGGAAAAAGAGGTTAGCAAGTCACAGAGTTTAGTTTTGATTTCACTTTTTACTTTTCACACTTCATCTATTCCATCTTTTGTACTTTCTCTCTGAGCTATGAGTAGCTAATTTCCATCTCATTGAGAGAGGGAGAACTATTGTACTTGATGGATTAATGATAGTGAATTTCTTCTTCTCTTCATCTTCTCTTTGATTTGGTAGAAGAAATTTTGATTTTAATGCTTAGTGTTCAATTAACTTGGCAAAGAGATTGAATGCAAAATGGGTTTCATGGGAACCTTGGAAAAGGAAACATGAAACCATGCTAGAAATCCCTTCTCACACTTGAGTAGAATCTGGGTTTTGGTGTTTGGATATGGTGACATATAATCCTCCCTCTACCTGGACCTATGATGATGTGTGGTATAATCAGGGACCAAGCATATCTCTCTTCAAGAGCAATTAGACCAAGGAATTGGCTATTGATCAAGATCTGAGAGATTGAGTCACCAAGGGATTGGGGCTCAATCAATCATGATTGCGAAGAGGTCAATGAGTTGCATTATTGAAGAGGATATGAGCTGGAATTAATCCAAAGAGACAATATCTCCTGATCTCAATGAATTCCCCCATTCTTATCTCTCCCATTCTTTTATAGCTTTCCTTACATTCTACAAAAATCCCATTCCCCTTTACATTCTTGTTGTCTCCATTTCTGCACTTTATTGCTTTCTTTTATTTCTTTTGTTATTTATGTTTCTGCCAATTATAATTATGCACACATTACTTATTCTGTTGAGCTTGACTAATTCACCAATTGATTAAAATTGCTCAAATCTACCAATCTCCGTGGATACGATCCCAATCCACTGTGGGTTAATACTTGACGATAATTGTGGTGCGCTTGCCAAGAGCGGATTCATCAATATTATTGGGGAAGTGCAGTGAATTCAGCCCATCAGGTGAAGTTTGACATCTTTTACTACGGGCTTACAGAAAAAGCCCAGATATCTCTAGACCACTCAGTTGATGAATCTTTACACATGAGAAAGACAATTGAAGAGGCTCAAGAGCTCATTGATACAGTTGCTAGAAATTTGCATCTGTACTTAAGTAGTGAGTCCTCCATGAAAGAAGAGGTTAAAGCGGTATCCACTGAACTTAGTCCGCCAGAACAAGTTGCTGAACTCAATCAGCAATTGCTTTTTCTAACAAAACAATTAGCATAATTTAAAGAGATGCTACAAGACACCAAATAAAAATTCTAGCAAGAATATGGAAGCACAATTGGATCAGACAAGACAGCAGTTATCTAAACAGATAACAGAAGAGTGCCAAGCTGTTCATTTAAAGAGTGGAAAGACACTGAATGTCTCAACTCAAAGCAGCAGAAAGCCAAGAAAGGAACAACTGAAAGAGGATGACCAATTCACTGCCCAAAATCCCTCTGAGGAAAGTAAAACCCAAGAGAGGAATAATTCTAGCGTTCAAACGCCAAAAAAGGGTCAGAAGTCGGCATTAAATGCCCATACAGCAGCCAATTCTGGCGTTCGAATGCCAAAAAAGGGTGGCAATCTGGGGTTAAACACCCATACAGCACCCAATTCTGGCGTTTAAATGCCAGTGAGGGATCAGACACCTGCAAGTGCTGATAATAGCCCCCTTAAGCAAGCTTCTCCAACCACTTCTGCAGGAAATAAACCTGTAGCAACTAAGGTTGAAGAATATAAAGCCAAGATATCTTATTCTCAGAAACTTCGCCAAGCGAAATAGGATAAACATTTTGCCCGCTTTGCAGACTATCTTAGGACTCTTGAAATAAAGATTCCATTTGCAGAGGCACCTGAGCAAATATCCTCTTATGCTAAGTTCATGAAAGAGATCTTAAGCCATAAGAAGGATTGGAGGGAGACTGAAAAGTTTTTCTCACTGAAGAATGTAGTGCAGTCATATTAAAAAGCTTATCAGAGAAGCTTAAAGATCTCGAAAGCTTTATGATACCATGCACATTAGAGGATGCTTGTACCAAGAGCTTTATGTGATCTTGGGGCAAGTATCAACCTAATACCTGCATACACTATCAGAAAGCTTTGTTTGACTGAAGAAGTCAGACCAACCCGAATATGTCTCCAACTTGCTGATGGCTCCATTAAAATTCCATCAGACGTAATTGAGGACATGATTGTCAAGGTTGGGCCATTTTCCTTCCCCACTGACTTTGTAGTGTTGGAAATGGAGGAGCACAAGAGTACAACTCTCATTCTAGGAAGACTTTTCCTAGCAACTGGACGAACCCTCATTGACGTCCCAAAAAGTGGAGGTAACCTTGAGAGTCAATGAGGATGAGTTTAAGTTGAATGCTGTCAAAGCTATGCAGCGTCCAGACACATCAAAAGACTGCATGAGCGTTGATATTATTGACTCCCTAGTGGAAGAGGTCAATATGACTGAGAGTCTCGAATCAGAGCTAGAGGACATTTTTAAAGATGTTCAGCCTGATCTAGAGGAACCAGAGAAAATAGAAGAACCTCTGAAAACTCCTCAGGAAGGGGAGAAGCCTCCTAAACCCGAGCTCAAACCACTACCACCATCCCTGAAATATACATTTCTAGGAGAAGATGACACTTTTTCAGTAATCATAAGCTTTGCTTTAGAGCCACATGAAGAAAAAGCACTAATTCAGGTGCTAAGGACACACAAGAAAGCTCTTGGGTGGTCCATATGTGATCTTAAGGGCATTAGCCTAGCTAGATGCATGCATAAGATCCTATTGAAGGATGATGCTAAGCCAGTGGTTCAACCACAGAGGCGGCTGAATCCAGCTATGAAGGAGGTGGTGCAGAAAGAGGTCACTAAGTTACTAGAGGCCGGGATTATTTATCCTATTTCTGATAGCCCCTGGGTAAGCACTGTCCAAGTTATCCCCAAGAAGGGAGGCATGATAGTGGTTCATAATTAAAAGAATGAACTGGTTCCTACAAGAACAGTTACAGGGTGGCATATGTGTATTGACTGTAGAAGGCTCAATACAGCCACCAGAAAGGATCATTTTCCTTTACAATTCATAGACCAGATGCTAGAGAGACTAGCAGGTCATGAATACTATTGCTTTTTGGATGGCTATTCAGGTTACAACCAAATTGCAGTAGATCCTCAGGACCAAGAGAAAACAGCATTCACATGTCCATCTGGAGTATTTGCCTACAGAAGGATGCCATTTGGTCTGTGTAATGCACCTGCAACCTTTCAAAGGTGCATTCTCTCTATCTTCTCTGATATGGTACAGAAATTTCTGGAAGTCTTCATGGATGACTTCTCAGTATTTGGAGACTCATTCAGCTCCTATCTTGATCATCTAGCACTTGTTCTGAAAAGGTGCCAGGAGACTAACCTGGTTTTAAACTGGGAGAAATGTCACTTTATGGTGACTGAAGGAATTGTCCTTGGGCACAGAATTTTGAACAAGGGAATAGAGGTGGATCAAGCTAAGGTAGAGATAATTGAAAAATTACCACCACCTGCTAATGTTAAGGCAATCAGAAGCTTTCTGGAGCATGCAGGATTCTATAGGAGGTTTATAAAGGATTTTTCAAAAATTGCAAAACCTCTGAGCAATTTGCTAGCCGCTGATACACTATTTGTCTTTGACACAGAGTGTTTGCATGCCTTTGAGACTTTGAAAGCTAAGCTGGTCACAGTACCAGTCATTTCTACACCAGATAGGACATTACCATTCTAACTATTGTGTGATGCCAGTGACCATGCCATTGGTGCAGTATTAGGACAGAGGCATGACAAGCTTCTGCATGTTATTTATTATGCTAGCCGTGTTTTAAATGGCATGCAGAAGAATTACACAACCCCAGAAAAGGAGTTACTTGCAGTGGTTTATGCCATTGAGAAGTTCAGATCTTATTTAGTAGGATCAAAAGTGATTGTGTACACTGACCATGCTGCTCTAAAATATCTCCTCACAAAGCAGAATTCAAAACCCAGACTCATAAGATAGGTGTTGCTTTTGTAAGAGTTTGATATAGAAATAAGAGACAGAAAAGGGGCAGAGAACCAGGTAGCTGATCAAATGTCCCGGATAGAACCAGTAGTAGGAGTATCCCTCCCTCCTACTGAGATCTCTGAAACCTTTTCGGATGAGCAACTCTTTGCCATTCAGGAAGTACCGTGGTTTGTAGACATTGCAAACTATAAAGCTGTGAGATTCATACCCAAAGAGTACAGTAGGCAGCAAACAAAAAAATTGGTTTCTGATGCAAAGTACTACTTGTGGGATGAACCATATCTCTTTAAGAGATGTACAGACAAAATAATCTGTAAATGTGTGCCTAGAGAAGAGGCACAGAAGATCCTATGACATTTCCATGGATCACAATATGGAGGACATTTCGGAGGTGAGTGAACAACCATAAAGGTTCTCTAATGTGGCTTCTACTGACCTACTCTCTATAGAGACTCCCGAGAGTTTGTACGTAACTGTGACAGTTGCCAGAGAGCTGGTAATCTGCCTCACAGTTATGCCATGCCTTAGCAAGGGATCTTAGAGATTGAGTTGTTTGATGTATGGGGTATTGACTTCATGGGTTCTTTCCCACTATCATATTCAAACATTTATATTCTGGTGGCAGTAGACTATGTATCTAAATGGGTAAAGGCAATTGCAACACCCACTAATGATACTAAGACAGTGATGAAGTTCCTCTAGATGCATATCTTCAGTAGGTTTGGTGTCCCTAAGGTACTGATTAGTGATGGAGGCACTCATTTCTGCAATAAACAGCTTGACTCTGCTCTGATCCGATATGGAATTAACCATAAAGTGGCAACTCTATATCATCCATAGACAAATGGGCAGGCTGAAGTCTCAAATAGAGAACTAAAACGAATCCTGGAATGGACTGTAGTTACCCGTAGAAGGAATTGGGCAAGAAGTCTGGATGATGGTCTGTGGGCATACAGAACTGCATTCAAAACTCTTATAGAGACCACTCCATACCAGCTTGTGTATGCAAAAGCCTGCCATCTGCCAGTGGAACTTTAACACAAGGCCTACTGGGCAACCAGGTTCCTAAACCTTGATGCTAAGGTAGCTGGAGAGAAAAGATTACTCCAGTTGATTGAGCTAGAGGAGTTCATACTAAATTTTTTCGAAAATGCTAAAATTTATAAGGAGAAAGCAAAAAGGTGGCATGACAGAAAGCTATCATCTAGAGTCTTTGAGCCAGGACAAAAGGTTCTTTTTTTAACTCTAGGCTCAGATTGTTCCCTGGAAAATTGAAATCCCGGTGGAAGGGACCATATGTGATTACAAGTGTGTCACCATATGGTTATGTAAAGCTTTAGGATATTGACTCAGACAAAAAGTTCATTGTTAATGGACAGAGATTCAAGCATTATCTTGAAGGCAATGTTGAGCAAGAATGCTCAAGACTGAGACTAGATTAAAGCTCAGTAATGTCAAACTATTGACAGTAAAGAAGCGCTTATTGGGAGGCAACCCAATATTATTTATCTATGATAATTACTTTTTCATTTCATTTTCCATTGCTATTTTATGTTTTCTTTAGGTTGATGATCATGTGTAGTCATAAAAACAGTTGCAGAATTAAAAGCAAAATCAAAAACAGCATAAAAAATAGCACACCTTGGAGAACAGGCTTACTGGCGTTTAAACGCCAGTAAGGATAGCAGAATGGGCGTTTAATGCCCATGCAGGCAGCATTCTGGGCGTTAAACGCCAGAATGGGCAGCATTCTGGGTGTTTAACGCCAGAAATGGTAGCATTCTAGGTACTCAGAAAAATGCCCAGTAAAGAAGAATTCCTGGCATTTAACGCCAGCTAGGGTATCTGGCTGGGCGTTAAACGCCCAAAGAGGCAATCAAGTGGGCCTTAAATTCCAGAATGGATAGCATTCTGGGTGTTTAACACCAGGACGACACAAGAGAGGTAATTTTGTTTCCAATTCGATTTTTTTCAATTTCTCATGTTTTAATTCATAACTTTTTACATCAAACATATTTTAAACGTTCATCTTTCAATTTCTATTTTCAAAAATTAATAATCTTTCCAATTCTTTTTAATTCTTTTTCAATTCTTTTCAATTCCTTCCTAAACATTTTCAAAACTTACATATCTTTTCAAATTATTTTCAACTCTTTTTAATTTTTCTTTTGCTACAGTAATAAGTTTTCAAAATTAATTGCATCTTTCTTTTTCTACTCCCTTCTATCTTATTTTGCTCGAGGACGAGCAAATCTTTTTAGTTTGGTGTGGAAAAGCTCAGCTTTTTGCTTTCCATAACCACCAATGGCACCTTAGGCCAGAGAAACCTCTAGGAAGAGGAAAGGGAAGGCAGTTGCTTCCAACTCCGAGTCATGGGAGATGGAGAGATTCATCTCAAAATTCTATCACTAGAAAGAGGATGGAGCAAACAAGAGAGCCCACTCATGGACCTCACCAAGAGCACTCCATCATCCTCCATGAAATCAGAGAGGACCAAAAGGCCATGAGAGAGGAGAAACAAAGGCAAGGAAGAGACATAGAGGAGCTCAAGAACTCCATTGGTTCTTCAAGAGGAAGAAGAAGCCACCATCATTAAGGTAGACCCGTTCTTTAATCTCCTTGTTTATTTCTTTTCTGGTTTTGGTTTTTATGCTTTATGTTTTGACTATGTTTGTGTCTTCATTACATGATCATTAGTGTTTAGTGTCGATGTCCTAAAGCTATGAATGCTCCATGAATCTTTCACCTTTTTTAAATGAAAAATGTTTTCTAAAAAAGAAAAAGAAGTACATGAATTTCGAATTCTATCTTGAAAATAGTTTAATTATTTTGAGGTGGTGGCAATACTTTTTGTTTTCTGAATGAATGCGTGAATAGTGCATATTTTTTATAGTGAAGTTTATGGATGTTAAAATTGTTGGCTCTTGAAAGAATAATGTAAAAAAGAGAAATGTTATTGATAATCTGAAAAATCATAAAATCGATTCTTGAAGCAAGAAAAAATAGCAAAAAACACAAAGCTTGCGAAAAAAATTTGGTGAAAAATAAAGAAAAAGAAAGAAAAAGAAAAAGCAAGGAGAAAAAGCCAATAACCCTTTAAACTAAAAGCCAAGGGTAAAAAGGATCCAAGGCTTTGAGCATTAATGGATAGGAAGGTCCAAAGGAATAAAATCCTGGCCTAAGCGGCCAAATCAAGCCGTCCCTAACCATGTGCTTGTGTGATGAAGGTCCAGGTGAAAAGCTTGAGACTGAGTGGTTAAAGTCGTGATCCAAAGCAAAAAGGGTATGCTTAAGAACTCTGGGCACCTCTAACTAGGGACTTTAGCAAAGCTAAGTCACAATCTGAAAAGGTTCACCCAGTTATGTGTCTGTGGCATGTATGTATCTGGTGGTAATACTAGAAAACAAGATGCTTAGGGTCACGGCCAAGACTCATAAAGTAGCTGTGTTCAAGAATCAACATACTAAACTAGGAGAATCAATAACACTATCTGAATTCTGAGTTCCTATGGATGCCAATCATTCTGAACTTCAAAGGATAAAGTGAGATGCCAAAATTGTTCAGAAGTAAAAAGTTACTAGTCCCGCTCATCTAAATGGAACTAAGCTTCATTGATATTTTAAAATTTATTGCATATTCTCTTCCTTTATCCTATTTTGTTTTTGGTTACTTGGGGACAAACAACAATTTAAGTTTGGTGTTGTGCTGAGCAGATAATTTGTACGCTTTTTGGCATTGTTTTTAGGTAGTTTTTAGTATGTTTTAGTTAATTTTTATTATATTTTTATTACTTTTTATGCAAAAATCACATTTCTGGACTTTACTATGAGTTTGTGTGTTTTTCTGTAATTTCAGATATTTTCTGGCTGAAATTGAGGGATCTGAGCAAAAGTCTGATTCAGAGGCTGAGAAAGGACTGCAGATGCTGTTGGATTCTGACCCTCTTGCACTTGAAGTGGATTTTCTGGAGCTACAGAAGCTCAATCGGTGGCTCTTAATTGCGTTGGAACGTAGACATCTTGGGCTTTTCAGCAATATATAATAGTTCATACTTTGCCCGAGATTTGATGGCCCAAATTGGCGTTAAATGCCAGCCAAAAGCCCTTTTCTGGTGTAAAACAAAACTGGCATACTTTTTGGCATTAAAGGCCCATTTTGGCACCCAGGGTGTCGTTTAACTCCAATTTGAAGTACATGCACGTGAAGCTTTGAAACTCAGCTCTGCACTATCTGCACTTAGTTACTCATTTTCTGTAAACCTAGGTTACTAGTTTAGTATAAAAACTACTTTTAGAGATTCATTTTAAACTCATAACATTTCTTACATCTCATATTGTATCTTCTACGGCATGAGTCTCTAAACCCCATAGGTAGGAGTGAGGAGCTCTGCTGTCTTTCAATGGATTAATGCAATTATTATTGTTTTCTATTCAATCACGTTTGCTTCTGTTCCAAGATACTCACTCTTATTTCAATATAAAGAATGTGATGATCCGTGACACTCATCATCATTCTCAAATTTATGAACGCGTGCTTGACAACCACTTCCATTCTATCCGAGCTCAACATAGTCATTAGGCGACAACTTGAGTGCGTATCTCTTGGGTTTCTAATCCACGAGTTTGACTTGCATCTCCTGACAACAGAGCAATCAAACTCGTGAGATCAGAACTTTCGTGGTAGAGGCTAGAACCAATGGGCAGCATTCCTGAGATCCGAAAATTCTAAAACTTGTCTGTGGTATTCCGAGTAGGATCTGGGATGGGATGAGTGTGATGAGCTTCAAACTCACGAATGTTGGGCGCAATGACAGTGTGCAAAAGGAAAGAGAGATCCTATTCCGACACAAGTGTGAACCGACAGATGATTAGCCGTGCGGGAGCTGTGCCTGGTATTTTTCATCCAAGATGAGAGATCCGACAGTTGATTAGCCGTACAGAAACCGTACTTGGACCATTTTCACTGAGAAGACGGATGGTAGCTGTTCATACAGAGACCGAGCTCCCCAAAACTCGGGAAGTTCATAGAAGGTCCGACCTCGTCCCAAGGCCCACGCCTGAGGTCGGACCTCGGACAAATAAGCTAAGAAGGCCCATCAAAAGGAATGAAGCCCAAAACCTAAAGGCCGAAAAAGCCTAGGAAAGGCGGTTCCGCAAAGATAGGGATAAAACTCCCAAAAGATAAGATAAGATAAGAATATCTTATCCAGGGAAGATCACAGCCAACTACTATAAATACACTGGAGCACCCAGGTATAACTCATACTCTAATTCTACTCGATATCTGCTTGGACCCATGCTAACTTAAGCATCGGAGTGTCATTGCAGGTACAACCACCAGCCGCTCGGCACATCAAGCTCGGGTCACAGCACCCTCACCTCGGGTCTTGCCAGACGACCGAGCTACACGTTTCAGGTAACCCCCGGAACATTGGCGCCGTTGCCGGGGACCTGGAAGTCATCCCTTTGCCATGGCGAACGACCCTCCCAACAATAACCACGCTACATCAGAACAAGAAGAGGAAGTTGACACCGCGAACGACCGGACAGCCCTCTATCACCACACA
>NC_029773.3:35418806-35421421 GCF_000817695.3 Arachis duranensis | reverse complement strand
CCAAACTCGGGAAGTTCATAGAAGGTCCGACCTCGTCCCAAGGCCCACGCCTGAGGTCGGACCTCGGACAACAAAGCTAAGAAGGCCCATCAGAAGGAACACAGCCCAAAACCTAAAGGCCGAAAAGGCCTAGGAAAGGCGGTTCCGCAAAGATAGGGATAAAACTCCCAAAAGATAAGATAAGATAAGAATATCTTATCCAGGGAAGATCACAGCCAACTACTATAAATACACTGGAGCACCCAGGTATAACTCATACTCTAATTCTACTCGATATCTGCTTGGACCCATGCTAACTTAAGCATCGGAGTGTCATTGCAGGTACAACCACCAGCCGCTCGGCACATCAAGCTCGGGTCACAGCACCCTCACCTCGGGTCTTGCCAGACGACCGAGCTACACGTTTCAGGTAACCCTCGGAACAGTAGCCATTGACAATGGTGATCCACCAACATACAGCTTGTCATGGAAGGAAGCCATGCGTGTTTAGGGAAGAAGACAATAGGAAAGCAGAGATTCAGAAGACAGAGCATCTCTGAAACCTCAACCTGTTCTCCATTACTGAATAACAAGTATCATTCATTTCATGCTCTTTTACTTTTTATAAATGAAATCATTTTTATCACTAGTCTCCTGACTAAGAGTTACAGGATAACCATAGCTTGCTTCAAGCCATCAATCTCCGTGGGATCGACCCTTACTCGCGTAAGGAATTATTACTTGGATGACCCAGTGCACTTGCTGGTTAGTTGTGTGGAGTTGCAAAGGTGTGATTGCAATTCCGTGCACCAGTCACTAAATTTGCAATAATTGGCGTTGAAAGGTTTGAAAGAAGCATTAGTGTAACCAAAAGCAAATTGAAAACCATTTGAACTAAAAAAAGTCACACTCGTGAAATCTACCAATTATTGCCAATGAATGAACCTTATTGAAGAAAATCACAAGTTAAAGTCAAATGTTAGGCTCAGTATGAGTAGAAAAAAGCATATGATTTAACTTAAAGAGTCAAAGCACAGGAAGGTTTAAATAGGTGAGTTAGGCAAGGGATTGTTTGACATAGAGGTTCGACAAACAATTTATTGAACTAACCTTTTCGATGTATATCACGGGAATCAAAATAAAGAACGAAATGCTAACCACAATAACCCAAGAATCGAAGTTGGTGTAAGCCAAGTAAATCTCAACTTGAAAAGTGTCAAGTTCAATTCTAGGTAACAAGTTTAAAAACAAAATAATTTCTAGAAATTTGGGCAGCATCCCGGCGGTAATTTGGACGTTCCCGAATAGTAGAAAGCAGCAGAAATCACATATGATACATCAAAACATAAGTTCAAGCAATAGCAAGCTCAATCATAAAACTGAAGTTCAGTAAGGCAGCAGTTAAAAGGCAGCAAAGAAGTAACAAAAATTAACACAGGATATCACCACACAACAACCAAGTAATTTACATTCGGAAAGTAAACACAAACAGAGCAATTATCAGGCCTAGAATCTTCTAACCACATCCTAACTACCTAACAACATGCATCTCTATCTAACTTAACAAGCAGAAATTAATCAATTAACATTAACAAATAAAATTAATAATAAAAATAAGGAAAACAGAGCAATAGGGGCAGGGATATGGTGAACCTGGAATGCAGAAGTAGAATTGGAAGGGGGATTGGGGAATAGGAAGAACAACAGCAGTGCGGTGCTGCCCAGTAGTGGTGGCAGTGACGGGCTCGCGGCGGTGCTGGGTGGTAGTCGCAGACAGAGGAGCAACGCAGAACAGGGGTGGAGGCAGGGTGCGAAGTGAGGCACAGTAAGAGAGAGAAAGAATGGAAGGGATGGCGTGATGGTCCCACCGGCGACAATGGTTGGTCGTGGCGGTGCTTGCGGAGGTAGAAGGACACGGACAGTTGGTGCACGAAATTGCAATAACACTTTTGCAATCCCGCACAACTAACCAGCAAGTGTACTGGGTCGTCCAAGTAATACCTTGCGTGAGCAAGGGTCGATCCCACAGAGATTGTCGGCTTGAAGCAAGCTATGGTTATCTTGTAAATCTTAGTCAGGATATCAGAAATTATCAGGATTGATTGTGAAAAGCAAAAAAACACGAAATAGTTACTTGTTTTGCAGTAATGGAGAATAGGTTGAGGTTTGGAGATGCTCCATCTTCTGAATCTCTGCTTTCCTACTGTCTTCTTCTTCAAACACGCAAGTCTCCTTCCATGGCAAGCTGTATGTAGGGTTTCACCGTTGTCAATGGCTACCTCCCATCCTCTCATTGGAACGATTCCTAATGCCCTGTCACGGCACGGCATTCCATCTGTCGGTTCTCAATCAGACCGGAGTAGAATCCAGTGATTCTTTTGGCGTCTGTCACTAACGCCCCGCCTTCAGGAGATTGAAACACGTCACAGTCATTCAATCATTGAATCCTACTCAGAATACCACAGACAAGGTTTAGACCTTCCGGATTCTCTTGAATGCCGCCATCAGTCTAGCTTATACCACGAAGATTCCGATTAAAGAACCCAAGAGATAACTACTTAATCTAAGATAGAACGGAGGTGGTTGTCAGGCACGCGTTCATAGTTGAGAATGATGATGATTGTCACGGATCATCA
>NC_029773.3:35410521-35418675 GCF_000817695.3 Arachis duranensis | reverse complement strand
GCAAAGTATGAACTATTATATATTGCTGGAAAGCCCAGGATGTCTACTTTCCAATGCCGTTGAGAGCGCGCCAATTGGGCTTCTGTAGCTCTAGAAAATCCGCTTCGAGTGCAGGGAGGTCAGAATCCAACAGCATCTGCAGTCCTTTTTGGTCTCGGAATCAGATTTTTGCTCAGGACCCTCAATTTCAGCCAGAAAATACCTGAAATCACAGAAAAACACACAAACTCATAGTAAAGTCCAGAAAAGTGAATTTTAGCTAAAAACTAATAAAAATATACTAAAAAATAACTAGATTATACTAAAAACATACTAAAAACAATGCCAAAAAGCATACAAATTATCCGCTCATCAACAGTAAAAGGGGAGAGAGAGACACAGATAAGGAGAGAAGGGGGAACAGAAGAGAGAAGGGAATAGGGCGGAGCGGCGGTGAAGTCGTCGGAGCTTGGGGTGGTTAAAGCTTGAAGGTGCAGTGGTGATGGAAGGTGATAGGGAAGAGACATTGGGATGAAGAAAGGGTTAGGGCACACGAATGGTAGGGTTCTTGCGTCCCTGGGGGGTTATAGATTTCAAATCCACACGTATGCATCCTGTATGCGTGCGAGTGGGTGGTTGAAGGAAGGGAGGGACGTGGAAGTGCCAGGTGCGCCTAAACATGGTTTGGGATGTACGCATGGACGCGTACACGTGACGTATACGTCCACATGCATTGGGATTGGGCCAAAGGCATGGTGTTGGCCCGGAGTTAGCATACGCGTCATGTATGGGAACGGTGTCAGCTCATCGACGTGTACGCGTCATGTACGCATACGCGTCCCTTCCCTTAAGCGCATATCTTAGTGGTTGCACAAGGTTGGCCAAACTCTTTGGATTCACGTATGGGGCTACATCCCCGTATGGACGCGTACGTGTACAGCACGCGATCCGGGATCCCATATCTTATTTTCACACCCGTTTTCAAGTTGAGCATCATGATTCTTCCATTCGGGTGGTTGACACATAGAATTCTCTTTAGCACACCAAATTCTCTTCCTAGACCCATCCAAAGTAGCATTCATCCAATCATGGTCCATATGTCTTGAAAACTTGACCTCAATGAGCTTAATACTAAACTTCCAACCATTACACAACTCCTTCTTACTCTTAGTCCTATAAATAGCTCTAAGTTGCCCATCATTTTCAATCAAACCATATTCAAGTGAGAAAGTAAAGCTTAAGGATAAGAGTTTTACCCACTTGAATGTTGTGTTGGATGGTGACTTAGGAAGGGTAACTTCCCCACACTTAGACAATGCAAGGTCTACTTCCTTATGCTTTTCCTTAGTGATCTCCACCTCTTGACAACTTTCTTCAATTTCTTCTTGCTTGTAAACTTCTTCCAATTCCTCCTCATCATCAATCAAGTCAAACCTTAGAGGTTGTGTGAAATCTACTTCAACATTGGCTTCACATTCATTGGAAGAGTCTTCAACTAAGTCATTGATGTTACTTGATGGTGAGTTGTCTTCAATAACTTCGATTTCATATTTCATGGGAGAGGATTCCATTTTGAATAGGAATCCATTAATGATGGAATTTTTCTCTTGATTATCCTTATCTAAGTCTCCAACTATGGTATGCCTTGGAGGTTGTACACCCTCCTCAACATCAACTTTAAGCTTCTTGGAGAGAAGGTCTTGAGGTTCCCATGGTGGTTCCGCATCTCTTAAATCTTCAAATACTTCCTCTTCTTTTGATCCTTCGCATGTGGCCACGAAAGTACCTTGAGTGTTCAAGCATTGGTAGGCTAAAGTATGCACTACCTCGGTCAAATTATCCATGAACTCTGGTGCATTCCTTTGCATGGCATCTTGTCCTTGAAGTAGCAAAGTGAGAAAATTGTCCATTGGAGATTGGGGTGGATAGGAAGGTTCATTATTTTGGAGAAAGGATTCGTAGTAGGAAGGTGGTTCCTCTTGGTAAGGGTGTGGAGATGGTGTGTATGGAGGTGGTTCTTGGTAGTAATCATGATAGGGTTGTGGTGGTTCTATAGGTTCTTGATCATAATGGTCACAAGGATATGGTGTGGATGATTGGTCATATGATGAATAAGGGTCATAAGGAGGTTGTTGGTAGAAAGGGGCTTATGAGCATGGTTGATGGTCATGTTGAGGATGAGATCCATAGGCATATGATGGTTGTTGCTGATAATCACAAGGGGATTCATCATAGCCATTGAATTGACATGCATTAGGATGAGAATTATACCTATAAGTATCCGGAGGTTGTTGCCAAGAGAAGTGATCAATTCCTTGAGGCTCCTTTCATTTTTGATTGTTCCATCCTTAATACATGTTGTCATTGAAGTTCACATTTCCTACAACACAATTAGGACCAAATTCATAGCCAAAGTGAGAATTCATAGTGAAAGCAAAAAGGAAACTAACAAATTCCTAAGCTAACAAAAACTAACAAACAAGCAAAAGACAACAATATTCACAATATTCACATATATACAATAGCCAATAACAAGGGACACAATTGCAAATCCCCGGCAACGGTGCCATTTTGATGACCGAACTTTTGTGTGGTATAGAATTTCTCTAATGAAATCTCGTTGTAAGTATAGTTTCTAAACCAACAATAATCCTTTCATACAAAAATTTGTTTGTCACAAGTACAAACCCCTAATAATCCTAATAACTGAAGTATTTAAACCTCGGGTTATCTTCTCAAAGAAATTGCAGGGTAGTGTTCTTGTTATGGGTTATGAGTTGTATATTTTGGGGTTTTGGATGAGAAACATGAAAAGTAAATGGCAATGAAAATTAAATGATAAAGCGGTCTTGGCAAGGTTTGGTGGTCAAGGATCTCTATCCTTATCACTAATCACATCATGATAATTGCATAGATCAATCCCATTAGATCATCCTCTAACCAGTAAAGGAGAGTTAAATGAGCTATATCAATCCAAGTCCATAGGTCCTAACTATTCACTAATTGAATTAATGAGAGCTAGAGTCAATGGCTACCAATCATCAATCGCTTGGGCATTAGTAACTCAAGAGTTCCTAAATTACCATATCAAGCCAAGAACATAAAACTCTACTCTAACATCCTTCCAAGCATTTTATCAAACACTTGGAAGGTACAAAAGGAAAGCATATTAAATTGACAACAAGGATGGATTCTAACAACAATTAATTGCAAGGAAGTTAACAACAACAATCATGGAAAGCACAATTAACATGAATTACTTCAAATTACATTAAAAGGAAATAAGAAGAACAAGAGTAGATCAACTTACAAAGCATGGAAACAAAATAGAAGAAATTGCAACAAGATAATAGAAGAACAAGATGTAGCAACATAGAATTGAATGGTAAAAGTAAATGAAAGCAAAGATTGAAACCTAGATCTAAGAAATTCTAACCTAAACCTAATCCTATTTCTGGAGAGAAGGGAGAGCTTCTCTCTCTAGAAAACAAACTCTAAAACTAGATCTAAAGTGTGTTGTGTGTGTAATGAATGGAATGATTGGTATCTTCCCCTTTAATCCTTAATCCTTTTAAGCATTTTGGCGCCAAAGTTGGTTCCAAACTGGGCCCCACAGCTTCTGTGAATTTGCTGGGCAGGAATTCACTTAAAAACCACGTGCCAGCAATGACGCGTATGCACACGACATGCATACGCGTCCATGGGGTTTTGACAATCCATGCGTATGCGTCTAATGTGCGTGCGCGTCCATGGACGTAACCCAAATCTTTGACTTTTCATTATTTCTCCACTTTGCATGCTTTCTCTTCACTCCTTTGATCCATTCCTAGCCCTTTCCAATCTGAAATCACTAGCAAACACATCAAGGCATCCAGTGGAATCAAAGGAAGATTAAAATTATCAATTCAAGGGTCCACAAGCATGTTTTTACATTTAAGCACAAATTAGGAGACAATCATGAAACTATGCTATTTTATTGAATAAATGTGAGAAAAGGTTAACAAAATGCTCTAAATTCAACACAAGATAAACCCTAAAAACGGGGTTTATCAACCTCCCCACACTTAAACCTTAGCATGTCCTCATGCTAAACTAAGAAGGAAACAAGGGGTATGACATTTATTCAATGTAACTAAATTATATGCAACCTATCTAAATGCAACTATCTATATGAGTGCAAAGGCTTGGTCAAAAAGGGGCTAAAGCAATAGGAGCTAAACCAAACCAAACCCACAATTGCATTGAATTACCAAAAAGATCTACAAACTTGCATGAATATAGATGATAGTGGTGAAAACATGAAATTGAGCAATCGAACCCTCACTGGATGTGTATCCGCTCTAGTCACTCAAGTGTTTAGGGGTTGATTCACTCAATTCTCCTCTAATCATGCTTTCTCAAATTTGTTCTTCATCTAACAATCAACAATCATTCAATGCATGCATAAAAATATCATGAGGTCTTTATCAAGGGTTGTAATGGGGTTAGGGTCAAGGTAGGATCATATACGGTTAAGTGGACTAAAATTTGAATCTTTGATTAACCTAGACTTTCCCACTTAACCTATACACTGACCTATACAAATTCAAACTAACCTAACTACCCATTCTTCACTTTTTCACATACTCATGCATTTTCCTCTTCATTTTACAACACTTATGCATTGACTCTTATTGGATTTACTTTGGGGCATTTTTGTCCCCTTCGTTATTGTCTTTTTCTTCTTTTTTCTTTCTTTTTCCATTTTTTTCTTTTGCTTTATATATATATTTTTTTCTTCTTTTCTTTAGTTTTTCTCATTTTTTTTCAAGCTCTGTACAAGAATGTCAATGCATAAAGTCTATACATTTAATCAATACATGAGCATGCACCCAATTCCCAAATATAGAAATACAAAACACCATTTTATCCCAACCAATGTTCCAAAATCTCCCCAAACTTGAATAATAAACACTCTCACTAGTCTAAGCTAATCAAAGATCCAAACAAAGGACTTTTATTATTTTTTGCTTTAGGCTTCTAATGTGCTAAAATAAGGAACAATTGGGTTAAGCATAGGCTCAAAATTGGTTAACAATGAAGAGTAAAAGGTAGGCTATTTGGATAAGTGAGCTAATGAAATAATGGCCTCAATCATATAAATGCATGAATACAAGGACTAAATGGACATATAGAATTAAACAAATTAAGGATCACATTCATAGAAAGATTACAAATGCACACAAGAAAGAAAATAAGTGGTTATAAGATGTAACCACACCATTAGGCTCAAAACTCACAAGTTTGTGTTCTTAGCTCAAAACATGCTTCACAAAATATAGAATCCAAGCAAGTTCCACAAAAAAATTTTCAATCAATTGGGATGGTGCCCAATAGATAAATTCCTTAGAAAATTCCATCATTGTTTTGACTAAGCTTATCCTATATGCAATGTTGTGATTGAGAAATCCTAAAAATTCCTTAGTTTATCCCCTTATTCAATCAAAACCAGTTTCACATGCAAAAAAGGGTCAACTAGGTTCCAACAATCTAAAATATTTTTCTAATCACAACCAAAATCTAAGACAACTATATAAAGAAAATCCAACTAAAATATAAAATGTATCCAATCTAAGGTGCAAAATATAATAAACTAAAATAAAAGTATGCAACAACCAAAATAAAAGCATCCACAATACTAGTATATAAAAATAGTCTCAAAAGTGTCCAAAATAAAGCAAAATAACATAAACTAGGAGATAAATGTCCAAAAATGTTTACCCAAAGTAAAGCTATCCACCGACAGTGACGACGGTAACCTCCCCACACTTAGAATGAAGCATCATCCTCGATGTTACTGCTCGGGCTCACGGTGAGGGTCAACGGTCGCATCCAGCTGCTGGGTCTTAGGCTGTGGCTCCTCAGGGGGCTGCTGTGCCTCTGGGGTGGCCTGTGTTTGTGGAGGTGCCTCTGGCTGAGCCTGCTCCTCCTCGTGCTCCTTGTCAGATGAAGAAGGCTCAAGAAGAGGGGGTAACTCAATGCCCAGTGCCATGAACATCTGATCCACTCTGTTAAGATGTCACATAATGTGGTGCTCACTGCACTCCATGAAGCGGAAGAGACGATGTACCAGAAGATAAGTCAGTTGGGGTGCTGGTGGTGGTGCTAAGTGATGACATGTCACCATGTCATGTTTTTCTATGCTTTTTCATACAAGAAATTTATGATTAGTGCTTAAATATTGCATTCTTTGGTGCTTAAATGGTACATTTCTTTGATCTTTTGATTTGATAAACTTTGTAGGAAATAAGAAGAAAAAGAAGCAAAAAGAGCACAAAATAAGCTAAAAAGAGGAAAAGAGGAATTTTGGGCACACTTTGAAGTTGGAGCACACTTTGGAGGCTTAGGCCACGCTTCTAAAAGCGTGACCCATGACCAAATCAAGGAAGAAAAGCGTGGCCCAAAGGAAGAAAAGCGTGGCTCAAAACAAGGAGGAAGAGAGGACAAAAAGTTTTGGGTGAAAAGTTAGCCTCAAAGTTAGACCCCTAACTTTGAGGCTAACGTGAGAATTGGAAAATCTTCCCAGGGCCACCCACGTTTGCGCCAACGTTAGCCCCCTAACTTGGAGGCTAACTTTGGCATGAAAAATTTGTCCCAGGGGCTACTCACGTTTGCGCCAACGTTAGACCCCTAACTTGGAGGCTAACGTTGGCGCCACACACCACAACAGCTTGAAGGGGTATACTTCCAACAATAATAACTTGAGCTACAGAGCTCCAAATGAGGTGATTCAAGAAGCATTGGAAAGTAGGAATCAAGAGCTTTCCAAGCATATATGGCACTGCATGGTGGACACTAAAATTGAGGATGAAAACTGCCCCGCAATGTGCATAAACGAACATGGTGGCAACCTGCAGTGAGGCCAACTGACCTCTGCACCTTCAACGGAGTATAACTCGAGCTGTAGAGCTCCAATTGATGCGCTTCCAACGGCAATGGAAAGTAGACATTCAGGGCTTTCCAACAATGTATAATAGTATGGGGTGGACAATACGTTTGAGCCTCCAGAACTGGCGTTTTCGCCAACGTTTGAGGCAAACTTTACCTCAAACGCTGCACACCAAAGCCAGCAACCATGCCCTCTTCAATTGATCATAACTTGAGTTGTAGATGTCCAATTGAAGTGATTCCAAGTGGGTTAGAAAGCTGACATTTAGATCTTTCCAACCATACATGATAGTCTATATTGGGCATAAAATTGGCAACATGACAAGAGGACAAAGTTGGCGCCAAGAGTGTACTAGGAAGGGCCAACGTTGGAGCCAAAGTTAGACCCCTAACTTTGGCACCAACGTTGGTGTCAGCAAATTGTGCTAGCTGATATGAAAAGTTGGAGCCAAAGTTAAACTTAAACTCCAACTTTTGCAAAACTCCAACCCGGTTCAATTGGTTCACTTTGGTTCTTCTCCAAACTCCAAGAGCAATCAACCAAGGCCTCTATCAACCCAATTCCATCAAGAGCAAGGGCCCATGATCATCACTCAAAGGCACAAATAGATAAAATAGGAATTTCATTTAATTGTAATTTGTTTTTAATTTCATTTTCATTTCCATTTTGTAAAGCCTATATAAGGCATCATTTTCATATTTGTGAGAAGGCTGGCTCCACTAGGGAGCATTAGGAGTAGTAGTAGAGATCTCTCTCTTAGTTTTCCTTCCTGTTTTAAATCTTGGATTGAGGGAGAAGGAATTCTGTTTCCCTCTCGGTCTAAGATTTCTCTTGTTCTTCTTCTGCAATTTTAATTTCTCCTCTACTACAAGTTCCTTTGCTGCAAGTTTACATTGAGCTTGATTTCGATCTTTGGTTCTCATTGCTTTCTGTTCTCACTGAATTCAATTTACTTTCAAGCAATTTAATTCTTCTGCAAGTGCTCTGCATTTTACATTTCTGTTCATGATCTGATTTACTTTCCTGCAAGTTTAATTTTCTCTAAGCTTTGATCTATTGCTTTATTTAATTTTCAGCACCCACTCCCCTTTACATTCACTGCAATTTACATTTCTTGTCATTTAAGCTTCTGTCCATTTAAGTTTCTGTCCAATTTAGCTTCTGCACCTTTAATTCTTGCAATTTACTTTTTGTCGGTCACTCTTCACACAATTCACCAATGTTAGCTTGACTAAACTAATCACCCA
>NC_029773.3:35355664-35407439 GCF_000817695.3 Arachis duranensis | reverse complement strand
GAGGTTTGATGCCATAATTGGTGCATATTAGGATAAAATGAACATCCCATGATTTTGAGCATAGCTTTGATGTGTTTGGTTGATTTATAATAGGTGAAGAAAGCTTGAAAAAGGGTTGAATCAAGAAGGAATGGCTAGAAGCAAAGAGGGAGCAATGAAACAAGTGAAATTGAACCAAGAAACATAAAGTTGGAGTTGAAGTTAGCCCTCAAACTTTGGCACAAACTTTTGGTGCAAAGTTAGCCTCAAAGTTAGCCCCCTAACTTGAAGGCTAACTTAAGAAAGTTGAAATTTCTTCCCAGGGTGGCCAAAGTTTGCGCCAACGTTAGCCCCCAAACTTGGAGGCTAACGTTGGCATGAGAAATTATGCTCCAGGGTGGCCAAAGTTTGCACCAACGTTAGCCCCCAAACTTGGAGGCTAACGTTGGCATGTCAATTTCTCCCAGGGGTGGCCAAAGTTTGCGCTCAAGTTTGTAAGGGTGTTACTGGTGCTGAAGGTCCTACTCCAACTGAGGAAGAAGAGTGTCTGGCTGCGGCTACTCTGGCTCGGGCTCTAGATGCACGCTGGGATGGAGGCTTCTCATTCACCCACGTATCCCACGGAATAACATCCTCTTTGCCGTTGTCTGGGGGTAGTGGTGACACATCATCATCTCTCTATGGAGCACCGGCTAGCTCCGCCATCCTAGTGACCAAAGTAGGAAATAGAAGTATCCCATGAACATGTGCTCACCACATGTATCTCCTGATCAACCGGGGGAAGTATACCTCCTTCCCCTCCATAACAAAACCGATCTGGATGAGCATGTCCACCGGAATCTCAGTAAAATAGGTAGTAGGCATGACATAGGTGGCGAAGATCTGCTGCCAAGTCCTAGCCTCTCTCGAAAGATGAGCAAACAACATCCCCTTGGGTTTCTTATTATCAGCATCCATCACCCAAGGGGCATCCGGGGTGGCAATGACACATCTCAGAGCCTCATAATCAAAAGTCATGCAGTACATCGCCAGCTCCGCCTGCTCATAGGCATATGTGGCACCAGTCCCAGGCAGATAATGGAGGGCATCCTCAGTAGTAGCCTCGGTAACCAATATCTGGCCGCCACACAGGTAAACCGAATCAAGAGTCACTATGAAGAAATTGCAGTAAAACTCCTTGACCCATGATGAGTTGATCCTGCCTAGCTCCCTATCAACAAAACCTAGGCCCAACCCCTAAATACGGGCCTCAATGGGTCGCCTCAGGTCAGCAGGGATGGCCAGTTTCTTCTCAATGTTCATATTCTTCTTCTGATAGGTTGGAAAGCGGAGCTTACAATACAGGTTAGGAAAGCTGTCTGTATTGATAGGCGGTAGCTGTTGATTCTCTTTGTCCACTTTATTAAGTGGGTTCTTGGCATAATTGGCGTAAGGAGAAATAGTGGAGGCTTGAGGTATCTTCCTTTTTCTAGAGGTAACTTTGGCTTTCCCTCTATCAGACATCCTGAAAAGAACAAATATGACAGGATATAAGCAATTAAACCATGTAGAGGAATATAAAGCAAGGATTGTCACATGTATAAAGTGGGGTAACAGAACGAAAACTCGGAATGCAAGCAACAAGAATCAGAATTTAATCAAAGCTACAAACCAAGAATTCATGTAATATATTCATAGCACTTGTTTATGAAGCACAATAAGTGTCATACCCCAAAAAAATGGTTATAGTGTTAGTTGAAAACTAAAAGGAAAATCAATATGTTAAGCATGTTAGAAGTTAGAAAAGTAATTCAAAAATTAGTGGTATGACGGTTATTTGCTTAATCAAGATAAATGCAGAAAATAAGGATAACAAGCACACTCACAATCATGAGGAAGATGCAGTCATTGACGATGAAATATGAAATTTTGCATAAAAGTACATAATGGAAAGCAAGTCATCAATCAATGTCAAGGTCACTAAATTTGCAATAATTGGCGTTGAAAGGTTTGAAAGAAGCACTAGTGTAACCAAAAGCAAGTTGAAAACCATTTGAAGTAAAAAAAGTCGCACTGGTGAAATATACCAATTATTGCCAATGAATGAACCTTATTGAAGAAAATCACAAGTTAAAGTCAAATGTTAGGCTTAGTATGAGTCAAAAAAACATTTGATTTATCTTGAAGAGTCAAAGCACAAGAAAGTTCAAATAGGTGAGTTAGGCAAGGGATTGTTTGACATAGAGGTTCGACAAACAATTTCTTGAACTAACCTTTTGATCAGCATGGGCCATTTTAATCAACTCGTGGCCAGCGATATCTGGCTCATTTTTGGGCCCAATCTAACTCATTTCTGATGCTATTGAACCCAAGGATTGAAGGGGTATGAACCAAGTAATGTTAGTTTGAGTTTTCATTATGTTTTAGGTTAGAATTCTAGAGAGAGAAGCTCTCCCTTCTCTCTATAATTTAGGTTAGAATTAGGGTAGATTTTCTTAGATCTAGAGTTTTATTCTTGTTTTCATCTACTTTTCTTTCACTTTCTTGTTGCTACATCTTTTCTCTTTTAGTTCATTTTGTTAATTTCTTATTCTAGTCATTTTTATGTTCATGCACTTTTGTTTCCTTTATTTCTCATTTAATGCAATTTGTCTTTTATGTTTCCTCTTGTTTAATTGCTTTATTGTTATTTCCTTGTTTGAGTAGATGTAGATTTACATTTCTTGCAATTTTATCTTGCTTTCCTTTTATGCCTTCCAAGTGTTTGATAAAATTCTTGGTTGGGTTTTAGAGTAGAATTTTCTCCTCTTGGCTTGTGTTGAGTAATTGGAGACTCTTGAGTTATCAAACTCTTTTGTTGATTGATAATTGGAAGTTCCTAGTTGACTTGAATGCCACTAAAGCTAGTCTTTCCTTAGTATTTGACTAGGACTTGTGGACTCAAGTTGATTATATCCACTTAACTTTCCTTCATAGTTAGAGGTTAACTAAGTGGAGCAATGGACAATTCTTGTCACAATTGATGATGATAATGAGGATAGGACTTCTAGTTCTCATTCCTTGCCAAGAGCTTTCTTAGTTATTAGCTTATTTTTTTACTATTTATATTTCTTGTTCCTTATTACAAAACCCCCAAAACATTCCTTCATAGCCAATAATAAAGCACTTCATTGTAATTCCTAGGGAGAACGACCCAGGATTAATACTCTCGGTTATTTTTATTGGGGAACTTGCAAATGTGTGCCTTGTTATTGGTTATTATACATATGTTAATACTGTGAATAGCTTGATTTGTGGATTGCTTATTAGTTTTTGCTAGTTTTAAGACTTTGTTTAATTACTTCTTGTTAGCTTTTGTTTTTATTTTCTCTTTTCATTATGAATTCTCATCCTTTTGACTATGAGTTTGGTTCAAATTATGTTGTAGAAAAATGATAGCTTCAATGACAACATGTATCAAGGGTGGAACGATCAAAGATGAGAGAATCCCCAAGGAATTGATTACTCCTCTTGGCAACAACCTCCGGTTTCCTATAGGTATGCTTCCCATCCTAATGCATGTCAATTCAATGGCTATGGTGAAATTCCTTGTGACTATCAACAACCACCATCATATGCCGATGAATCTTATCCTCAACACAACCATCAACTATACTCACAAGCCCTTTTTTGCCAAATACCTTCCTATGACCCTCATCTATCATATAACCAATTACCCCTACCTCATCCTTGTGATCATTATGAGAGAAAACCTATAGAACCACCCACATTCTAATACAATTACTCCCAAGAACCACAAACTCCATATACACCACCTTCATACCCTTACCAAGAAGATCCACTTCCCTATCATGAATCCTTCCTTCAAAACAATGAACCCTCCTATTCACCCCAATCTCCAATGGATGACACCCTTGGTCTTATTCTTCAAGGGCAAGAAAAGATGAAAAGGGAGGTACTAGAATTCATGGCCGCCTTGACCAAGGTAGTAAACACTTCGGCCTCCCGATACTAATGCACTCAAAGCACTCCCATGGCCACATGTGGAAAATCAATTGAAGAGCATAGCATGAAGAAGAGATTGGAAATTCTGGTGGAAAATGAGGAATATTGCTTTGTGTTAGAACAATTGGAGCAACCTATAATTATTGAAGAAGAGGAAGAAGTGGTTGAAGACTTATGAGATGCGGAACCTCCATGGGAATCTAGAGTCATAGAAAACTCCTCCAAGATGATTGAACTCGATGTTGAGGAGGAGAGTGCACAACCTCCAAAACAATTTTTGAATGAAGGCTTGGAAGGAATGAAGCAAGAATTAAGTTCCATTGGTGATGAAGATCATGCATCAAACCTTATTGGTGTTAAATCCTTTGAGCTTGAAGAACCTTCTCCCAGTTAGATAGAAAGCAATGTAGAGGTAGATTTCTCTGATCCTCCCATTTATGATTTGAGTGATGGATAAGAGTTAGATGAAATTGATGAACAAAGGATTGAGTTTGAGAAATCTTGTAAAGAGGTGGAGATAGTCAAGGAAGAGCACAAGGGAGTGGAACTCACAAGAAAATTTGGACCGCCCCTTCCTAAGTCACCATCCTACACAACATTCAAGTGGGTAAATCTCTTATTCCTAAGTTTTATTATTCCCCTTGAATATGGTTTGATTGAGACAGATGGTCAACTTAGAGCTCTTTGTGGAGTTAAGAGTAGGAGAGAGTTGTGTAGTGGTTGGAAACATCACTCTAAGTTCATGATGGTTGCATGCTCAAAGTTGAATAGTAATGGTTAGTGTAGAACTAAATTGCATAGGTCTAGGATGATGTTTGGTCACTTAAGTGAGAATTCTAAGGTCATGCCACCCGGATGGAATCATGATGATCAACTTGAAGACGGGTGTGAAAACAAAGTGTGGGATCCCGGATTACAAGAAGAGGATCAACTTTGGGAGCTCATGGTTTGTGAAGAACTCCATCAAAGCTTGGAGCTATTAATCTTGAATGATGGAGCTTATTGGAAGTTCAAACATTGGTGGATGTTCAAGGATGGATTCAAGCACAAGCCACCTTGATGAGGAGCTCCCCATAAGTCCAACTTAAGGACAATAAATAAAAGTGCTAGGTGGGAGACACCCCACCACGGTAAACTCTTTCCATTCTATTGTATATATAATCAATGAATAAATTGTGTTGCCATTTTTAGTGTTTTGGTTGTTAGTTTGTTTGATGTAGATTTATGCTTTAAGTTGTAGGCTAGTTGTTATTGAATTACATTTTGCTTATAGTGCAACTTTTGTTTGTTTTGTCTTTGAAAATTTTTCAAAAACCTAAAGATTTTTGTTAAATTTGAATTTTGGTTGACTTAGAATGTTTATAGGTTAGGAGAGTGTTAAATTCTGTTTTTATGCTTCTATAAAAAAAATTTGCAAAAAAAAAGGTCAACCCATGCGTAAGCATGGGAGACGCGTACGCGTCGTATGCTATTTTGGGACTCTTCGTACAAAAACCCAAGAGTTGTGCGAGATTTCTGCCGGAAGTGTGCGAATAGCACAACCCATGCGTACGCGTGGGTGACGCTTACGCGTCGCTTGCCTCTGCTGCAATCCATGCTTAAGCATGGGCGACGCTTCTGCGTCACCTCGCGCCCTGTTCCTTATCCTTTCTCCTTTCTTCTTGTTTCTTCTCTTCTTCTTCTTTCTTTCTACAATTCTTCTTCTCTCTTCCTCCTTTCTTACTTTCTTCTTTTCCCTCTCTTCAAAAAAAAAAAGATAAAAATAAATAAATAAATATATATAAATAAATTAAAAAAATTTATTTTTCTCATCTTTCATTTTATTTTGTTTGTTCCATTTGCATACTTTTATTCATTACATTTTAATTTTGTTTTTATAGCTTATTCTTATTTTTTTTTCTAAGTTCCTTATTTTAACATTGGTGCTGAATTTTCTTACTCAATTGTTGAGAATTTCTTGGATTATTTTGCTGCTTCTTAACTTGTTTGTTATTGTTGGGTGATAAAACTTTTAGGTCAATGCTTAATCTTTGATGACTATTGCATCCTTTGTGCATTGGTATGAACTCATATTGTCTTTCATGACCCATTGATGACTTGCATCATCTACCCCTTTCTCTTGCCTAAAAGGACCATAAAAAGAGCATAATCTCATTTAATCAATGCAATTTCATGAACAAATGATATATATTATAGTACATTGCTTTGAAATGGGTTTGTGTTGAATTTCAGGTGAAAAGAGCAACAAAGGAAGGAAACAACAAATAAGGCTGGGCGTGTGAAACTGGGCGTGCCACTTGGAATAAACGCCAAGAATGTGTATGGGCATGGCACACCAGCACCAGGGCGTGGCACGCCAGTTATACATTCCAGAGAAGAGTGCTTGAAGCCTTAACAAGGGCGTGGCATGCCAGGGGCTAGGCATGGCACGCCAGTCACACTTTCCAAAGAGCAAGGTTGGAAGCAACAAAGGGGGGTTAGCACGCCAGTTACACTTTCCAGAGAGCAAGGTTGGAAGCAAGGTTGGAACCCCATCATTTACTATGGGCGTGCCACTTGAGCCACTGGGCGTGGCACGCCAGTCCACCAATTTAGAAAGAAAAGAACACTTGGGCATGCCACTTAGTGTCGAAGGGGTGGCACGCCAGCTTTAAACCAACACTTGAGCGTGCCACTTGGGACTCTAGGCATGGCACACCAAGCAAGAAGGAGCAACACCAACATGGGCGTGGCACGCCAGTTCAAGTTTCCAGAAGAAGAGCTGAAGGACCAACACTTGGGCGTGCCACTTCGTATCGAAGGCGTGGCACGCCAGCTTTAAAGCAACACTTGGGCATGCCACTTGGGTTCCAGGCGAGGCACGCCAATGCTGAAGAAGGCTTAGCACCAACATTGGGCATGCTACTTAGTATCGAAGGTGTGGCACGCCAACACCATCACTCAAAGGAGAAGTAGACTAGGCGAGCCACTTGAAGTTTAAGGTGTGGCACGCCAGTGCTAGAAGACCATGGGCGTGCCACTTGAATGCTGGGCGTGGCACGCCAGCTTCTGGAACCAAGAACCACAATGGGCGTGGCACGCCAGTTATGTTTTCAGAGAGGAAGATGAAGCACACAATGTGGAAAAGTGAGAGGAAAAGTGAGAAGAAAGAGCTGGGTATGCCACTTGGGTTCGAAGGCATGGCACGCCAAGCTAAAAGAAGACCCTGGGTGTGCCACTTGGGATCAAAGGCGTGGCACGCCAGGGAGGTTGATGCATGGAGCGTGCCACTTGAGGAGCTGGGCATGGCGCGCCAAGCCAAACTGAGTGGCTAGGCATGGCACGCCACTCAAACGCTGGCCACACGCCAAGTGGTGCGTTATTTCTAACCACACTACTAACCGGCAAGTGCACTGGGTCGTACCAAGTAATACCTTACGTGATTAAGGGTCGATCCCACGAGGATTGATGGATTAAGCAACAATAGTATTTGATGGGATTAGTTAGACAAACAGAAAATAATGTTGGAAGTTCAAAGACATGAACAGCAAATTTGGAATATTAAAGACAAGTAGATAAATAAGTTGGGAATAAAATATTGAGAAAACAGTTAAGGTTTCAGAGATATCTATTTTCCGGATTGATTTTCCTTACTAACTAATTTAATCATGCAAGATTTAATTCATGGCAAACTATATGTGACTAGACCTTAATTCCTTAGACCTTCCTAGTCTCCTCTAAAATTATTAACCACCAATTCCTTGGTCAATTAATTCCAATTAGAGGGTGATGATCAAGTTCCAGTTTATATGCCACAAAAATCCTCATTATCCAAAACTAAGGGGATTATATGTCACGTATCCCATTAAATACAAACAATTAGAAATTTAGGATAATATGTTTTCAAGTTATTGTTCAAGTAAAGAGCTTTTCCAAGTTTTACAAGAACTCAATTAGAACATGGGTCATACTTCCGTTCCACCTAAATTCATAAAATAAAGAACGAAAACAATTATTGAAATATAAATCAAAACATGGATTAAATTAGAAAGATCAAATGAAGCAATCCATACAAATAGACAGAGCTCCTAACCTTAACAATGGAGGATTAGTTGCTCATGATTGAGAGGAAAAATAAGGATTCAGATAAAAATGTACTGTGTTATCTAATGGTATCTAAATTCCTATTTATAACTAATCCTAATAAATTTAAAATCTAATTATCTAAAATTAAAAATAATATCTTTTCCTAAAAATAAGATTTGATTTTAAATTCGAATTAATTTAACAAGTCTTCACCTGATGGGTGGAGACCACTTGATTTGTCCATTCTGCAACTTCTAATATGTGTTTTCTGGGCTGAAAACTGGGTCAAAACAACCCAGAAATCGCCCCCAGCATTTTTTGTGTTTTTCTGCATGTCACGCGGACGCGTCGGTCATGCGGACGCGTCACTGAGTAAATATTCAAATCACGCGTACGCGTCAGTCACGCGCACGCGTTGCCATGGATATCTCCAGATCACGTGCACGCGTCAGGCACACGTGCGCGTCGCTCCTCGCAGCCATCTCCTTTGATTCATGTGCTGCAGAAACTCCATCAAATCTAGCCGAATGCTACCTAAAATAAACATTATTGCACAAAACTCAAAATAGCATCCATAGTGGCTAAAATATAACTAATTCTTGATTAAATTCAACAATTTAGGTGCAAATTCACTAGAAAAAGATAGAAAAGATGCTCACGCACCACAACACCAAACTTGAACTGTTGCTTGTCCTCAAGCAACCAAAACTAACATAGGCTTAGGATGTGAATTTGCATGAGAATGAGAGTTCGATTAAGCTCATATCTCTTTTTATAGTGGGGTTTATAACTGTAATCTTGGATAGGTTTGGCATCTCACTCTCCTTTGAATCAGGAGGATGTTATTGTCATTCAGAATTAGAATCCGGATAATATTATGAATTCTCTGATCTTTACATTTCAGTTTAATCCTTGAACATAGCAAAATTTATTGTAATTTATTTTTCTTTGGTGCTTTACACCTTGAGTCTAGCCGTGACTTTAAATGTTTTGTCTCAAGTATTACTTGACACAGAAACACCACAAGCACTTAACTGGGGGACTCTCTTTGAGTCCTGATTTTTCTTTCAGTTACTCCCAGACAGTGGGGCTCAAAGCCTTTGGCATACTCTGTTAAACGCACTTGGTCTTGACTCTAAGTGTTCTGTCTCAAGGATTACTTGACAGAATCACACCACAAGCATATGACTAGGGAAACAACTCTTTTGAGCTTTTAATCATGTCTGACCTCCCTAGTCATTGATGCTCAGAGCCTTGGACCTTGCTTTTATTATTTATTTATTTATTTATTATTTTTTTGTTGTTTCTTTTGCTTCAAGGATTAAATTTTTGTTTATTTCAGAGAAGTCATAATAATTCTCTAAATTCTTGTTCCTTATACATCAACATCCCTTTATTCAAATTCAAACATGCACTGTTCATATCATGCATTCAAAAATCACAAAAAATACCACCACCTTTAAGTAAATAAGACTATTATTAAAATTAAACTCAATTTCTAATGCAATACATCAAAAAAAAAATATTTTTGATTTCAAGCTCAGTGGGCAATACATGAGACATCTTTCAAAATTAAAGCACTTAACAGAAAACTAAACTAGAACCTATGAATCTACTAATAAAGGATCATGCAAAAACAAAGAAAAATAGCAGAAAACCGGAACATAACATAATAAAAGTGGGAGGGAATAAAAAATGAAAAGAACTCAACCACCTTTGTTATCTGACCGGTCATTTTATTCTTCAGGTTGTGCTCCTTTGTGAAGATGATTTGCCTCCCTTCTGTGCCAGAAAACCCATAAGCGCAGCGTCAACACCAAACTTAAAGGTTTGCATGTCCTCAATCAAAAAAGAAATGAAAATAAAAGCAAATAGTGAGAGGAAAGAAAAATATAAGGATAAAAGAACAAGAGAGAATTAGGAGTGGGAGAGAGAGAAAGAAAAGTGAAAACTGTGCGGCGAACAAGTGTAGTTGTGCGGCGAAGGCAACGCGTACGCGTGCAGCACGCGTACGCGTGGGCTGCGAATTATCTTTAATGACGCGTTAGTGTCAGTTAGGCTTCCGCGTGCCATAGATATTTGTGCGATTCGCGCGAAGCCAGCTGCGTGCACGCACAACTCTCTGTTCGCATGGCTTGGGAACCAAGATTTCTAATCGACGCATGCGTGTCATGCACGCGCACGCGTGGATGGCCATTTGTGTAAATGATGCGCACGTGTGGTTAAATTTGTGCCTCTAGCACGGTTCCAGTCCCAAGCCAGCACAACTCTCTGTCTAAACACTCCTTTATGTCGATTTTGAAGGTCACGCGTACGCGTTAGTAACGCGCACGCGGGGATGGCAATAAGTGCAAACGACGCGTACACATGGAGTACGCGTACGCGCAGTCATATTTGTACGCCAAGATGGGTTCAGCGCCACTCCCGCGTAACTCTCTGTCAATTTTGTTTTTCACGCATACATGATTGACGCGTTCGCGTTAATGACGCTTGCGCGTCGTGTGCGTTTTTTTTTAGCTTGAGGTGTTCGGTTCCTGGAATAACATAGCTGCATGATCAGAAATTAGTAAGAACTCAATAAAAATAAAATAAATAAGAAAACTACTCCTACGAAAAATAAAAATAGCTAAGGATATGAAATTATCGGGTTGCCTCCCGACAAGCGCTTCTTTATCGTCACTATCTTGACGGTCAGCTCCTCTAAGGAGGAGGATCATAGGGGCTCAGCTCTTCACCCCTTACTTTGAACTTCTTTCCTGTGTCTCCATAACGTAGCTCAATATGCTCCAGAGAGAGGATTCTGATTACTGTATAAACCCAGGCTGGATTGCTAGTCAACACCACCTTCATTCCTGGGGAGAAATCTTCAGTGGGGATCTTTTTGTTTCTCCATCCTCTGGGTACTTTCTTCTTTTTGAGAACCTACTCCTTGGTAGATGATGCATTCCCAATACCAAACTTAGGTTTGATGTCAGGAGGAATTTTATTGATTGTTACCAAGGGGGTTTGAGCTGCAGATTCTGCTGTGTATCATCAGGGGGTTTTTTAAGGGTTGGATCAATAAGCGCAGCCTGCATGCACCTCTCTTCTTCACCTGTTGGATGTATATCTTTGAAGACATGAAAGAACAGTTGCTCATTATGAACTCTAAGCACTAATTCACCCACTTATACATCAATCAAAGCTCTTCCAGTGGCTAGGAATGGTCTTCCTAGAATTATAGATGCATTCTCATCCTCCCCTGTGTCAAGAATCACAAAGTCTGCTGGGAGGAAGAACTTACAAAAACTTGGTGCATGGAATTTGAAAGCTCCTTGGATCTGGCATCTTCTTTGGTAAGTTATTCTGAATTATAGAACTACATTCTTTAGTCAGGACTACTATCTCATCTCCCTTTAAACGCTTTTTCTTTGACAACAGCTCCTTCATGAACTTGACATAGATAGGCATTTGTTCCAAAACCTCAGCAAAAGGAATATTGATTTGCAACTTTCTGAAGACTTCCAAGAACTTTGAAAATTGCTTGTCCTTGGTCTCCTTTTGAAGTCTCTGAGGATATGGCATCTTAGGCTTGTACTCAGGAGCCTTTGGCAATGTAGGATAAGTTTCAAGAGAGTCTGGGAATGGATTGTCCACACGCTTTGGAGGGGCGTGCTCTTCTTCTTCCTTCTTCTCCTCTGGAGCTTCTTTTTCAACTGACTCTTCATTGACCTTGGCCTCAGAGCCAACTACTTTACCACTTCTCAGTTGAATAACCTTGCAATCTTTTTCAACTTGCTCCTCAGCAACTTGTGCTTCCATACTTGCCACTTGTCCACTTATCAAGGTGATAGCTTTGTATTCCTCTCTTGGATTCACCACTGTATTACCAGGAAGGCTATTAGAGGTCCTCTAATCAATTTCATTAACTCTGGTGGCTATTTGACCCATCTGAATCTCTAAATTCTTGATCGATGCTCTGGTTTCCTGCACAAAACTCTTCATTATTTCCCAATTAAAATCTTCTTGGGATTTAGAATTTGCTTGCGGTAGTGGTTGTTGTTGATGAGATTGAAATTGGCGGTTATTGTAATTGTTCTGTTGGAAGCCGCCCTGAGAATTATTGTTAAAGTTCTGAGGTCTCTGAGGTTGGTCTCTCCACCCAAAGTTTGGGTGATTTCTCCACCCTTGGTTGTAGGTCTGAGAATAGGGATCATTATTGGGATTTCTAGGAATACTCCCCATGTAATTGACCTGTTCAGAAGAGGGTTGAGCATAATCATAATTATCATTTTACACAAAGTTACCTGTCATGTCATAAGAGACCTCTTGAGGTGGATTTTGGGTGTTGATAGCTGAGACTTGCATGCCACCTATGTGTTGAGTAAGTAGACTTATTTGCTGAGACATAAGCTTGTTCTGAGCAAGAATAGCATTAAGAGCTTCTACTTCCATGACACCCTTCTTCTGAGGGGCCTCAGAGTTCACAGGATTCCTCTTAGAGGAGTATAAATATTGGTCGCTAGCAACCAATTCAATAAGCTCAATAGTCTCCTCTGGCGTCTTCTTCTTGTGCAATGAACCTCCTGCAGAATTATCTAAGCACATCTTGGACATTTCACCCAAGCCTTCATAAAAGATATCTAGTTGAGTCCATTTGGAGAACATGTCTGGAAGGCATTGCCTAATCAGTAGCTTGTATCTCTCCCAAGCTTCATACAGAGCCTCACCATCCTTTTGCCTGAAGGTCTGAACCTCCACCCTAAGCTTAGTCAGCTTCTTTGGTGGGAAAAATTTAGTGAGAAACTCAGTAACCACCTTGTTCCAAGTATCCAAATTCTCCTTGGGTTGGGAGTCTAGCCATAGCTTTGCTCCATCCCTCAAAGCAAATGGGAAGAGCATGAGTTTGTACACATCTGGGTTTACTCTATTTGTCTTCACAGTATTACAAATTTGCAATAAACTATAAATAAATTGATTTGGGTCTTCATAGGGAAGACCGTGATACTGGCAGTTTTTTTGTACCAAGGTGACTAATTGTGGCTTCAACTCAAAGTTGTTCGCAGCTATAGGAGGTACCACGATCTTTTTCCATACAGATCTGCTGTGGGAGCAGAGAAAGAGCCAAGTACTCTCCTTTGTTGTTCATTCCCATTCGGGTTTTCCACATTGGCATTATCAGTATTATTCGGATCCATAGTGGATTCTGTAGCCTTGTAAAGTCTTGCTTGTTGTAAACGCCACCTGAAAGTCCTTTCAGGTTTAGGATCAAAGTCTAAGAGATGTTCTTTGTCTCTGTTCCTGTGCATAAACAAACAAAAAAAATAAAGGATGGGAATCTCTACGTTATAGTGCAGAGAATTTCCAATGAGGTAACTTGTGTAAAGAGATAAAAATATTGAATAAAATAAATAAATAAATAGAAAAAAATAATAAATAGGTAACACCAACTTAATTTCAGAAATCAAGAAAAATATTGGTGCTATTTATTTATAAAAAAAATTTTGAACTTTTTTTTTCCGAAACTAATGAAATAAAATTTAAATAAAATTAAAATTAAAACGCCGAATCTAAGCAATCAAACAACAGATAGTTGTTAATCACAGTCAATCCCCGGCAACGGCGCCAAAAATATGGTGCGTTATTTCTAACCACACTACTAACTGGCAAGTGCACCGGGTCGTACCAAGTAATATCTTACGTGAGTAAGGTTCGATCCCACGAGGATTGATGGATTAAGCAACAATGGTGTTTGATAGGATTAGTTAGACAAATAGAAAATAATATTGGAAGTTCAAAGACATGAACAGTAAATTTGGAATATTAAAGACAGGCAGAAAAATAAGTTGAGAATAAAATATTGAAAAAACAGTTAAGGTTTCAGAGATATCTATTTTCCGGATTGATTTTCCTGACGAACTAATATAATCATGCAAGATTTAATTCATGGCAAACTATATGCGACTAGACCCTAATTCCTTAGACCTTTCTAGTCTTCTCTAAAATTCATCAACCGTCAATTCCTTGGTCACTTAATTCTAATTAGAGGGTGAAGTTTAATTTCTAGTTTATATGCCACAAAAATCCTAATTACCCAAATATAAGAGGATTATATGTCACATATCCCATTAAATCCAGATAATTAGAATTTAGGAAAAATTGTTTTCAAGCTATTGTTTAAGTAAAGAGCTTTTCCAAGTTATACAAGAACTCAATTAGAAAGAGGGTCATACTTCCGTTCCACCCAAATTCATAAAATAAAGAACGAAAACAGTTCTTGAAATATAAATCAAAACATAGATTAAATTAGAAAGATCAAACGAAGCAATCCATACAAATAGACAGAGCTCCTAACCTTAACAATCGAGGATTAGTTGCTCATGATTGAGAGGGAAAATAAGGATTCAGATAAAAATGTACTGTGTTAGCTGATGGCATTTAAATTCCTATTTATAACTAATCCTAATAAATTTAAAATCTAATTATCTAAAATTAAAAATAATATCTTTTCCTAAAAATAAGATTTGAATTTAAATTTGAATTAATTTAACAAGTCTTCAGCTGATGGGTGGGGACCAATTGATTTGTCCATTCTACAGCTTCTAATATGTGTTTTCTGGGCTGGAAACTGGGTCAAAACAGCCCAGAAATCGCCCCCAACATTTTTCTGTGTTTTTCTGCGTGTGGCGCATGTCACGCGTACGCATCAGTCACGCGTACGCATGAGTCACGCGCACGCGTCGCCATGGATACCTCCAAATCACACGCACACGTCAGGCACATGTGTGCGTCGCTCCTCGCAGCCATCTCCTTTGACTCTTGTGCTGCAGAAACTCCATCAAATCTAGCCGAATGCTACCTAAAATAAATATTATTACAAAAAACTCAAAATAGCATCCATAGTGGCTAAAATATAATTAATTCTTGATTAAACTCAACAATTTAGGTACAAATTCACTAGGAAAAGATAGAAAAGATGCTCACGCATCACCAAGCAAAAGGGTTACGTTTTATGAGTTTTTCCTTTCCCTCCAGCTGTAATTTTCTTTTCTCTTTTGTATTTTCTTAATTCTAGTAATAGAAGTACTATAAATAATCCCTGGAAGTACTGAAAAAAGGGTTGGCATTGGAAAAGTTTAGTTTTAGTTTTCACTTTACACTTCATCTCTCCCATCTCTTTTACTTTTCTCTTAGCTATGAGTAGCTAAATTCCTTCTCGTTAGGAGAGGGAGCTCTATTGTACTTGAAGGATTAATGATAGTGAAGTTCTTCTTCTCTTCATCTTCTCTTTGATTTCGTATAAAGAATTTTGTTCTTCATGCTAGTGTGCAATCATCTTGGGAAAGAGGATGAATGCAAAATGGGTTTCATGGAAACCTTGGAAAAGAAAACATGAAACCATGCTTGATATCCCTTCTCACACTTGAGTAGAATTTGGGTTTCGGGATTGGATATGGTGACATATAATCCTCCCATTATTTGGATCTATGATGATGTGTGGTATAATCAGGGACCAAGCATATCTCTCTTCATGAGCAATTAGACCAAGGAATTGGCTGATTATCAAGGATTGAGAGATTGAGTTACCAAGGGATTAGGACTCAATCAATCATGATTGCTAAGAGGTCAATGAGTTACATGATTGAAGCAGAGATGAGCTGAATTTAATCCAAAGAGAGCAACATCTCCCAATCGCAATGAATTTCCCCTATTCTTATCTTCTACATTCTTTATAGCTTTATTTTACATTCTTCTTTTTCCCCATTCCCAATTATAATTCAATCATTTACGTTTCTACCATTTACTTTATAGCACTTAGCATTCTTGCCATTTACACTTCTGTACTTTACTGCTTCTCTTTACTTTTGAGTCATTTACAATTTTGCTCATTTAAAATTCTTCAGTCACAATCTATATTGGTCAGCTTAACTAATTCACCCATTGATTAAAATTGCTCAAATCTACCAATCTATGTGGATTCGACCCCACTTCTAGTGGGTTATTACTTGACGATATTTTTGGTTCGCTTCCCAAAACAACGGATTCATCATTTTATATGGGGAGTGAATTCCGGTCATCATGTTTTATGGCGTCGGTGCCAGGGATTGGTTTGAATTTGATAATGATTAAATTAATGGGTAGCTAGATTAAGCAATTTTCATTCCCCTGTTATTTCCTTTAATTTCAGTCCTTTATTTTCCTCTTTTTCATTTGATTATTTCAGCTGTTCATTTTCTATATTTCCATTTTTCCTATGGCTCTATTAACTGTTTGATTAATTACACCAACCAAATTAACCATAAGCCCTAACAAGAGTTATCCCTTCACTTGTCCTCTGCTTGCTGTTTATTGAATGTATGACAGGTAGAAAAGGAGAAACTTCATCCTCTTTTGATAGTGAACATGATAAGACCTTCCTTAGATTAAGGAAAGAAGCAATAGGCAAAGGAATAGCTGGAGAGGAAGTAGTTGAGGAAGATCTGGGAGTTACTATAGAGGAAGAGGTGCATAACCATATTGGAGAAGTTGCTGGAAATAATATTGCGCAAGAAAGGAGAGTTCTAGGCTTTTACATAAACACAAACCCAGGAAACTGTGGAAGCAGCATTCTGATGAGCGGATAATTTACGCTTTTTGGCATTGTTTTTACATAGTTTTTAGTAGGTTTTAGTTACCTTTTAGTATATTTTTATTAGTTTTTATGCAAAATTCACATTTCTGGACTTTACTATGTGTGATTTCAGGTATTTCCTGGCTGAAATTGAGGGACCTGAGCAAAAATCTGATTTAGAGGCTGAGAAAGGACTGCAGATACTGTTGGATTCTGACCTCTCTGCACTCGAAGTGAATTTTCTGGAGCTATAGAAGCCCAATTGGATTTAAGGCTCAGCCCAAACACACACCAAGTGGGCCCCGGAAGTGGACTGCTGCACTATCTACTCATTTTCTCTAAACCTAGGTTACTAGTTTAGTATAAATAGCACTTTTTGACTATTGTATTTGATCTTTGGACCACTTTTCGATCCTTTGATCAGGTCTTCTTCCCCTATTTTCAAATTCTTATGCCATTTGGGAGGCTGGCCATTCGGCCATGCCTAGACCTGTTGTTCTTATATATTTTCAATGGTGGAGTTTCTACACCATACAGATTAATGTGAAGAGCTCTGCTGTTCCTCATGAATTAATGCAAGTACTATTGTTTTTCCCTCAATTCATGCCTACTTCTTCTCCAAGATATACTCTTGTAGTTAATTCAGTTAAGTCAGACTGAAGGGGTGACCCGTGACAATCACCCACTATCTTTAGTACTCGCTTAGCCAAGATCCGTGTGCCTAACAACCACAAAGCGGTCTACATGATGTTCAACGTAGTCAATGGACGTCAGCCGAAGTATACTCTCTTGGGTCTCCAATCCACGGATTCGCATCATCTCTCCTGAAAACAGAGCATCCGACCCCGTTATTAGGATCTTCGTGATATAAGCTAGAATAGATAGACAGCATTCCTGAGATCCAGAAAGTCTAAACCTTGTTTGTGGTATTCCGAGTAGGATCTGGGAAGGGATGACTGTGAGGAGCTTCAAACTCGCGAATGTTGGGCGCAGTGACAGTGTGAAAAAGGATCAATGGATCTTATTCCGACACAAGTGAGAACTAACAGATGATTAGCCCTACGATAGCTATGCCTGGTATTTTTCATCCAAGATGAGAAATCTAACAGTTGATTAGCCGTACAGAGACCGTAGCCGGACCATTTTCACTGAGAGGATCATACAGCTTGCCATGGAAGGGAGGACGCATGATTGGATGAAGGTAATAGGAAAGCAGAGGTTCAGAGGCAACAAAGCATCTCCAAACGCTTATCTGAAATTCCCACCAATGAATTACATAAGTATCTCTATGTTATTTTTCACTTTATTTATCTTTTAATTATCAAATCCTCATAACTATTTGAATCCGCCTGACTGAGATTTACAAGCTAACCATAGCTTGCTTCAAGCCGTCAATCTCCGTGGGATCGACCCTTACTCACGTAAGGTATTACTTGGACGACTCAGTGCACTTGCTGGTTAGTTATGCGGAGTTTTAAAAAGTGTGATCACAATTTCGTGCACCACATTCTAAAGCCAACAATTCATGCTAATAACTTTGAGTTGAAGCCTCAACTCATTACACTTGTCCAGAATAATTGCTCATTTGGAGGGAGTGCCCAAGAAGATCCCAACCAACATCTGACCACATTCTTGAGGATTTGTGGCACTGTAAAGTCAAATGGTGTACATCCAGACACCTACAAACTCCTTTTGTTTCCCTTTTCTTTCAGAGATAAGGCATCAAAGTGGTTGAAAATATTTTCTAAGGAGAGCTTGACAACTTGGGATGATGTTGTGAATAAATTCTTAGCAAGATTCTACCCTCCACAAAGAGTCAATAGATTGAGAACTGAGGTGCAAAGCTTTAGACAGCAAGATGGTGAAACACTTTATGAGGCTTGGGAGAGATTTAAAGACTTGACAAGGAAGTGCCCTTCGGATATGTTCAACGAATGGGTACAACTGCATATCTTTTTTGAAGGGCTGTCATATGAAGCAAAGAAAGTTGTAGACTACTCCTCAAAAGGTTCACTCAACAAAAAGAAGACAATCGAGGAGGCCATAGATGTCATAGAAACTGTTGCTGACAATGAGTATTTCTATGCCACAGATAGAACTCAAAAAAGAGGAGTTCTGGAGCTCAATTTTATGGATGCCTTGTTAGCATAGAATAAGATGATTACAGCTCAATTGGCGACCCTAACAAAGAAGATGGAGAAGAACCAAGTCTCAGCTGTCCAAGCTCAAGTACCTCCACAAGAAGAAGAAACCCCAGAAGTTGAATGTGAATAGGACCAGGCTAACTATATGAATAATCCCTCTAGACCACCATATGATCCCAATGCCAAGGCATACAACCCAGGTTGGAAGAGTCACCCAAATTTTGGGTGGAAAAACTAACAAAACCACAGCTAATATCACAAACCATACCAATCTAACCAATACAACAACTACAACCCCAACTATCAATCAGGCAACAACAGACCCTACCACAACTCACAAAATACACCTTACTACAACTCACAAAATGCATCATATCACTCCACCCAACAACCACACAACAACCACCCTCGAGACACATTGTCCTCACCCATGCAACCGTGTGATATCAGCAGTAATTTTGGAAAATTAGAGGCTGTCATAGCACAACTGACAACACAACTGATGGGGTCAGTTTCACTATTTTGGAGAAATAAATGCAATCTGACAAAAAGATAAATACAAACCAAGAGGAGTACAGATCCAACATAAGGAACCAAAGGGCAGCAATTTCAAAACTGGAAGCACAACTAGGGAGCTTGTCTAAACAAATACCAATGCCTACACATACATTTCCTAGTGATACCATGGTCAACCCAAGAGGAGAACGCAAGGACAGCTAGTTTTCTAGATTCTTGAAAATCTTTAAGAAGCTCCAAATCAACATACCTTTTGCTGAGGTATTAGAGCAAATGTCACTCTATGCCAAGTTTTTGAAGGAGCTCATGACAAGGAAAGAAACTGGGGTGAAAAGGAAACCATAGTGGTCACAGAGGAATGTAGTGCTATCATACAGAAGAAGCTTCCCCAAAAGATGAAAGATCTTAGGAGCTTTCAAATCCCCTGCATCATAGGGGATATAAACATTGAGAAATCATTGTGTGATCTAGGAGCTAGCATAAACCTCATGTCCTTGGCCATGATGAAAAGAATGAGGATTGAAGAGGCCAAGCCAACAAGAATGGCACTTCAATTGGCTGATAGAACATTTAAGTTTCCTCATGGGGTGGTGAAAGATTTATTGGTGAAAGTAGGGGAGTTTATCTTTCCAGCTGATTTTGTTGTGCTTGATATGGAGGAAGAGGCCAACACATCAATCATCCTAGGAAGGCCATTCCTAGCTACTGCTGGAGCTATAATTGATGTTCAAAAAGGAGAGTTAGTCTTGATTGCATGAAGAGAAGATGGTTTTCAATGTCTTCAAAGTAATGAGTTACCCCAAGGAGTCCATAGGTGAATGCATGATGGTGGACATAATGGAAAAGATAGTTCAAGGAGTTTTGGAAGAAGAACAATGTGAAGAAGCTATGGAGCTAGAGCAACAAGCATCAGGTGGGGAACTACTACAAGAAACCATGGAAGATTCAATCATGTTGAACCACACAAGCAACGAGGAAGTGGAAGCACCAAACCTATAGTTGAAAACCCTGCCTCCAAGCTTGAAGTATGCTTACTTGGGTGACAATAAAACATACCCAGTAATCATCAATTAAAGCTTGAGTGAGAGACAAGAAGAGAAACTTATCCATGTACTGAAGCAACACAAAGATGCCATAGGATGGACACTCAAAGATCTGAAGGGGATCAGTCCTTCAATGTGTATGCACAAAATCCTCCTTGAGGAAGATGCCAAACCCTCAAGACAGCAACAAAGAATGCTAAACCCAACAATGAATGAAGTAGTCAGAAAAGAAGTGTTGAAGTTGTGGCAAGTAGGGGTGATTTACCCAATCTCAAAAGCCCTTGGGTAAGCCCAGTGCAAGTAGTCCCTAAGAAGGGAGGGATCACTATTGTACCAAATGAGAAGAATGAACTGATACCAACAAGAACATTGACTGGTTGGTGCATATGCATAGATTATAGGAAGCTTAATGAAGCCACCAGGAAGGATCACTTCCCCCTACCTTTCATGGACCAGATGCTAGAAAGACTTGCAGGACATGATATTATTACTTCTTGGATGGATACTCTGGCTACAACTAAATAGTTGTAGACCCCAAAGACCAAGAGAAGACTTCCTTTACTTGTCCTTATGGTGTTTTTGCATATAGGAGAATGGCCTTTGGACTGTGCAATGCACCTGCAACATTCCAAAGGTGCATGCTCTTCATATTTTCTGACATGATTGAAAGATTTATTGAAGTGTTTATGGATGATTTTTCTGTATTTGGTGATTCATATTCTAAATGCTTGCACCATCTTGCCTTGGTGCTAAAGAGATGCCAAGAAACCAACCTAGTCTTGAACTGGGAAAAATGTCACTTTATGGTCACAGAAGGGGTGGTGCTTGGTCACAATATCTCCAAAAAGGGCATAGAGGTGGACAAGGCTAAGGTGGAGTGATTGAAAAGTTACCTCCACCTTGCAATGTCAAGGTAATTAGAAGTTTCTTAGGGTATGCTAGTTTTTATAGGAGGTTTATTAAAGATTTTTCAAAGATTGCTAAACCCCTCAACAACCTACTTGTCTCTAATACACCTTTCATTTTTTATAGAGAATGCATGCTAGCCTTTGATGAGCTTAAAAACAGACTTTCTTCTACATCTATTATAGCACCACCTAGCTGAGACTTACCCTTTGAACTGATGTGTGATGCATCAGATTTTGCTGTTGGTGCTATTCTAGGACAAAGAAAAGATAAGCTAGTACATGTTATTTATTATGCTAGCAAAGTTCTTAATGAGAATCAAAAGAACTACACCACTACAGAGAAGGAACTCCTAGCCATAGTCTTTGCTTTTGATAAGTTTAGATTATATCTTACTGGCTCTAAAGTTATTATTTTCACTAATCATGCAGCTCTCAAGTACTTGCTGACCAAGCAGGAATCTAAGCCTAGACTGATAAGATGGATTTTGCTACTTCAAGTGTTCAACATAGAGATTAAAGATAGAAGCGGAGTAGAGAACAAGGTAGCTGAACACCTATAAAGAATCCCACAAGAAGAGGATGAAGCACCCCAACTTGAAGTGAATGAGAGCTTTCCTGACGAGCAGTTGATGATGATCCAAGAAACTCCCTAATTTGCAGATATAGCCAATTTTAAGGCTATTGAAGAGCTACCAACAAACATCAGCAAGTACATAAGGAGAAAGCTACTCAATGATGCTAAACACTACATTTGGGATGAGCCCTACTTGTTCAAAAAGTGTGCTGATAGGATCTTGAGAAGGTGTATTTTCCATGAGGAAGGACAAGAAGTCCTCTGGCAATGCCATAGATCCACATATAGAGGCCATTTCAGTGGAGAAAGAACTTCAGCCAAGGTGCTGCAGTGTGGATTCTTTTGGCCAACAATATTCAAAGATGCAAAGGAGTGGGTGACAAGGTGCAATAAGTGTCAAAGAGCTGGAAACCTACCCAAGAAAAATGAGATGCCACAGAGGTTCATCATAGGGCTAGAATTGTTTGATGTATGGGGGATCAATTTCATGGGACCATTTCCATCCTCATACTCAAACAACTATATATTGGTGGCTGTGGATTATATGTCAAAATGGGTACAAGCCATAGCTACACCAACAAATGACAACAAGATTGTGATACGTTTCTTGAGAAAAAACATATTCAGCTGATTTTGGAGTTCCCCAAGAGCCTTTATTAGTGATGGGGGGACACATTTCTGCAATAAGCTGATGAGCGGATAATTTATACACTTTTTGGCATTGTTTTTAGGTAGTTTTTAGTAGGATCTAGCTACTTTTTGGGATGTTTTTATTAGTTTTTGTGCAAAATTCATATTTCTGGACTTTACAATGAGTTTGTGTGTTTTTCTGTGATTTCAGGTATTTTCTGGCTAAAATTGAGTGACCTGAGCAAAAATCTGATTTAGAGGCTGACAAAGGACTGCTGATGCTGTTAGATTCTAACCTTCCTACACTCGAAGTGGATTTTCTGGAGCTACAGAACTTTAAATGGCGCGCTCTCAATTGCGTTGGAAAGTAGACATCCAGGGCTTTCCAGCAATATATAATGGTTCATATTTTGCTCGTGTTTTGACGATGCAAACTGGCGTTCAAACGCCCCTTCTCTGCCCTATTCTGTACACAAAATGCCAGAAGTGGCATAAAAGTTAGAGTTAAACGCCCAAACTAGCATAAAAGCTGACGTTTAACTCCAAGAGAAGCCTCTACATGTGTAAAGCTCAATGCTCAGCCCAAGCACATACCAAGTGGGCCCAGAAGTAGATTTCTGCATCATTTACCTATTTCTGTAAACCCTAATAGCTAGTTTCATTATAAATAGGACCTCTTACTATTGCATTTTCATCATCTTGGAATGTTTTCCTTAGACATTAGGGGCTGGCCTCACGGCCATGCCTATCCTCATCACTTATGTTTTTTAACGGTGGAGTTTCTACACACCATAGATTCAGGTGTGGAGCTCTGCTGTTCCTCGAGTATTAATGCAATTACTATTGTTCTTCTATTTAATTCAAGCTTATTCTTGTTCTAAGATATTCACTCACACTTCAACCGGATGAATATGATGATCCGTGACACTCATCATCATTCTCACCTATGAACGCGTGACTGACAACCACTTCCGTTCTACTTAAGATTTAGCGTGTATCTCTTAGCTTCTATTCCGAAAGATCGGAGTCTTCGTGGTATAAGCTAGAATTCTTGGCGGCCATTCCTGAGATCCAAAAAGTCTAAACCTTGTCTGTGGTATTCCGAGTAGTATCTGGGAGGCGATGACTGTGACGAGCTTCAAACTCGCTAGTGTTGGGCGTAGTGACAAACGCAAAAGGATCACTGGATTCTATTCCAACATGATCGAGAACCGACAGATGATTAGCCGTGCAGTGACAGCACATTTGGACCATTTTCACCGAGAGGACAGGAGGTAGCCATTGACGCCGGTGAAACCTGAACATACAGCTTGCCATGGAAAGGAGTATGAAGGATTGGACAAAGGCAGTAGGAAAGCAGAGATTCAAAAGGAGCAAAGCATTTCCATATACTTATCTGAAATTCTCACCAATGAATTACATAAGTATCTCTATCTTTACTTTATGTTTTATTTATCTTTTAATTATGAAAACTCTATCACCCATTTGAATCCGTCTGACTGAGATTTACAAGGTGACTATAGCGTGGGATTGACCCTTACTGACGTAAGGTATTACTTGGATGACCCAGTGCACTTGCTGGTTAGTTGTATGAAGTTGTGACAAAGAAGTGAGATTACAATTGTGCGACCAAGTTGTTGGCGCCATTGTGTATCACAATTTCGTGCACCATAAGCAACTTGAAGCACTCTTTCTAAAGTATGGAGTCAAGCACAAAGTGGCAACCCCATACCATCCACAGACTAACGGGCAAGCTGAGATTTCAAATAGAAAACTCAAAAGAATCCTTGAAAGAACTGTTGATAACTCAAGAAAGGGGTGGTCCAAAAGGCTGGATGACGCACTATGGGCTTATAGGACAGCCTTCAAAACACCCATTGGTATGTCTCCATACTAATTGGTGTTTGGGAAGGCTTGTCACCTACCAGTAAAGCTTGAACATAGAGCATTTTGGGCTCTAAAGATGTTGAACTTTGATAATCAAGCTACTGGGGAAAAAAGGCTACTACAACTCAATGAGCTGGAAGAATTCCAAAATCAAGCTTATGAGAATGCCAAGATTTACAAGGAAAACACAAAGAAATGGCATGACCAAAAGCTAGCAAGAAGAGAGTTTTTAGAAGGTCAAAAAGTGTTGCTATATGGTGGACGAAATTGTGATCACTATTCTTTGATGTGCATTCATTGTAAAATTGTGGAATTTAGGTATTTGGCACGAGTGGACACAACTCCGTTCAACTGACCAGCAAGTGATAAACCTTACGCGAGTAAGGGTCGATCCCACAGAGATTGTTGGTATGAAGCAAGCTATGGTCACCTTGTAGATCTCAGTTAGTGATTGGAATCATAGAGTCAAATGGAATTAAATTGGATAAATAAAATAAATAAAAGGGATAAGAATACTTATGCAGATTCATTGGTGAGAATTTCAGATAAGCATATGGAGATACTGTATGGCTCAAGGACGCCTACTCTCCTACTGCTTCAACTCAATCTTTCTTACTCCTTTCCATGGCAAGCTGTATGTAGGGCATCACCGTTGTCAATGGCTACATCCCATCCTCTCAGTGAAAACGTTCCTATGCTCTGTCACAGCACGGCTAATCATCTGTCGGTTCTCAATCAGGTTGGAATAGAATCCCTTGATTCTTTTGCGCTTGACATCACGCCCAGCCTTCAGAAGTTTGAAGCTCGTCACAGTCATTCAATCACAGAATCCTACTCGGAATACCATAGACAAGGTTTAGACTTTCCGGATCCTCATGAATGCCGCCATCTATCTAACTTATACCACGAAGATTCTGTTGGGGAATCTAAGAGATACACATTCAAGCTCTGTTGCATGTAGAACGGAAGTGGTTGTCAATCACGTGCGTTCATAAGTGAGAATGATAATGAGGGTTACTTATCATCACATTCATCATATTCTTGGGTACGAATGAATATCTTGGAATAAGAATAAGAGAGATTTGAATAAAAGAAAATAGAACTTCATTAATACTTGAGGTACAGCAGAGCTCCACACCCTTAATCTATGGTGTGCAGAAACTCCACCGTTGAAAATACATAAGTAAAAGAGGTTCAGGCATGGCCGAATGGCCAGCCCCCAAAACGTGATCACAGGATTCAAAATACAATCCAGGATATCTAATACAATAGATAAATGTTATGACGTGTTTTGGGCGTTCAACTCCGAATCATGACGTTTTTCTGGCGTTTAACTCCAGACAGCAGCATGAACTTGGCGTTCAACGCCAAGTTACGTCGTCATTCTTCGAAAAAAGTATGGACTATTATATATTGCTGGAAAGCCCTGGATGTCTACTTTCCAACGCCGTTGAGAGCGCGCCAATTGGAGTTCTGTAGCTCCAGAAAATCTATTTCGAGTGCAGGAAGGTCAGATTCCAACAGCATCAGCAGTCCTTTTGTCAGCCTTCTTTAGAGTTTTGCTCAAATCCCTCAATTTCAGTCAGAATTTACCTGAAATCACAGAAAAACACACAAACTCATAGTAAAGTCCAGAAATGTGAATTTAACATAAAAACTATTGAAAACATCCCTAAAAGTAGCTCAAACTTACTAAAAACTATCTAAAAACAATGCCAAAAAGCGTATAAATTATCCGCTCATCACTATACAATTCAAGGCTCAAGTTCTTCCCAGGGAAGCTTAAGTCAAGATGGTCTGGACCCTTCATAATCCTAAAAGTGTCTCCCTATGGTCATGTAGAGCTTATGGAGGACAAGACACAAAGAACTTTTACTGTCAATGGCCACAGGCTTAAGCACTACTTGGGGGACTCATTGGATGAGCAGAGAGTGAGCTATAACCTCATCTAAGGAGGAAGGAACGTCAAGCTAGTGTCGTTAAAGAAGCGCTAGTTGGGAGGCACCCCAACACTCATATCCTTTCATTTTTTCTGTTTCCTAAAAGTAGCTTATGATTATGAATTTAGGTAGTTTAAATTTCAGTACATTAGTTGATAGTTCTTTGGTTTATTTTCTTTTGTTTACTGGAAGTGCAAGGTTGCTGAACATATTAATTAAGGGTGATTGAATGGGCTGAGAAACTAGCTAAACAGCGAAGTTTGGTGTGGCCATTAACCCACTTAATTTAGGCTTACAACTTATTGGTTGAATTAACTTTGAAAGTAATCCCAAAAATTAAGTTTAGTGTGGCCACCACCATAAGAAATTCACACACAAGCCCAACATGGTTTAAGTTTGAAACATTTAGTAAATTGGTGATGCATAAAGAGTTACTTCACTGTGTACAAAGGAATTGGAAGATGAGGAATATGAAAGGATTAAATTTATTCCACCCCTTATGAACACATTAAAGTCCAATGATGAAACCAATTTACTATATGCAAGGGATTTAAGTTTGGTGTCCTAAGGAACACTCATCAATTGCATTTTAATTACATGAATATGAAGCATTTCTTTTTTTTATCACTGATGGGGGTTTTGGATTTAATTTTCAGGAAAAGGTGGGGTCCACTTTATTGATAGTTCACTGAGAAAATGAGTCAAAGTGTACTTACACTTTGGAACTCAACATCTGAAGGAAGCCAAAAGGATAAGGATTGGCGCCTCTTTCCACGCTAGGCGCCACTCCCAGGTGGGAAAACATTGATTTGCTTTTTTTATTCCCACCTTCCGGACTATCTTTTTCACCTTTATAAAAGACACTCACCTTTCCACCTTTCTTCACATACCAAAACCCAACTTCACACCCAAATACACTTGCACTTCCCCTTTCTCTTTTCTTTCTTTGTCTTTTCTATTCGCTTTTACTTGATTAGGGACAATCAAGTCCTAAGTTTGGTGTTGTGGATCAAACCCTTATTTTGCTCTCCTTCTTTACCCCTTTCTTTAACCATTCTTCAACCTTCCAAACCCTCTTCCCTCACTTCAATGGAACCACCAAGAGCTTCCTCATCAAAGAAAAGAAAGACCAAGGAAGCTACTTTCGGATCCTTCCAAAGCTTCAACGAGTATAAGTTTCTCTCATCATTCAACCAAAACCAATTTTATGGTTGGGTGAGTGAGAGGCACATCATTCCAGAAGTAGGTTTCCAACTTGGAAAGAATGAACATCTTGAGATCAATAGAAAAATCAACAGCAGAGGATAGGCTCTCTTGTGCAATCCACCAAGGAAGGTGGTAGAAAGTTTGGTCAGAGAGTTCTATGCGAATGCCATGCCACAACCTAGGCAACCTTATGGCTATCTAAGCTATGTAAGGGGGAAAGCTATTGATTATAGCCCTGCTAACATAGATAGGATGCTGATGGTGAGACCCACTAGTTCCTCTAGGAACAATGAAGAGAGGGTGAAGCTACCAGAGCCAAGATTTAAAGAGATCCTGAATGAGATATGTGTCCTCAATGTGCAATGGATAAATGACAAAGATGGAAGGCCTAATCAACTGAGAAGAAAGGATTTGAGCCCCCAAGCTAGAGGATGGCTGGACTTTGTAAGAAGATCCCTTAACCCTACATCCAACACTTCAGAGGTAACATTGGAGAGAGCAGTGCTCATATATTGCATATTGAAAGGAGAAAATGTCAATGTTGGGGAGATGATTGCCAACAATATCAATAGGGTGCTGAAGATTCCCAAGGATAGCACAAGGTTGGCCTTCGCAAGCATTATTCAAAGGCTATGAGATGAGGCTGGGGTTGAGAAGATTATTGATGAAGTCTTGGTGGACCAAGAGAAGCCTATAACTACCAAAAAGATGTCCAAAGTGGTGGCTATCAACCCATTTCAAAGAGCAAGGGAGCACAGAGTTCATGTTCATGAACCACAAGGGCCACCACTATAAGAAGGAGAGGATGAAGACCAACCACAATACCTACCACTTCCACCACCACCATATCCACAATTTCCTAAAGGATTCAACTGGGAGCAAATGCAAGAAGACATCCACCAAATGAAGGGAAATATACACCATTTGAGAAAAGATATCAACCAACTCAAGGAACAACAACAACACTAGGACCAAGTGCATGAGAGCATACAACAACTCCAAGGAAGCATGGAGTACATGAAGGAGCAACAAGGCCAATTCAACTGGGGAAAATACAAGGCAGCCTCAACAAAATCATGGAGCAAAGAAAATGGCAGCAGAGAAATCTTACTGAGTTTAGGCATCTTTATGATGCTAGAACTACTTCAGGGAGGCAATATGACATCAATACACAAGCAAAACTGAATCATTTGTGCAATGCTATAGCCGCTTTGAACCCCGAATACCCCACATTCATGCAAGGAATGAAGGAGCTAAGTGCTAGGCAAGAGGAGATATTGGCCAAGCACAAAGAAGATGAGAGGGCCTACATGGGAAGGCTGGGTTTTTGGAAACCCAAGAACACCAAAGCATAAGAAAGATCCTCCAATAAAGATGGTGATGACTCCTCCTCCAAGAAGAAAGACAAGGGAAAAAGACCAATAAACTGAAGCTGCTCCAAGAAGATCAAAGGTTGTTGAGTCCCATGGTTGATAAATTTTAGTTTTAAATTCTGAATTTTTTATTAGTATTTTGTTAGTAATAGTTTAATCTCTTTATGCTTTTGAAGTACTTTTTTTATGAGTCCTTTATATTTAAGTTTTAGAAAGAAAATGCAATGTTGTTTAAGCTTCATTAACATTAAATAAAAGAATAATTTGTTTCCATAAGAGTCTATGATGAGTCTGTGCAAAAACAAGAGTAAAAGAGACTAAGACCAAGTGAGATGATTCAAAAACTAAGAAATAGGAATTAAGTAGAAAACCTTGAATGAATTTGAAAGAAAATAAGTCATGATGAACAATTAAACTTAGAGGATATAATAAGTAGATGCTAGAGGTGTCCCTTGAATATATATAGAACCAAGACTCTGAGCATCAACTACTAGGACAAAAGAAAGAAATAGATAGCTCAAGAGAGCCAAAGATCCTGGTAGATGCTTGTGGTGAATATGTGTCAAGAAGAGAGACATGGGCAAGTATATTCTTAGGGGTATTTCAACACCTAGTACCCTAAAACCCACTGGTTTGGGAGTGCTAATTGAAAGCCTAATCTAAAGGGCCGTCTTGAGACAAAGCACTTAGAGTCGTGGTCAATTGGAAAGAAAATTAAAAAGAACAAGAAACCATTCTTGCTACTTCAAGGTGACAATCAATAGAAAGGGCTCCCAAGGCAAAAACTTGAAAGAATCCTCAAGAGTTTAGGAGTTCATTGTGGCTTTAAATCAATAAGATTCATGCATGAGTTAACACTTAACCTTATCCTTGGTGATGAATGCATTTCTCTAAGGTCAAGTCCCAATCCATCTAAGAGTAACTCACATTGATCTGCTTGGAGACAAGCAAAACTTAAGTTTGGTGTTGTGATGACTGGCACCATCTACCCCTTTCTCTTGCCTAAAAGGACCATAAAAAGAGCATAATCCCATTTAATCAATGAAATTTCAAGAACAAATGATATATATTATAGTACATTGCTTTGAAATGGGTTTGTGTTGAATTTTAGGTGAAAAGAACAACAAAAATAGAAAGGAAACAACAAATAAGGTTGGGCGTGTAAAACTGGGTGTGCCACTTGGAATAAACACCAAGAATGTGTGTGGGCATGGCACACCAGCACCAAGGCGTGGCATTCCAGTTATACATTCCAGATAAGAGTGCTTGAAGCCTTAACAAGGGCGTGGGATGCCAGGGGCCAGGCGTAGCACGCCAATTACACTTTCCAGAGAGCAAGGTTGGAAGCAACAAAGGTGGCGTGGCACACCAGGCTGGGCGTGGCATGCCAACCCCATCATTCACTATGGGCGTGCCACTTAAGCCACTGGGCGTGACACGCCAGTCTACCAATCCAGAAAGAGAAGAACACTTGGGCGTGCCACTTAGTGTCAAAGGCGTGGCATGCCAGCTTTAAACCAACTCTTGAGCGTGCCACTTTGGGGCTCTAGGCGTGGCACACCAAGCAAGAAGGAGCAACACCAACATGGGCGTGCCACTTGAACACCAAGACGTGGCACGCCAGTTCAAGTTTCCAGAAGAGGAGCTAAAGGACCAACAATTGGGCGTGCCACTTAGTGTCGACGGCGTGGCACGCCAGCTTTAAAGCAACACTTGGGTGTGCTACTTGGGTTCCAAGCGTGGCACGCCAATGCTGAAGAGTGCTTAGCACCAACCTTGGGCGTGCCACTTGGTATCGAAGGTGTGGCACGCCAACACCATCACTCAAAGGAGAAGTAGATTGGGCGTGCCACTTGAAGTTTAAAGCATGGCACGCCATTGCTAGAAGACCATGGGTGTGCCACTTGAATGTTGTGCGTGGCACACCAGCTTCTAGAACCAAGAACCACAATGGGCGTGGCACGCCAGTTATGTTTTCCAGAGAGGAAGATGAAGCACACAATGGGCGTGGCATGCTAGATGTTGTGCATGCCACGCCAGTTCAACAAACCAAAGAAGAAAAGTGAGAGGAAAGAGCTGGGCGTGCCACTTGGGTTCGAAGGCGTGGCACGCCAAGCTAAAAAAAACCCTGGGCGTGCCACTTGGGATCGAAGGCGTGGCACGCCAGGGAGGTTGATACACGGAGCATGCCATTTGAGGAGCTGGGCCTGGCGCGCCAAGCCAAACTGAGTGGCTAGGTGTGGCACACCATTCAAACGCCAGCCACATGCCAAGCAAAAGGTCACGTTTTATTAGTTTTTCCTTTCCCTCCATCTGTAATTTTCTTTTCTCTTTTGTATTTTCTTAATTCTAGTAATAGGAGTACTACAAATAACCCCTGGAAGTACTGAAAAGGGGGTTGGCATTGGGAAGTTTAGTTTTAGTTTTCACTTTACACTTCATCTCTCCCATCTCTTTTACTTTTCTCTTAGCTATGAGTAGCTAAACTCCCTCTCATTGGGAAAGGGAGCTCTGTTGTACTTGATGGATTAATGATAGTGAATTTCTTCTTCTCTTTGATTTGCTAGAAGGAATTTCGTTCTTCATGCTAGTGTTCAATCATCTTGGGAAAGAGGATGAATGCAAAATGGGTTTCATGGAAACCTTGGAAAAGGAAACATGAAACCATGCTTGAAATCCTTTCTCACACTTGAGTAGAATCTGGGTCTTGGGATTGGATATGGTGACATATAATCCTCCTATTATTTGGATCTATGATGATGTGTGGTATAATCAAGGACCAAGCATATCTCTCTTCATGAGCAATTAGACCAGGAAATTGGTTGATTATCAAGGATTGAGAGATTGAGTTACCAAGGGATTGGGACTCAATCAATCATGATTGCCAAGAGGTCAATGAGTTGCATGATTGAAGATGAGATGAGCTAAATTTAATCCAAAGAGAGCAACATCTCCCAAGCCCAATGAATTTCCCCTATTCTTATCTTCCACATTCTTTATAGCTTTATTTTACATTCCGCTATTTCCCCATTCCCATTTATAATTCAGTAATTTACGTTTCTGCCATTTACTTTGTAGCACTTTACATTCTTGCGATTTACACTTCTGCGCTTTACTGCTTCTCTTTACTTTTGAGTCATTTACAATTCTGCTCATTTAAAATTCTGCAATCACAATCTATATTGCTTAGCTTGACTAATTCACCCATTGATTAAAATTGCTCAAATCTACCAATCTCAGTGGATTCGACCCCACTCCTAGTGGGTTATTACTTGACAATATTTTTGGTGCGCTTGTCAAAAGAACAGATTCATCATTTTATATAGGGAGTGAATTCCGGTCATCACCCATTCTTTCTCGTTTGAACTTGATGCTCAATATGCTTTTCATGCTTTGACTCTACTCTTGCATCAAGTATTAATATGCCTTAGCTTATATTGTTTTCTCACTCACATGAGTAGCTACCATGTAGATGAGAACCTTACTCTTATTTGGCATTAGCCCCCGCCTATGTTCTATTTGCTTTGATATCTTTGTTGTAGGCTTAATTTTCTTTCTTTTTCTCTCCTTTTAGGCTGGCCACCAAAAAGGAAAAGTTTCTAAATGGGGGCAACAAACAAGTTCATCTGCACAATCTTTTGAAGGAGCTCATCTGTTGTAGTAACCCGTCCAGCTTGCTCTTCTTTGCATGCACCGAGGATAGTGCAATCTTCAAGTGTTGCGAGGTCATCCAACTGATCTCTGTGGGTAACAATTTCCTTTCAACACCAATTCTTAGTTTTCTTTGTTAAATTAGCTGTTGCATTGCATGATAGATTGTATGTTAGTTAGAATTTGTACATATTTTACCACTTCTTTTTATGTTAGGACTACTTGGTTAGGGTGATGACTTCTTTTCCAAGAAATTATTTTTAGGGTACCCTACCAATTTGAAAAATTTTTTGTGGTTGAACTTGCTTGAAAGAATTTATTTTGGAACATGGTTTTTGAGCTAGGAACACAAGCATGTGAGTTTTGAGCCCAATTGTGTGGTTACATCATATAACCACTATTTCCATTCTTGTGTGTATTATTCTCTATCTATGATTGTAATCCTTGATTTGTTTGATTCTTTATATCCATTATTCCATGTATACATACATTTATATGATTGAGGCCATTGTTTTATTGAGCTCACTTACCCAAATAGCCTTACCTTTTATCTTCCATTGTTAGCCAATTTTGAGCCTATGCTAAACCCAGTTGTTCTTAATTTTAGCACATTACAAGCCTTAAGCAAAAAACAACAAATGTACCTTATTTGGATCTTTGAGTAGCTTAGGCTAGTGAGAGTATTTATCATCAAGTTTGGGAGAATTGGGAACATTGGTTGGGATAAAAGGGTGTTTTTATATTTTTGTCAAAATTTTGGGGATTGGGTACATACTCATGCATTAAATGTTTAAACCATATGCATTGATACTCTTGTATATACTTTATTGCAAAAAGAAAAAAAATACAGAATAAAGAAAAATATATATCAAAAGAAAAATAAAAAGAAGAAAAATATAGAAAAATAAAAAATTGAAAAAGATAGAAAAAGAAATGTAATAAAAAGGGGACAAAATGCCCCAAGATAAAGTTCAATAATATCAATGCATATGGGATGTGAATTGAAAAGAGAAATGCATGAGTGTGTGGGAAAAAAAAGTGAAGAATGGGTAGTTAGGTTAGCTTTGAATTGTATAGGTTATTATATAGGTTAGGTGGGAAAGTTTAAATTAATCAAAGATTCAAAATTCAGGTCCACTTTACCATATACAATCCTACCTTGAACCTAGCACCATTACAACCTAGGATAAGTCCTCATGATATTTGTATTCATGCATGAAATAATTGTTGATTGTTAGATGAAAAACAAATCTTAGAAAGCATGATTAGAGGAGAATTGAGTGAATCAACCCTATACACCTGAGCGACTAAAGCGGATTCACTTCCGGTGAGGGTTCGATGCTCAATTCCTTGTTCCCGACTTTCATGAGCTTTCTTCTTGCAAGTCTATTTGAACTTCATTTTGATATTTGAATTGGTAGGATTTATGAATCATGATACTATGTTAGCCTACTTGTTCATATATGTTCTTGGAGATTGATTTACTTTTGACGAAGTAGGTAGAATCATTTTTCATTTAGTTGCATTCATATAGATAGGTGCATATAGTTTATTTGCACTGAATAAATGTTCATACCCCTTTTCTTGTCCTTCTTGGTTTAGCACGAGGACATGCCTGGTTTAAGTGTGGAGAGGTTTGATAAACTCCAATTTGGTGGTTTATCTTGTGTTGAATTTAGGGAATTTTATCAACTTTCTCCACATTTATTCACTAAAATAGCATGGTTTTGTAAATTTTCTTTTATTTATGCTTAAGTGTGAAAACATGCTTTTTAGGTCTTAAAATAGCTAAATTTAATTCACCTTGATTCCATTCGATGCCTTGATATGTTTGTTAAGTGATTTTAGGTTTAGAAGGCAAAGATTGGATTGAGTAAATGAAGAAAAAGCATATAAAAATGGAGAACTCATGAAGAAATGAAGGAATTGCAAAGCTATCAATCCTGACCTCTTTGCACTTAATCGATCATAACTTGAGCTACAGAGATCCAAATGAGACGGTTTCAGTTGCGTTAGAAAGCTAACATCAAGGACTTCAAAATAATATTAAATTTACCATAGTTTCCTGGAATTTAGAGATGCGTACATGTCATTTCACGCGCACGTGTCGCATGATCAGCGTAGGCCATTTTGAGCAACTCGTGGCCAGTGATATCTAGCTCATTTTTGGGCCCAATCCAACTCATTTCTGATACTATTGAACCCAGGGATTGAAGGGAGATGAACCAAGTAGTGTTAGTTTGAGTTTTCATCATGTTTTAGGTTAGAATTCTAGAGAGAGAAGCTCTTCCTTCTCTCTAGAATTTAGCTTAGAATTAGGGTAGATTTTCTTAGATCTAGATTTTAATTCTTGTTTACATCTACTTTTTCTTTCACTTCCTTGTTGCTACATATTTACTCTTTTAGTTCCTTTTGTTAATTTCTTATTCTACTCATTTTTATGTTCATGCACTTTTGTTTCCTTTAATTCTCATTTAATGCAATTTATCTTTTATGTTTCCTCTTGTTTAATTGCTTTGTTGTTATTTCCTTGTTTGAGTAGTTGTAGATTTATATTTCTTGCAATTTTATCGTGCTTTCCTTTTATGCCTTCCAAGTGTTTGATAAAATGCTTGGTTGGGTTTTAGAGTAGATTTTTCTCCTCTTGCCTTGGGTTGAGTAATTGGAGATTCTTGAGTTATCAAACTCTTTTGTTGATTGATAATTGGAAGTTGCTAGTTGACTTGAATGCCACTAAAGCTAGTCTTTCCTTAGGATTTGACTAGGACTTTTGGACTCAAGTTGATTATATTCACTTGACTTTCCTTCATAGTTAGATGTTAACTAAGTGGAGCAATGGAAAATTCTTGTCACAATTGATGATAATAATGAGGATAGAACTTCTAGTTCTCATTCCTTGCCAAGAGCTTTTTTAGTTATTAGCTTATTTCTTTTGCTATTTATATTTCTTGTTTCTTATTACAAAAATCCCAAAACATTCCTTCATAGCCAATAATAAAGCACTTCATTGTAATTCCTAGGGAGAACGACCCGATATTAATACTCTCGGTTATTTTTATTGGAGTTTGTACTTGTGACAAACTAATTTTTTTATTGATGAATTGTTTGTTGGTTTAGAACTATACTTGCAACGAGATTTCATTTGTAAAATTCTTTACCGATAGACAATTTCTATTCATCAACCAACACACTAAGACCTTTGTACTCGTTGCCGCTAAAACCTTCAACTTGCTTCCTGCTATCTTTCCACTTGTCGTATACTCCAGGAATAAATCCCTTCCTCACAAGCATAATAAGAAAATCTCCCTAAGTCCATTGAACCACCAAAAGAAGCTTTTAATGGAGAAATACCCCTTCACCAAACACAACACCCTTTACCAGAGTTTCCTTCACGAGCAAAATGATCCTCTCACCTCTGACTAGATATGCAGATGAAATAAGTATCATCATTTAAAAACATCTCATCATACCTTCCCATTAATCTAACTCACTAGTTTTCAACATCACTGAGTTGACATCTTATTGGACCCACATTCACCAAAACTACTTTGACAAAAAAATATGTTTAAAGAGTTTTAGCAGATTATAAATATTAGTATCTTAATATATATTAAAATAGGAGATTTCTAGCCAACCCTCTTGTAAACAGGGGATTAGTTACCCTTTATTAGTTGTTCAATTGTTATCGGAAGAATTTATTTATCAAATCATCTTTTTACTCTTTCTAAAATAAACTAAATTATAAATTATGAAATGTGTGTTTGGATTAAAGTTTACAAATAGAATTTTGTATAAAATTTATTTTTGAAACTTGATTTTGATGAAAAGAAAGTTTGTGTTAGCCTAATTTATGTTTGGCAATCTTTATATTAGAATGCATTATAGTAAAATAAATATTGTTTCAATTGTACTACTCAAAATCACTTTTGGATGAAAAATTATTAGAAAAAGACATCAATTCAAATATTTTTTCGTATTATCCTATCATTTTAATTTAAATATTTGAATAAATCTTATTATTTCATTTTATAATAAAATTAATATTTACTTATTAAATTAAAAATAATATATAAATATCGAAAAAATATAATTTATATTAAAAAAATTATGACCAAACTAATACTTTAATACGTTAATGTAAATACATATTAAATTAAAGATAAAATACCAATAAAATGCATAAAAATAATATCTTACACATAACCAAATAAAAATAAGGAAAAAATCAAATGAACACAACCAAATAAAACTATAAAATACTTCCTAAAAAAGACATAAAAAACAATGTAGTAAACTTTAAAAAAAATTACATACGAACCAAGAAACAATAAGAACTCCAAAAAATAATAACATATATGACAAATCAGAACACTAAAACAAAAATAACAAAAAATTATAATTATCATATAAATAAAATAAATACTAAAAAATAAAAAATATGAAAGAGACTTACAAATTTTATAATCTCAAATTCAAAAAATGTCCTATGATTTTTCTAGTATTCTCAAGTACTCTTTCATGTAGAATTATTTTTTACTATAAATCTTTATTATTTATGACTCTCTCTTATTATTTATGGTTGGTTTTTTAATTACTTTGTCATTTTTAATAGGATTATAATTAATTTTTTAACAAAAGTTCAATAATAAATATAGTATATAAGAATTATAATTGAAAAAATCATACCGGCCTATTTACGAAAGAATTGGCTGCAATGATATCATGTACAGTGTTTAATAGCCAACACAAATACTAACTCCACATATCCTATAACATACATTAAAAAGAAAGTTATTTTCATAATGAAATTCCTACGTGTCATTTACTCAATTTTTATTCAAAAAAGTATAGAAAGATCATGAGAATATTAAACAATGTGAACAATAGATATGTCGGATATTCAATTTAATTGATATGCAAATGATTATATTGATTATTCTTAATTGAATAGTTATTCCTTTTGATTCGATTTACACATGCACAGTTAACAATGGCTGAATGTTCAATTCACTAGGTGTGCGGATAGTCATGTTATGATTTAAGAAGTAATTTGGGATGGAATGTTTTTTTACTTTATTGAAGCAATTTTAGAGTCTGTTGTTCATATTGTTTACAAAAGTCATTGTCTACTTAACAAAACCGTTTCTATTATTTGTATTCATCCACCAAAATTTCAATGTATTAAATCATCATGACTCTTAGGTAGCGTGTGGTGGAGAGACAGAAACTGAAAGACAAAGACTAAGAGATAGAGACTAAAATAAATCTCAGTATTCAGTTTGGTGCAAAGTGGGAGACAGAAATTGAAACAAAAATGAAGCTCTAATTTAATTTGTACAAAAGATAAAATTAGAATTAATTAATTGAAATGAGGGTATTTTAGGTATAAAATATTATTAAAATTTTAGTTTTTGACTTTTTGTCTCTAAAACTTTCAGGCCCCTGTGTCTCCACTTTTTGGAGATACTGAAATATTGAAATTTTGGGGACAGAGACAGAAATTTTAGTACCAGTCTCTGAACCAACAAATATGATACTGAATCTTAGTCTCCTAATCTCTATTCCAGTACCTCAAAACAAACACTACCTTATATTACACTCCTACATCAAACCAATTTCATTACATCACACCTTTCATGACCGTATTCGATTTTTTATCCTCCTTTCTCAGCTTGCTTTACAATTTACATGTACACACAGTCTTAAAATTTCAAATTTTAAATTTTGAATACAAAATTAAAATTAAAAAATGGATTCTCTCTATTTTCTATTTCTATTTTTATCTCTTCCTCCTCTTCTTCTGTTCTACTACTTTTTCATCTTTAGTTCCTCTTCTTTTTTTCTCCTCCCTTCACTGATTATGTTTTTGTATAATCTTCTTCTTCTTCTTCTTCTTCTTCTTCTTCAGTAGTTCTTATTTGTCTTATTATAATTCTTATTGTTCCTAATTTAAGTCGGAGGTGGAGATTATAGAGTTAGTGATGCACTAAGGCAGAGAATGTCACTGTACCTGATGGCTCCAACCTTTAGAGGAGTCATCGCAGTGGAGGCAATACTATCGCTGGTGGTAGGGTTGCGGTAGTGGATGAGATGGCGACTGCTATGGTGGTGGACCATGCTTTGGCGGTGGTGGTCATAGTTGGTGTGATGGAGTTCGTGGTGATCTTCAATGCTGTAGTGATGGATACGGAGGAGGAAGCGGTGGAAGAAAGCAGATCGCTGGAAAGTATTTAGTCACCGCCACAAAGAGCACATGCAAATGAGACTATGAAATTAGAGAGCACAACAACGATATAATAATTTTATATTTGTCTATCTTTCTGTCTGTATAGACTAGATTTGTATCCAAACAAGGATTCATCTTCATTTTCAAGACGTTCCTCATTTTCAAGATGTTCCTAATGTCCGTCTTTTTAATTTCGACTAAATCTATATGTAATTTGAAATTGAAATTTGAGTTTTAAATATGCACAAACTTTTCAAGCATTCAAACCATCTCTCAAATAATCAAATTTCAATTTTTTTCTTACCATAACCCTCTTTCCTTCTCTATCTTCTCTTATGACTTTCTTCTCCTAGATCTATGTATCTCTCTGCATCACTTTTTTTTCTTTTATTTATGTTATCTCTATCTTTTCTTTGTCAAGCAGAGATTTCTTGATGGTGACATGCATTATGGTACGGTGTTTGTTGTGGGGAAGAGGAGAAAATAAGTAGAGACACGACAGGGAGGAGCGAAAAATGCATACTGGCGTCGTCAACAATGGTTATGCAGTTTGGTGAGGCTGAAATGATTCAGATGGCGATAGACGGAACGGAAGACAAGTCACAGTTGCAGCACCAGAAGTTCCCTACTCATACTCCTCTTTGCTCAATCACAGTTTCATAATAGTTTGTGATGATGAGTTATGTGTGTTCCTTATTATTTGATCTCATGTATATGTTCTAATTTTGGTAAGAATTGAAATGATGATATTTTTGTTGTGCAGAGTCATCTTTGCTTGGTGTGAGGCTTTTGATGTAGAAAATCCATAACCTCATTATTGTTGCTAGGATTCTATTTGCCATTAAGGTCTTAATCTCTGTCCCTCTTATCTTCAATTTGCATCCAATGTACAAACCAAATGAGATTTTTAAGTAATGCAGCCTGAACTATTCATTTTTCCTTTGGTTTTTGATGTCCTGGCTATTGTATTTTTAGAGTTCATATTCATTTTCATCATCCTCACAGATCATGTTTTTCAATCTTTTTCTTCTCATCACTCAGCAGTACGCGGCGACAAAATCAAATCGGCTACTAGAAATTTGTGGGCACCCCGACAAGAAGGTTCAGCTCTCAGAATCCAAGATCTAGTAGCTCTGCCTGATTTTCAGAGACATTTTCTTGCAACAGCCAAATTTATGAGATCTCCAATCTCCCATTTAGATTTGTGGTACTCTATCTTCTTGTAGTTCCTGACTCTATTACTTTCTTTTTTAATAACAAGTGAACATGTACACTTTTGTGAATCTCTTACTCAGCTGCTTTCTTTCTTGCAATCCCTTTTGTTTTGGTCTTCTTCCTTTCTTTTTGAAGTTGACATTTGATTGATTTGTTATTACGTTTATTTTTTATTTTAGTTTTTTCTAATAGTGATTGTATATTCTTTTAATTTGAGAGTGACATTACTATTATATTTTTCAATATATTTTTAACCATATTTTAAAATCTTAATTTTCATTTCATATCACTTCTCTAGAATCTTATTTTTTCAAGGTTGCGAGAACCGGACCGGTCAATAAACCGGTGAGGTGACTGGTTTACTGGTTTAATGGTTCGACCGGGATTCAACCGGGGTTCAACCAGTTTAATTAAATATTAAATAAAATTATTAAAATTTTAATATATAATTTTAAATATTTAAATTTCAATAAAATTTAACCTAATAAAATTTAAAATTTAAAATTTCAATCTATAACCTAATAATAAAAAATAACAAACAATTGAATTTGAAACACAGTAATAACCACTAACCATTGAATTTGCAAACATAATCATAATTTAAATTTTGAACATACATAATCATAATTTGAACAAACAGACAGAATTATAAAAATATTATTAAATCAAACAATCAAATTATGAAATCCAATTGCAATAACAAATTAAAAACAGAACAAAAACAGAATAAGAAAAACAAAATTAAAAGCTAAAAAGCAAAAGACAGCAACAATCAACAGAAATTAAATGCAGGAGATAGCAATGAAGCACAACAATTAACCCAGACAAAAAAGCAACAATCAACATGATCAAATCCAAAAAAATAGCAATTAACTCCCAAAATTGAAAATTGAAGCAGGGCAGGAATCTGCTTACAAACTCAGAAATTCATAAACTCAAGCTAAGAAGAAATCAGTAAACTTAGAATCAGAAATCAGAACCCAAATGTAATTACAAAAATAAGCAAAATTAAATTGAAGACCGGCAGCGAAGGAGGAATCCAAGTGATGGCGATGGAAGAGGGGAAGTGAGCTCAGGCACAGAGGGATTGAAGACAAGCTTGACGCGCGAGAGAAGGGGATCGACGGAGACACGATTTCAGGGTGGCCAACGACGACGAAGACAGAGAGAGGGCTCGACAGCGACAGAGAGACGACAGCGAGGGGAAGAGAAACGATGACAGCGACGAGTATACCTTCACCTTCCACAGGCGACGATTCTTGATGCCACCACGGTCAGTTCCACCCGGCGGTGACAGCACCCTCTATCCGTTCCGCGATGAGACCTAGCGACGCGAGGAGATGCATGGGATCCAGGAGAAGAGGATCGGCGACGACGAGGCTGGACGCTGGCTGAGGATACGAGTTCGTCGGTGACGACGGCGTTAGGCATTGGACGGTGGCTTCTGTTACTGTTGGCTGGGAGGGTGAAAGAAAAGGGGGCTAGGGTTCCGTGGAGTGGAGAGAGTGAGGAGGGGGGTGGGTCTTGTGCGTGAGTGAGTGAGAGAAAATGGGGAAGGGTAAAGGATTTATATATTTTTTATTTTTTTTCTTTTTTTTTTAATTGAAAACTGGAAAAAACCGTTCGGTTCAAACGGTTCACCGGTTAACCGCCGGTTCGATCGGTTTTTTTACTGATTTTCTGCCAGACGGTTTTACACCTCAACCGAACCGGTTAGATGACTGGTTCCCGGTTAATCCGGTTGAACCGACCGATCCGGTTCAGTTTTCAGAACAATGTATTTTTCCATTACATTATTGACTAAGATTTGGTAACTTTTACTGTTTATGATACACGGTTTGGTATCTCCTTTTTGAGTTTTCATAATGGAATTCGGTAAATATCTTGATTTTGAATGTTTATGTGATCTCTTCAGATTTTTATCATTATCATTACCTCAGAAAAAAGAAAATAATATCACCACAAAAGCAAGGAGGTGAAGAAATCATGACGGCAATCCTGAATGTAATAATTGAAAGAGAATAGAGGAATTGGAGAAAGAAGGTGGTGGTTCAGGTTCACATTCCTCCTTGCAAAGCCTTTTCTAGCATGGTGGTTATGCTTCTGGTGCTTGGTTCAGTTGTACCTCAAATAAGGTATATGTGATGGATATGAATGGATCCACAAATTAAGACAACTTCATTTCATAAATAACAAAATAACTAACTCAGATTATTCTTTGTTTTTGCAGGTAGCACAGGCTCCATTAACACTGTCATACCCATTTTCACATTAGTTTATTTTTTATTTTGTAGTTTTTAGTTTAGTGCCTTCATTGCTATACTTTATTGTGGCATATCTTTTAGGGTGCATTAAAACATGCGAGTGGAATTGAAGGCGGATCAACAATCGTTGTTAGAGTAATAGCATGCTTTCAACCCTTGCACATTTGCCAGGTAAGTACCATATGACTTATATAGACATGATTTTCAAGCTTGATATGAGATAAAAAAAAGTTATGTCTATTCTGTGTTATCCTCTATTATTAATTATTGGATTGTTTAATGAGCTCATGGGGGATGAATACTATCTTCAAGTTTTTCGTCATTTGCTGAATGCTGTCATGAAGATACATAAACTTTTTCTCATCTAGCTGAAGCGTGAATTTTGTAGTTTTCTTTTATTATTATTTGTCTATAAAAGAAATCAAATTATTGAAAATTCTATATCAAAGCATTGTAACACCGTAGCACCTACTGATAAATATTTTATGTTATGCATTTTCACTGAAAAGGGTCTATTTGTCATCTTTATCGTTGATTGATTGACTATTGTTCTTTAGGTTATCTTTTTTGTTGGATAGTTGAGGCTCATACGAGCTATATGTTATAAGGATTTGTATTTTATTTTTATCCTTATTAAAATTATATGGTTTGCTTTGTGTAGTATGGTATGTTTGAAAGACCTCGCAGCAGAGGAGAGTATTAGGTCAAAGTTTTTATGAAAAAAAAATGTTTGAAAAATAACAAATATTGATAATCATGTTAAATACTACCTTTACTCTCCATTTCAGAGCTTTGGTTAGACATGGTGAATGAGATTTGGTATTACTTTTACTCATGTTTTGATCTGTGAGAGTATATATATGCTTGTTTTCTTTTCAAATTAATTTTTTTATTTTTAATTGAACTTATGTAACATATAATGATTAATTCAAATAATCAATATATATTGTTGCACAGAGAGGTTTCTCCATTTTATGGTTTTATGAGTTCAAATATCTTAGTGATTAAATTAAATAACATATTAATTATGTCTTTGTTTTTTGGTATTACTCAGGAAAAGCCAATGACAGCTTTGAGTGAACAAGTGTGTCAATCTGTGGTGATAATGTTGAAAAGACTATAAGCGGCGAACCATTCACTGTATGCAATTTTTATGCCTTCCACATGTACAAGCCTTTCTATGAGTATGACAGAAAGGATGGGAATCACTGCTGTCCCTAGACCGTTCACTGTATTCACCATTCTTAATTCATATGTTGCAACTGTGCTAAAGATTTTTATCATTATAAGATGTTTTAAATATTTAATAAATTACTTCAAAAAATTAGAGCCATTGTGTTTCAAATGATTATGTTGTTTTCTTTTACTTTTTAGTTTCTTATATTATATGAGATATTCTAACCACATAATTAATTGAGAATCAGCAGTTTTTGCAGGATTATTTTATAGACCTAAACCTTCACTAAAGATTAAATACATGTCATCTATGATGCATGGATATTGACACCGACACGGGACACGATACGACACAGGACACACCGACACACGAATTTTAAAATCTGATAAGACATGAAAACTGTAACACCCTTCACCTAACGTCAAACCCTTCTCAGCACACCAAAAATCTAGACCTCCATTTTCTAATACTCAAAACCAAGTCCAAAAGTCATAAAATGGTGTTATAGAAGCTTACAACCTTGTTGGGAAGGTAAAATAGTTGAGAAACAAAAAAATTTTAGAAACAAGACGTGTGCGGCCGCACAGAGGTCTGTGCATGCGCACGCCCAGTAAATTTCAAAATGTGTGCGTACGCACAGGGGTGTACGTATGCACAGGTGGCAAAACTTACAGAATCTGTTCACTTGCACAACCTGTGCCAACGCCCCTAATAGAATGGCCTTCCCAACGTGTGCGTCCGCACAGGCCTGTGCGTCTGCACAGGTTGAAATTTTTCCTTAGATATATGCGCACACAAGCTGTGCTAGTGCGGCAAACATAACGCACTTTCCTGCCTGTGCGTGTGCACAGGTGTGTGCGTCCGCACAGATTGAAATTTTCGCAGGGTGTGCGCCCGTACAAGGATGTGCGTCTGCACATATCAGAAATCATGAAATTCTGCAACTCTGTAGAATTTCAGATTTTTAACACCAACTTTGAATGATCATAACTTCCTCAAAAAAATTCCAAATTTTGCAAACTTTATATCGATTTAAAGGGTTTTCAAAGATCTTTATTTCTAAACAAATTTCAATCAATTTAAAGAACCAAGGAAAAAGTTATGATCGAGCAAAGTTCACCAAAAATTCAATTTTACCAAACTTCACAATTTCCAAAATTTATTACCATACCCATACCACATCACATCAAACCATCCAAAACTCCACTTTTCATCAAAATATACCTGTTGTATCATAATACACCAACCTTACCATATTCTTCTTCTCATTTCATTACTCTCAATTCCAACATTAACTATATAACACTTATGAACAAATCACCATCAGATCCACTACTTCATAAATCATAACATTACAATTATCATAAGGAACCACTTCCAATTCATACAATAATTCAACATCATTATATCAGTATAATTCATCACAATCAACCCAACATTCATCAATTCCCCAACATTTAAGACACCAACCATCATTTTAGTTCAACCTATCCTATTGGTCACTAGCCTATGTGTCCATGAATATTATATACTACATAGAGAAAACTGAAACCATAACTTGGTCAATTCCCTATATGAACCAAACCTTCCAAATTAGCACAAACAACCTTCCAACCATAATTCAAGCTTTCAATTCCACTCCAATAAGCACAAATAAGTTCCAAAAGCTCCCAAAGCCACAATAATCAAATCACCTCAAATCAACCTAGGGTTCCAAATAAACATAAATTCATAAGGTTTTAGTGGCTCTTATCTTCTCCCACAGATTTAATAGCAAGAATCCAAGGCTAAGCAAGGATTAGAGCAAACATAAACACCTAAAATCACAAAAACTCATTTAATCCAAAACCCTATAAACCCGAAATTTTGAAGAGAGAAACTGAGAATGATTCAAGCTTTTCTTACCAGTTTCTTACATGGATTTTGTAGTGCTCGTCGCAAGGAACGCGTAGCCGCTGATGGCACGTAAATCGGAGCATCGTAGCTCAAGATATCGCGAAGAGAAGAGATGGGTGAATAGTGTTTCTTCTTCCTCTCCTCCACTTTCTCTTTTTAGCATGAGTGTTGTGTTTATGTGTGTGTGTGCTGGAAATGGGTTCATTAATGAACCTTTTATATGTTGGGCTTGGCCCCAACTTGGGCCCGGTCTAACCCGTTAGCATTTTTAGCCCGTTTGGCCTAACTACGGGCCAAACCTTTAAAATTAACGCCCGGTTTTCAACTTCTAATATTTTTCTAAGGTTTTTGACGATTTTCAATTTTCTCATGCGGTACCGAACAGACTAGAACCGGTTTAACCGGTTCAATAGTCGATTCACGGTTTTTCATGATTTTTCACAAAAAGCACATTTTCTGACTCAGAAAGACTGACTGAGTCCAAAAATCACCTTTAAATCCTCAAATTCTCTCTCTAACTTTTCGAAATCTAACTTCGGCAATTAATCACTTAATTAACTGGTTGATTAGTTGCAGTTCTTACATTCTCCCCACCAAATAAGAAATTTTGCCCTCAAAATTTGAATTACCTGAGAATAGCTCGGGATAATCCTTTCGCATATCAGATTCCAACTCCCAAGTGTGCTCTTCTACTCCTGCTCACTCCCAAGCAACTTTAACTAATGAAACATCCTTTCTTCGTAGCTTATTAACACTAGTATCATCGACCCTCACTGGCGTTACTTGGAAACTTAAGTTCTCCTTCAACTCAACTGATTCAGGCTCCAACACATGAGCCGCATCCGACGTGTACTTACGGAGCTGTGACACGTGGAAAACGTCATGCAAATTAGACAGATGAGGTGGCAATGTGACTTGATACGCCACTGGCCCGAATCTCTTCAAAATCTCAAATGGTCCTATATATCTTGGGTTCAACTTCTTGGTCTTGATTGCTCTTCAAATTCCAATTCTCGGTGTAACCCTAAGGAATACGTGTTCTCCTACTTCAAACTCTAACGGTTTCCTTCTTTGATCTGCGTAACTCTTTTGTCGAATTTGGGCAGTTAGAATCTTTGAACGAATCTTCTTAATGTTCTCAGTAGTCTCTGCTATCAAATCTGGACCCAAAACACTTGCTTCACTAGGTTCATACCAACAAAGTGGAGACTGGCACTTCCGTCCATATAAGGCCTCTGATACGTAAAATTTGAGAATTCTACGTACAACCGGCAAGTATACCGGATCGTATCAAGTAGTAAGACTCACTAAGAGTGAGGTCGATCCCACGAGGATTGGTAGACTAAGCAACTTTAGTTAAATGGTAAGTTTAGTCAAGCAAACATGATTTTGATTTTGTGAGCAATGTGACTTTTGAGCATAATTACAGGAATTTAAATGGCAATTAAGAACAAGAATACAGAAATAAAGTGCAAGTAAATGACGGAAACTTAAAGTGCAAGAAACTTAAATGACATCAAAGATAAATTGCAAGGAATTAAAGGTTGCATAAATTTAAAGAACATAAAAGTAAATGGCAAGAAGTAAATGAACAGAATGTAGAAGATAAGAATAATAAATTACAAGAATGTAAAAGGGAATTGGGTAATGGGTTTTCAAACACTAAGAACAAAAGAAATAAGAATTAATGATAGAGAGGATCATTAGGGATTAGAGATGTTAGTTTTCATGAATTGATGTTAGTCAAAATCCTTCTCAATCATGGGTATAGATCCATGGCAAGTGGGTAATTGAATCCCAATCTCTTGATGATTCAATTTCTCTCAACATAACCAATTGCCACTCTCGTGATCTAATTGTTCATGAGAAGAGTTGAAGATCAATTCTAATCCAGCCACACAATTACCAAAATCTCAACCAAGGAAAGTTACATCTCACATACTAACCAAGGTATATTGATTGAGGGAATCATGAAAGGATGAACTCTAAACTGAATCATGTGGCTCATTCCTCAAATTCACCACATAATTCTCATAGATTAACCCCTCTCTCGATGGTGGTTGAATCTTTGAAGAACAAGAGCTTCCTCTTTGGATCAACCACATGAATTGAGGAAGAAAAGAGGAGTTCACCAATACATTTCAACTAGCAGAGCTCTTCCCCCTAATGAAAGTGGGGTTTAGTGAGTCATTGCTCCAAGTTCAACAACAATTGCCATGAACAAAAATTAAACTAAGTGTAAAGGAAGAAGAAGAAGAAGAATGAAGTGCTTAAAACTTGAAGATGAAGAAGAAAAATTCCAATAGAAAACCAAAGATGAGCTTTCCGGGAGAGTACCCGGAAGTTCTAACCAAAAGCCAAATAAAAGTGCTAAAAGTGTCTAAAAATTCTAAGTGTTAAAAAGTATTCAAAAGTGTAAAAGTCCCCTACAAGTACATCAATCTCTTCTATTTATACTACTCCCAAAACTTCTTCAGAGATCTCCAATTTGGGTTAGCAATGTGGGCTTTCTCATTGTTGAATTCTTGGCTCAATTGGAAGTGTTGCTAGACTTGGAAAGGAAGAGTTCATTCATCATGTTTCTGGCCCATTGGCTTGGCGTTATTGGCACTAACTCTAGGCATAATGCACGTTGGCAACGTGCATGCCAATTTCCTGGTAGTGAAGTATGAGACTTGGGCGTTGCTAGCCCAAGTTGTTGCCAACAACTTGCTTTTCCTCTTCTTGGCCTTACTTTCATGCTAAATGTAGCCCAGAATTTGAGTGTCAACCTCCAGCCTCAATATGGACTATTATACATCATTGGAAAGCTCTTGATGTCTATTTTCTAATGCCACTGGAATCACCTCAATTGGACTTTCCTAGCTCAAGTTATGGTTCCTCAAAGAAGGTAAGGTCAAGCTGCCAAGTTGTTGCCAAGTTGTTGCCAATAACGCACCTTAAACCCCAAGTTGGCAACGTGCTCGTGCCTTACTCTCCCAAGGCAAGGGCTTGGGGCTGGCGTTGTTGCAAAACACGCCCCCTATCTAGCACGTTGGCAACGTGCTCGAGCCACACTCCAAGGCTAATCTCTAGCCTTCTTGAATTTCACTTCATGTTCTTGTTTTTAGGGCCTAAAGATGACTCTGGTTTGGCTTCAATTTTGTGCTCCACTATAGACTATTATATATGGTTGGAAAGCTCTGAATGTCAGCTTTCCAATGCAACTGGAAGCACTCAATTTGGATCTCTGTAGCTCAAGATATCTTCCATTGAAGAGGACATGGTCAGGCTGCCTTGTTGGAGTTGTTGTGAATAACGCCCATTCATTTCCAAGTTGGCAACGTGCACCACAATTTCTTCACCATTCTGGCGTTGTTGCCAAACACTCCTTCCCTTTAGCATGTTGGCAACGTGCTCGAGCCTTCTCAAGGCTCCAAGTTTGCTTCCTAGCGTTGGCAACGTGCATAGCAAGGCTAATGGGCGTTGGCAACGTGCTTGGTGCAACTCCGGGCGTTGGCAACTTGAATGGTGCCTCTCCCTGGCGTTGGCAACGTGCATGGTGCCTTTCCTGGCGTTGGTAACTTGAATGGTGCCTCTCCCTGGTGGCTCTGGCGTTGCCAACTTGGTCTTCAAGTTGGCAACTTGCAATGCTTCATTTCCTTGCATTTGGGGCTTAAGTTTCCCTCTGATTTGAGCTTCCATTCCTTGCCACATTATGGACTATTGTATATCGTTGGAAAGATCTTGATGTCAGCTTCTCAACGCAATTGGAATCATGCCAATTGGATCCTTGTGGTTCAAGATATTCATCCTTGAAGAGGGGAGGGTCAGGCTGCAATTTCCGCTGATTGTGCACTAGCACGTTGCCAACTTGGTTTCCAAGTTGCCAACGTGCTACACCTCCTGGCAGCACCACTTTGGGCGTTGGCAACTTGGAAACCAAGTTGCCAACGTGCTCTCTCATCCTGGTTGCATCAATTGGGCGTTGCCAACTTGAGGATCAAGTTGGCAACATACATCTCCTTCTTGCTCCAAGATTTCCTTGCATCCTTCTTGCTTCCATGCTTCCTTGTTTCATCACCTATCATCAACAAAGGAAATAGCTTCAAAGTCTTACCAATTCATGCAATAAATTTCATGAGATTCATTCATACTCATTCATGTATGTATTCCTTAAATCATTTGCATGAATTTGGCTAGAATCAACATGTTCCTTAGTATTCTCATGCATGAATACAAACTCATAAAAGGACTTGTTTATTTAGAGAAAATGAGTGAAATCAAGCTAAAATCAACTAAACTAACTAGCTAATATATCAAATATGCAATTGCATCAGCCTCATACGGAGCCATCCCAATGCTCGCATGAAAACTGTTGTTGTACGCAAACTCCACTAATGGCATGTAGCGATCCCAACTTCCGGGTTGATCCAAAACACAAGCTCTCAGCATATCCTCCAATGTTTGAATGGTTCTCTCCGACTGTCCATCAGTTTGTGGATGATATGCGGTACTAAGAGATAGCTTCGTACCGAAGGCTCTTTGGAAAGCTCCCCGAAACCTTGATGTGAATCGGGGATCACAGTCCGATACTATGCTTGATGGCACACCATGCAACCTTACTATCTCTTTGATGTACAATCTCGCCAACTCCTCCATAGAATAGTTTACTCGGATAGGAAGAAAATGAGCGGATTTGGTTAAACGATCCATGATCACCCAAATCGCATCAAATCCCGACCTAGTCCTCGGTAAACCGGTCAAAAAATCCATTGCGATTCCTTCCCACTTCCATTGAGGAATCTCAAGAGGCTGTAGCATCTCTGACGGTTTCTGATACTCTATCTTCAGCTTCTGGCAAGTTAAACACTTGGATACCACTATTGCTACATCACCCTTCATCCCAGGCCACCAGAACATCTTCTTCAAGTCATAATACATCTTCGTGCTTCTGGGATGAATAGAAAACCCCCTGTTGTGAGCCTCCGACAGCAAGTCTCGCCTCAAACTCCCAACATCCGGTATGCAAATTCTTCCCTTGTATCTCCATAACCCTTCACCATCCTTAGTGAATTCTTCACGCCTCCTATTACCAACTGGTTGAAACAATTGCTGAAGCTTCTGCTCATCTTGCTGAGCCCTTTGTATTTCTGATTTAAACGTGCTTGAGATTTGTAACTGGTTCAAACAAGCTCTTCTGGAAACTTCACCATTATCCAGCTTAAGATCTACAAACTTATCCACTAGATCTTCTTCCTTAATCCTCATCCAAGCAATCGTTAAAGATTTTCGACTTAAAGCGTTTGCTACCACGTTCGCCTTTCTAGGGTGATAACTCAACTCGAAATCATAATCTTTAAGCAACTCCATCCACCTTCTGGGGCACATATTTAGCTCTTTCTGATAAAAAATGTACTTGAGACTCTTATGATCAGAAAAGACACTGAACTTTACTCCGTACAAGTGGTGTCTCTAAATCTTCAAGGCAAACACAATCGCCGCTAATTCCAAGTCATGAGTGGGGTAATTCACCTCATGCGGTCTTAGCTGACGCGATGCGTAAGCCACCATATTCTGGTGCTGCATCAACACGCAACCCAAACCCTTCAGTGACGCATCACAATACACCTCAAACGGTTCATGGGGTTCTGGTAAGATTAGAACAGGCGCTGAATTTAACCTCTGCTTCAGAGTCTGAAAACTCTCTTCGCACTCCGACGTCCACACGAATGGCACTTCTTTCCTTGTCAATTTTGTCATCGGTAATGCAATTCGAGAAAATTCTTCGATAAAACCTCCTATAATATCCGACTAAACCCAAGAAGCTTCTAACTTCCATCACCGTCGTTGGTCTTTCCCATTCCATCACTGCTTCTACCTTTGAAGGATCCACAGCTATTCCTCCTTTTCTCACCACGTGACATAAGAACTTCACTTCCTCTTTCCAGAATTCACACTTCAACAACTTAGCATACAACTTCCGTTCCTTTAAGATTTGCAACACAATCCTCAAGTGTTTCTCATGCTCCTTTGCCGTCTTGGAGTAAACCAAGATGTTGCTGGACGAAATTGTGATCAATACTTTTCACAACTCAAATAATCCCCGGTGATGAATCCAAAAACTTGGTGTTCAATACCATGGCATAAACACAACTTCGCACAACTAACCAGCAAGTGTACTGGGTCGTCCAAGTAATAAACCTTACGCGAGTAAGGGTCGATCCCACAGAGATTATTGGTATGAAGCAAGCTATGGTCACCTTGTAAATCTTAGTCAGGCAACTCAATTGGGTATGGGTGATATACGAATAAAACATAAAGATAAAGATAGAGATACTTATGCAATTCATTGGTGGGAATTTCAGATAAGCGTATGGAGATGCTGTGTTCCTTCCGTCTCTCTGCTTTCCTACTGTCTTCATCCAATCCTTCTTACTCCTTTCCATGGCAAGCTTAAGCAAGGGTTTCACTGTTGTCAGTGGCTACCTCCCATCCTCTAAGTGGAAATGTTCAACGCACCCTGTC
>NC_029773.3:35354418-35355126 GCF_000817695.3 Arachis duranensis | reverse complement strand
GGTGCCAGTTTGGGCGTTTAACTCCCATTTTGGTGCCAGTTCCGGCGTTTAACGCAGGGAATTCTGATGGTGACTTTGAACGCCGATTTGGGCCATCAAATCTTGAGCAAAGTACGGACTATCATATATTTCTGGAAAGCCCAGGATGTCTACTTTCCATCGCCGTTGAGAGCGCGCCAATTGGGCTTTTGTAGCTCCAGAAAATCCACTTCGAGTGCAGGGAGGTCAGAATCCAACAGCATCTGCAGTCCTTTTTAGTCTCTGAATCAGATTTTTGCTCAAGACCCTCAATTTCAGCCAGAAAATACCTGAAATCACAGAAAAACACACAAACTCATAGTAAAGTCCAGAAAAGTGAATTTTAACTAAAAACTAATAAAAATATACTAAAAACTAACTAGATCATACTAAAAACATACTAAAAACAATGCCAAAAAGCGTATAAATTATCCGCTCATCATAACACCAAACTTAAATTGTTGCTTGTCCTCAAGCAACTGAAAATCAAATAAGATAAAAGAAGAGGATATACAATGAATTCCAAAAATATCTATGAAGATCGGTATTAATTAGATGAGCGGGGCTATTAGCTTTTTGCCTCTGAACAGTTTTGGCATCTCACTCTATCCTTTGAAATTCAGAATGATTGGCTTCTTTAGGAACTCAGAATCCAGATAGTGTCATTGATTCTCCTAGTTAAGTATGATG
>NC_029773.3:35353872-35354241 GCF_000817695.3 Arachis duranensis | reverse complement strand
GGTTCTTAAGCACCCTCTTTTTGCCTTTGATCCCAACTTTTTTTCTTTCTTTTTCTCTCTTCTTTTTTTTCTTTTTTTCTTCTTTTTTTTTCGTTTTCTTTTCTCCCTCTTTTTTTCGTTTTTCTCCTTCTTTTTTTTTGTATTCACTGCTTTTTCTTGCTTCAAGAATCATTTTTATGATTTTTCAGATCCTCAGTAACATGTCTCATTTTTCATCATTCTTTTAAGAGCCAACATTCATGAACCACAAATTCAAAAGACATATGCACTGTTTAGGCATACATTCAGAAAACAAAAATATTGCCACCACATCAAAATAATTAAACTGTTATAAAATTCAAAATTCATGCAATTCTTCTCTTTTTCAAT
>NC_029773.3:35352831-35353008 GCF_000817695.3 Arachis duranensis | reverse complement strand
AATGATGAGAGGGATCTCTTGTTTGCTCCATCCTCTTCTTAGTGATGGGCTTGTCCTCATCGATGGGGATGTCTCCCTCTATGTCAACTCCAACTTAATAACAGAGGTGACAAATGAGATGAGGAAAGGCTAACCTTGCCAAGGTAGAGGACTTGTCCGCCACCTTATAAAGTTCTT
>NC_029773.3:35350680-35352102 GCF_000817695.3 Arachis duranensis | reverse complement strand
GGTAGGTGGGGTTTTATGAAGGATGGATGTGAGTGGTGAAGAAGAGAGAGAGTGGTGGGGTAGGTGGGGATCCTGTGGGGTCCAAAGATCCTAAGGTGTCAAGAAAAAGTCATCCCTGCACCAAGTGATGAGTAAAATTGCTCTTCATGCCAATTCTGGCGTTAAACGCCGGGCTGGTGCCCATTTCTGGCATTTAACGCCAACTTCTTGCCCTTTCCTGGCGTTTAACGCCAGTCTGGTACCCCTTTCTGGCGTTTAACGCCCAGAATGGTGCCAGACTGGGCGTTAAACGCCCATCTGCTAGCCTTACTGGCGTTTAAACGCCAGCAAGATCTTCCTCCAGGGTGTGCTATTTTTCTTTCTATTTTTTATTCTGTTTTTGCTCTTTCTATTGATTTTGTGACTTCTCATGATCATCAACCTACAGAAAACATAAAATAACAAAGGAAAATAGATAAAATATAACATTGGGTTGCCTCTCAACAAGCGCTTCTTTAATGTCAGTAGCTTGACAGTGGGCTCTCATGGAGCCTCAGAGATGTTCAGATCAATGTTGGAACCTCCCAACACCAAACTTAGAGTTTGAATGTGGGGGTTCAACACCAAACTTAGAATTTGGTTGTGGCCTCCCAACACCAAACTTAGAGTTTGACTGTGGGGGCTATGTTTGACTCTGTTTTGAGAGAAGCTCTTCATGCTTCCTCTCCATGATGACAGAGGGATATCCTTGAGCCTTGAACACAAAGGATTCTTCATTCACTTGAATGATCAATTCTCCTCTATCAACATCAATCACAACCTTTGCTGTGGCTAGGAAGGGTCTGCCAAGGATGATGGATTCATCCATGCACTTCCCAGTCTCTAGTACTATGAAATCAGCAGGGATGTAATGGTCTTCAACTTTTACCAGAACATCCTCTACAAGTCCATAAGCTTATTTTCTTGAGTTGTCTGCCATCTCTAGTGAGATTTTTGTAGCTTGCACCTCAAAGATCCCTAGCTTCTCCATTACAGAGAGAGGCATGAGGTTTACACTTGACCCTAGGTCACACAAGGCCTTCTTAAAGGTCATGGTGCCTATGGTACAAAGTATTAAAAACTTCCCAGGATCCTGTCTCTTTTGAGGTAATTTCTGCCTAGACAAGTCATCCAGTTCTTTGGTGAGCAGAGGGGGTTCATCCTCCCAAGTCTCATTTCCAAATAACTTGTCATTTAACTTCATGATTGCTCCAAGGTATTTAGCAACTTGCTCTTCAGTGACATCCTCATCCTCTTCAGAGGAAGAATACTCATCAGAGCTCATGAATGGCAGAAGTAAATCCAATGGGATCTCTATGGCCTCAGTTCAGATTCCCATGGTTCCTCAATAGGGAACTCATTGGAGGCCAGTGGACGTCCATTGAGGTCTTCCTCAGTGGCGTT
>NC_029773.3:35335284-35336168 GCF_000817695.3 Arachis duranensis | reverse complement strand
GATCAGTATTAATTAGATGAGCGGGGCTTTTAACTTTTTGCCTCTGAATAGTTTTGGCATCTCACTCTATCCTTTGAAATTCAGAATGGTTGGCTTCTTTAGGAACTCAGAGTCCAGATAGTGCTAATGATTCTCTTAGGGAAGTATGATGATTCTTGAACATAGCTATTTATTGAGTCTTGGCTGTGGCCCAAAGCACTCTGTCTTCCAGTATTACCACCGGATACATACATGCCACAGACACATAATTGGGTGAACCTTTTCAGATTGTGACTCAGCTTTGCTAAAGTCCCCAATTAGAGGTGTCCAGGGTTCTTAAGCACACTCTTCTTTGCCTTGGATCACAACTCTTATTTCTCTTTTTTTTCGTTTTCTTTTTCTCTTTTTTTTTTCAATTTTTTTTCGATTTTTTTTTGAATAGCTTTTTCTTGCTTCAAGAATCATTTTTATGATTTTTCAGATCCTCAGTAACATGTCTCCTTTTTCATCATTCTTTCAAGAGCCAGCATTCATGAACCACAAATTCAAGATATATATGCACTGTTAAGCATACATTCAGAGAACAAAAATATTGCCACCACATCAAAATAATTAAACTATTATAAAATTCAAAATTCATGCAATTCTTTTTCTTTTTCAATTAAGCACATTTTTATTCAAGAAAGGTGATGGATTCATAGGACATTCATAACTTTAAGGCATAGACACTAAGACACTAATGATCACAAGACACAAACATGGATAAACATAAGCATAATTTTCGAAAAACAGAAGAACAAATAACAAGGAAATCAAAGAACGGATCCACCTTAGTGATGGCGGCTCTTTCTTGCTCTTGAAGATCCTATGGAGTGCTTGAGCTCCTCAATGTCTCTTCCTTGTCT
>NC_029773.3:35334969-35335213 GCF_000817695.3 Arachis duranensis | reverse complement strand
TATGAAGGATGATGGAGTGTTCTTGATGCTCCACCCTTAGTTGTCCCATGTTGGAACTCAACTCTCCTAGGGAGGTGTGTAGTTGCTCCCAATAGTTTTGTGGAGGAAAATTCATCCCTTGAGGAATTTCAGGGATTTCATGATGAGTGGAATCTCTTGTATACTCCATCCTTTTCTTGGTGATGGGCTTGTCCTCATCAATGGGGATGTCTCCCTCTATGTCAACTCCAACTGAATAACAGAG
>NC_029773.3:35327441-35328224 GCF_000817695.3 Arachis duranensis | reverse complement strand
ATCACAGAAAAACACACAAACTCATAGTAAAGTCCAGAAAAGTGAATTTTAACTAAAAACTAATAAAAATATACTAAAAACTAACTATATCATACCAAAAACATACTAAAAACAATGCCAAAAAGTATACAAATTATCCGCTCTTCATCAGGCAACTCAATTGGGTATGGGTGATGTACGAATAAAACATAAAGATAAAGATAGAGATACTTATGCAATTCATTGGTGGGAATTTCAGATAAGCGTATGGAGATGCTGTGTTCCTTCCGTCTCTCTGCTTTCTTACTGTCCTCATCCAATCCTTCTTACTCCTTTCCATGGCAAGCTGTATGTAGGGTTTCACCGTTGTCAGTGGCTACCTCTCATCCTCTCAGTGAAAATGTTCAACGCACCCTGTCACGGCACGACTATTCATCTGTCGGTTCTCAATCAGGTTGGAATAGAATCTAGTGATTCTTTTGCGTCTGTCACTAACGCCCAGCCTTCAAGAGTTTGAAGCTCGTCACAGTCATTCAATACCGGAATCTTACTCGGAATACCACAGACAAGGTTAGACTTTCCAGATTCCCGAAATCCTACTCGGAATACCACAGACAAGGTTAGAATTTTCGGATTCCCATGAATGCTGCCATCTATCTAGCTTATACCACGAAGATTCTGTTGGGGAATCTAAGAGATATGCGCCTGGCCTGAGGTAGAACGGAAGTGGTTGTCAGTCACGCGCGTTCATAGGTGAAAATGATGATGAGTGTCACGGACCATCACATTCATCAAGTTGAAGTG
>NC_029773.3:35327067-35327370 GCF_000817695.3 Arachis duranensis | reverse complement strand
CACCTTAATCTATGGTGTGTAGAAACTCCACCGTTGAAAATACATAAGAACAAGGTATAGGCATGGCCGTGAGGCCAGCCCCTAAAACGTGATCAAAGATCCAAAGATCCAAGATTACAAATATCTAAAGATACCAAGATGAAAATACAATAGTAAAAGGTCCTACTTATAGAGAACTAGTAGCCTAGGGTTTACAGAGATGAGTAAATGACATAAAAATCTACTTCCGGGCCCACTTGGTGTGTACTTGGGCTGAGCATTGAAGCATTTTCGTGTAGAGACTCTTCTTGGAGTTAAACGCCA
>NC_029773.3:35320338-35326768 GCF_000817695.3 Arachis duranensis | reverse complement strand
TTTGGGCCATCAAATCTTGGGCAAAGTATGGACTATCATATATTGCTGGAGAGCCCAAGATGTCTACTTTCCAACGCCGTTGAGAGCGAGCCAATTGGTCTTCTGTAGCTCCAGAAAATCCACTTCGAGTGCAGGGAGGTCAGAATCCAACAGCATCTGCAGTCCTTTTTAGTCTCTGAATCAGATTTTTGCTCAAGTCCCTCAATTTCAGCCAGAAAATACCTGAAATAACAGAAAAATTCACAAACTCATAGTAAAGTCCAGAAAAGTGAATTTTAACTAAAAACTAATAAAAATATACTAAAAACTAACTAGATCATACTAAAAACATACTAAAAACAATGCCAAAAAGCGTATAAATTATCCGCTCATCAGATGTCATTGATGAAAACCACCACGAATTTGTCCAGGAAGGGACGAAACACTCTGTTAATGTAATCCATGAAAACAACAGGTGCATTCGTTAACCTAAAGGACATTACCGCTAACTCGTAGTGCCCATAGCGTGTCCTAAACGCAGTCTTAGGGATATTATCTTCCTTTACCTTTATCTGTTGGTAACCGGATCTCAAATCAATCTTGGAAAATACTCCAGCTCCTTGCAATTGATCCATCAAGTCATCTATCCTTGGCAGTGGGTACTTGTTCTTCACTGTCACTTTATTTAACTATCGGTAATCCACGCACAAACGCATTCCTCCATCTTTCTTCTTTACTAGTAAAACTGGCGCTCCCCACGGGGATCCACTCGGTCGAATGAACCTCTTATTCAGAAGCTCTTCCAACTGAGTCTTTAATTCTGCCAGCTCTATTGGAGCCATTCTATACAGCGCAATCGACACTAGTCTGGCTCCCGGCACCAATTCAATCACAAATTCAATTTCCCTTTGAGGTGGGAACTCAGGGATATCTTCCGGGAACACTTCTAGAAAATCTCTAACCATTGAAATCTTATCTAAGTTCTGGGCATCACCCAACGTATTAGTAGCCAACAGAATATAACCCTGGCACTCCTCCCTACTACAATGCACCATTACAGAGTTCAGGTAATACCTCGTAGCTACCATTGCTCCATTCTCGCCTTCCGGCATAAATCGAATAGTCCATTCAAAGCAATCCAACAAAACCCGATTCTTCAACAACCAATCAAACCCAAAAATCATTTTTAGCCCCACCATTGGTAAACAGATCAAATCGTGCACAAAGCCTCTACCCTTAAGCTTGAAACCTACTTGTCTACAACCTGACCTAGTCATAACTGTTTGATGCAGAGTATGTACATGCAGATCAAAAGGTAACTCTGACACTTTCAAGCCTAATTCCTTAACTTTAGTAAATGAGATAAACGAATGCAAAGCCCCAGTATCATATAATGCAACTAAGGATTTATCACCAGTTAGACATATACCTCTCATCAATGGAAGCATCCTTGGCATTCATAGCAAAGACTCGACCTTGATGCTGACTTTGGCCCATATTCTGATTTCTCCCACGAGGGCAATCCCTCGCAATGTGGCCAGCCAACCCACACTTGAAACAACCACCTAAACCAATTTTGCATGAGTCATAAGGATGGAAACATCCACAACAATTACAAGTTAAATCCGGAGAACTCTTACTCTGATTTCCTCTTCCCTTAGCATACTGAAACTGATTCTGATTGTTCTTTCTGAAGCCTCCATGGCCTTGAGGCACATATCCTCATCTCTTGAAGCTTTGTCCTCTCGAATGAAAATACTTGCCACGCCCACGACTAGAGCTCCCTCCATGAGTGTCCTTGGTTGCCGCCATGGTCTTGGGATACTCTTCCACTACTCTAGCCTTGTTCACCAAGTCAGAAAAAGTACGAATCTCCAATAGAGCCACAACAGTCATGATGTTGTCCTTCAACCCCTCTGATACTTGATGCACTTCCAACTCTCGTAAGTCTCCGGGGCACCTTGACACACTCTAGAAAACCTACAGAGCTCCTCAAACTTGTTGGTGTAGTCCACCACAGATAAGGAACCTCGCTTCAGCTGCATTAGTTCCATCTCCTTTGCTTCCCTTGCAGACTCAGGGAAGTATTTCTTATAGAAAGCCGTTTGGAACAACTCCCATGGAATATCGGCGTTCTAAAGCTGAAGCAAACGACACTCAACTTGCCACCAGAGCTGGGCCTCTCCCGCTAGCTGATAAGCGGCAAACTCAACATATTGATTGAGGGGAACATGTTGCGCCTGTAAAGCACACTCCATGGCTTGGAACTAGTGGTTTGCTTTAATAGGATTTGTGGATCCATAGAAAGTTGGCGGATGAACCTTAAGGAACATCGCCAAGGTCATCGGAACTCCTCCCGTGTTATCGCTGTTATCCTCAGCATTATCATTGGAATTCCCTTCATCATTTCCGTTGCCATTCCCATTCCCGGCCGGTTGGCCTAATCTCTGCACAGCTCGCAGAGTTGCAGCAGCATTAGCTTCCATGGTATTAGCGAGATTCGCCATTGCCTCCATGAATTCGGCATGATTGTCAGTTGGTTACTCATTCCAACTTTCTCGTGTTCGTGTTCGACTTCGTCCGTGAGTGGCTATGTAGGGTTCCTGTCGACACCAAACAATCGATATCAAGGTGATCAATCTCGATATCAAACGTCTAGTGCTTCAATTATCCCAAACAGGCACTCACAAATAAGCATGCTATGCAATATGAAACAGATAACCTAAAATCATCAAAGAAAGACACACAGAGTATGCAATGAAGCACAATCGGTCCATTCCTCAGGCTCATGAGGATGAACCGATATAGCTCAAAAACAGGATTTTAAAAGCGCAAAATGGACTAACGAAGCTACTAGCTTAAGGCACAAGAAGCAGATAAGATATAAGCAAGATAATAGCATAATAGTGTAATGGCATAAGGAACTAGCCACGACTCGCGGAGTTTAATCTGGCTAGCCATATACAGACCATACAGAAACTAGACAGTAAAAACAGCTTATACAAGTTTTGTTCTCTCACATACAAGCCTCTAGGCAAAGATGAAATACAAAAGTGAGAGATGTATAAAAAAAATAAACAAAAGACTCCAAAAGAATCCAAGATCCTCCGCTTCTGTCACCATCAAATGCAACTTACCAAGGTAGGTTGCGACCTGTATCTGAAAAATACAACAAAGATATGGTATGAGAACCGGAGATTCTCAGTATGGTAACAGTGCCCAGTGATGTAGGATATAAGACCCCGGGACGCCAAAGGCAATCCTAAGCTCCATATCCATCACTAGATCTCAAACTTAAGCATTCCAAAACATATAAGCATAATATACCAACATTGTCTAAAGAAATCAAGTAATCTATCTTAGGGGATTTCAACTCTAACTAAACACTGCTGTCCAACAGCCCTCACCAACCGATCCTCCATGCGATCCCATCGCCACCGCCTTCAGAACCTCCTTAATCCCAGTAGAAAACACAGGTAATATACAATGCAAGTAAAGCACAAGTAGAAGCATATAAGGTAATTAATTCAGATAGCAAATAAGCATGTTATTCAATTAAGCAAGCCATTACAAGTAAACAAAGCATACAAACAGATAGAAAATGCATATGATGCATGCCTGCCCTACTGGCTGTGATATCACATTGTCGGTTCAACTGCCAACCCGACACATCTCCTTGGAGACGTCACCCTTCGAATTTCTCATATGGGAACCCTCGAGATATAGTACCCGGATCAATGTCCAGGTACCGGCGCCTGCTCGCCCTTTAGATCCGAAGGGATGCGAGCGGGATACTCTTGCCTCAGACCTCACATCTCAATGTAAGCGGGATTAACCACCGTCCTTACGCTGCCGCCGCTACCTCAACAGGCGGGATTAACCACTGTCCCTGCTAGGCGCATAGCGTCTCATAATATCATATAAAAACATTATTTCAGTAGTTTTCAAAAGCATTTTCAGTATACAAAGATCCATCTCTTCAATCCGAGTCCCCGACTCATCTCAAACACTGTCCATTCATAACTCAGTATCCAAATATCAATAGTTCATCATTCCTCATCTCATATATCAATCATCCTTCACCTAACGTCAAACCCTTCTTAGCACACCAGAAACCTAGGCCTTCATTTTTTAATACTCAAAACCAAGCCAAAAAGTCTTAAAATGGTTTTTGTTCCGAGGGTTACCTGAAACGTGTAGCTCGGTCGTCTGGAGAGGCCCGAGGTGGGGGTTCAGGGACCCGAGCTTGATATGCGGAGTGGTTGGTGGTTGTACCTGCAATGACACTCCGATGCTTAAGTTAGCATGGGTTCAAGCAGATATGTGTAGAATGTGGGATGAATGCCATACCTGGGTGCTCCAGTGTATTTATAGTAGTTGGCCGTGATCTTCCCTGTATAAGATATTCTTATCTTATCTTATCTTTGAGAGTTTTATCTCTATCTTTGTGGAACCGCCTTTTCTAGGCCTTTTCGGCCTTTAGGTTTTGGGCTGCGTTCCTTTTGATGGGCCTTCCTTGCTTTATTTGTCCGAGGTCCGACCTGTAGGTGTGAGCCTTAGGGCGAGGTCGGACCTTTTATGAATGTACCGAGTTGGAGGAGCTCGGTCAGGGTATGAACAGTGCCCCTGCCCGAGTTCGTCCCTTTTGGGAGGTCGAGCTCGGGCATAGTAGTTTTTCAAAATTCAAAAATGGTCGTTCCTGCATTTATTGCACTTTACCATTTTTCCTCGATTTCCGTTCGGGCTCTGTGAAGGCTTTATTTATTTGCCCCTTTCCTCCTTTTTCTGCGTTTTTTGTTTTATCTTTTCCGAGCACTGCTTCTTCTTTCTCTTTGCTCTCCTTCCCCGAATCTCTTCGTGTGTCTTTCTGGGGTTCCCTCTGTGCCGTCGTTTCGTTCTCCTTGCTGCGGAGCTCGCCGTCTTCGTTTCTTTTTTCCAGGTTTGTTCCCATGTTTCTCTTTTCTTGTGCACATATGCTTCTGTTCTTTGTGTGGCTCTTGTTTGTTTTCTTTTTCTTTATGCCTGGGTTGCCCCAAAAAGATGCGCCGCCATTGCTTGTTGTTTGTATATGGGGGGGGGGCTCTTTTTTGTTCTCCGGTATTTTTGTTCCGGGTTGCCGCCTTTTCTTCGTGGGGTTTTTGTTTCATGCTTTGCTGAATGGGTTTTTGCTGTCTTCTTTATGTGATTTTTGCTTGCTGCTGTATTCTTCTTTGTAGGTAAAAATTTTATGTCTCGAAAGGTTCTTCAAGCGATGTCGACCAAGATTCCATGTGGTCTTGGTTGGGTAGACCCACTTCCTCTAAGAGTCCCTTCTGTGGTAGATTCTGAGTATTTAGCTAGGTTCCGTAGGCACTGTAGCATATGTGAGAATAGGGAGTCTGAGAGGGATTACGAACTAGTGGCCCCGGAATCCGAGGAGAGAGTGTGCTTCCCGCCCTTAGATAGTTCCGAGAAGCTCTTCTTTTATGCTTATGATTGTTTTTTCTCTAAGCTGAGTGTCTGACTTCCCTTTACTGATCTGGAGTCCGAGGTGTTATGGTCTTGTAACCTTGCCCCTACGCAGCTCCATCCAAATTCTTGGGCGTTTTTAAAGCTGTTTCAACTTTTGTGTCAGTTTTTGGGCGTCTCTCCCTCTATTTCTCTTTTTTCCTATTTGTTTGTGTTGACGAAGCCGGGGTCCGGTGGAGGGAAGGTATCTTGGGTCTCTTTTAGAGCTAACCAGGGGAGGAAGTTTTGTACCTTGTATGATGAGTCCTTTCATGATTTTAAGAACTTTTATTTCAAGGTCCGGGCTACTGGAGACGTCCGACCTTTCTTTCTAGATGAGAGTGGGGAGCCTTCTTTTCCTCTTTATTGGCAGGAGAATGTAGTGTCTGTTAAGTATACCTTTGAGAGTCTAGATGAGGTGGAGCAGGCTTTTGTGGGTGTGGTGAGCAGTTTATGGGGTCGGGCACCTCACTTGGACACGAAGAAAATGTTGGGAGATCCAAGCCTTCTCCGTTCCGAGTTAGGTAGTTCCCGACCTCTCAGAGATTCATCTTTTTTAGTATTTTGGTTTTCCTTGTTTTGGTGGAATTTCTGTTGTGGTAATCCTTTTTCTTTTATTTCTTCAGAGATGTCTTCTCAGGCGGATTCCATGAAGTTCCTTCGTCGGACGAAGAAGTCTGTGGCTGCTCGAAATATCGAGGCTGGGGAGGCTTCTGCCCGATCTTCTCCGAAGAAGTCTACTGTGGGTGTCACTACTCGGTCGAAGACTATTCCGACTCCCCAGTTCCGAGCTATAAATCAAGATCCCCCGACCTCTGGGCCTGCTACCTCTTCTCCGCCTTCGTCCTCGGGTCCTCCTCCCAAGAAACAGAAGACCTCTCAAGAGCTTGCGGGTTTTAATGACAAGGATTTTGATGCTCTTGGTTGGATTGAACAGCATATTCTCCCTCAGACCTTTATTTCT
>NC_029773.3:35307841-35314640 GCF_000817695.3 Arachis duranensis | reverse complement strand
TTCCTTCCTAGAAGAGTCTCTTAGCTGGGAGGTTTCCTCCATGTTGATATATTTTTCTGCCCGTTCCTGCACCTCGTATAGGGAGGTCGGGTATCGTTTGGATAGGGATTGGCTAAACGGTCCCTCTTTTAGGCCGTTTGCTAGTCCCATGATGGCTGCTTCAGTGGGTAAGTGTTGTATGTCCAGGCAGGCTTTGTTGAATCGCTCCATGTATTCTTGGAGAGTTTCTTGGTTACCTTGTTTGATCCCGAGTAGACTGGGGGCATGTTTTGTCTTGTCCTTTTGAATGGAGAACCTCATTAGGAATTTTTTGGTTAGGTTTTCGAAGCTGGTGATTGATCTTGGTGGCAGGTTGTCGAACCACTTCATGGCTGACTTGGTGAGAGTGGTGGGGAAGGCTTTGCACCGAATCGCGTCGGAGGCGTCGACTAGGTACATTCTGCTTCTGAAGTTGCTGAGGTGGTGACTTGGATCGGTGGTGCCGTCGTAAAGATCCATATCTGGTGGTTTGAAGTTTCGCGGTACCTTTTCCTTCATGATCTTGAAGTTTCGCGGTACCTTCTCCTTCATGATCTCTTGCGTGAAGGGATCATGGTTACCTTCGGGGGTGGTGCCGCGTTCTGTCCGGTTTTTCAGGTTGGCCTATATTTTCCGCAGTTTTTCTTCTAATTCTCTGCGTTTTCGAGTCTCCCTTCTCAGATCTTGTTCAGTTTCTTTCTGCTTTTTTATGTCCTCTTCGAGTTGTTTCAGCCGGTTTTGTTGTGCCCGGACTGCTTCTAGAATTTCCGAGCTCTTCTCTTTTTCGGAATTTTGTGGATCTTTGTCTGGGAGTGATGTCTTTGGGCGATTCTGTTTGTTTCCTCCTGGAGTGCGTGGTGATAGAGGGCTGTCCGGTCGTTCTCCGGTGTCAATTTCGTCCTCTTGTTCAGATGCAGCGCGGTCATCGTTGTGGGGGTTGTCCGCCATGGTAGAGGGATGACTTCCAGGTCCCCGGCAACGGCGCCAATGTTCCGAGGGTTACCTGAAACGTGTAGCTCGGTCGTCTGGAGAGGCCCGAGGTGGGGGTTCAGGGACCCGAGCTTGATATGCGGAGTGGTTGGTGGTTGTACCTGCAATGACACTCCGATGCTTAAGTTAGCATGGGTTCAAGCAGATATGTGTAGAATGTGGGATGAATGCCATACCTGGGTGCTCCAGTGTATTTATAGTAGTTGGCCGTGATCTTCCTTGGATAAGATATTCTTATCTTATCTTATCTTTGGGAGTTTTATCTCTATCTTTGTGGAACCGCCTTTTCTAGGCCTTTTCGGCCTTTAGGTTTTGGGCTGCGTTCCTTTTGATGGGCCTTCCTTGCTTTATTTGTCCGAGGTCCGACCTGTAGGTGTGAGCCTTAGGGCGAGGTCGGACCTTTTATGAATGTACCGAGTTGGAGGAGCTCAGTCAGGGTATGAACAGTTTTATAGAAGCTTACAACCTTGTTGGGAAGGTAAAATAGTTGAAAAACAAGTAAATTTGAGAAACAAGACGTGTGCAGCCGGACAGGGGTCTGTGCATGCGCACGCCCAGGAAATTTCAAAATGTGTTCATACGCACAAGGGTGTGCGTACGCACAGCTGGCAAAACTTACAGAATCTGTTCACTCGTACAACCTATGCCAGCGCCCCTAATAGAATGGCCTTCCCAACGTGTGCGTCCGTACAGGCCTGTGCGTCTGCACAAGTTGAAATTTTTCCTTAGATATGTGCGCCCACAAGCTATGCTAGCGGGGAAAACAGAATGCACTTCCCTGCTTGTGCGTGCGCACAGGTGTGTGCGTCTGCACAGATTAAAATTTCCGTAGGGTGTGCGCCCGGACAAGGATGTGTGTCCGCACATATCAGAAATCATGAAATTCTGCAACTTTGCAGAATTTTAGATTTTTAACACCAACTTTGAATGATCATAACTTCCTCTACAAAATTCCAAATTTTGCTGACTTTATATCGATTTAAATGGTTTTTAAAGATCTTCATTTCTAAAGAAATTTCATTTAATTTCAAGAACCAAGGCAAAAGTTATGATCGAACAAAGTTCACCAAAAGCCCAATTTTACCAAACTTCACAATTTCCAAAATTTATTACCATACCCATACCACATCACATCAAACCATCCAAAACTCCACTTTCCATCAAAATGTACCTGTTGTATTATAATACACCAACCTTACCACATCTTCTTCTCATTTCATTACTCTCAATTCCAATATCAACTATATAACACTTATGAATTGATCTAGCCATAAACTTGATAGCTACGATTTTAGGAAATTGCACAATCGGCAAAAATTCCTTCCGGCAAGTGCACCGGTTATCGTCAAGTAAAAACTCACACTAGAGTGAGGTCGAATCCCACAAGGATTGGTTGAATGAGCAATTCGGATTAGAAGTGTGTTCTAGTTGAGCGGATCAAGATTTAGATGAGAATTGCGGAATCTTAAAGTGCATGAATTAAAGAGCGAGAAGCTAAATTGCTGAAATTAAAAGGGGATGGGGGTGATTGCATGAATTGAAATTGCAGAATGTAAATAGAAAGGGATAGATCAGAGAGAGGGGTTCATTGGGGTCAGGAGATATTGAAATCTCCGAATCAAAACATTTTCATCTCTTCCTCAACCAATGCATTCATTGAATCTTGCTTGGCAATCTTATATGATTGGATCCCAATTCCTTGGCTCACCAATTCTCTCTAAAAACAAACAAATTCCCAATCCCTTGGTTTAAATGTTCATAAGAAGAGATGATGCTCGATCACTGATTATACCACACAGTTTCATGAACCACAATTTGGTAGGATTACATGTCACAATATCCATCCAAACCCCAATCCAATTCACTGTGAGAAAGCTTCTCTAGCATGAATCCTCCATTCCTTTCCCAAGGTTCCGAAGGATTCCAATTATGGATAGTTTCTTTCCCAAGACAACTAACCAATGGAATTAAACCGAGAAGCTTCCTAACAAAATTCAAGAGAAAAGATTGAAGAAGAAGATAAAAACTATTATTGATTCATTCAATTACAATAGAGCTCCCTAACCCAATGAAAGGGGGTTTAGTGAATCATAGCTCTGAATTCAATTACAAAAAAAGTATGAAAACTAGAAAAATGATCAAAAGTCCTCCCTAACTTAAATTCTATCCTATTTATACAATTTCTAAATTGAGCTTCTGTTGTGTTCCTTGGGCTTTGAGGCCTTTCCTTGATTCCCTTTTGCTTTAGGCTTATGGTCCAAAATCCTGATGAGGCTGTGATACAATTCTGCAACATTCATTGAGCAAACTAAGTGATAAACAATTAATGACACAAGACTCAACAATTTGAAGTTACAGACTCATCAATTCTTCAAGCCCAAATCCCACAAACCATGGTATTCAATTGGGTTTCATGCCATAATAAGTTTAAGTTAATATTTGTGCTCAATTGCTAACTTAAACTTCAATAAAATTGGCCCAGAAACCTTTTCAATTGGTGGTGTTTGAGTTGAAGTTTAAGTTTTAGTTTAAGGTCAAACTAAAACTTAAACGTGGAATTGGAAGAAAGCAACCCAGGAGAGTAATTAATCGAACACGTTTAAGCTTCAGTTTAAGGTTAAACTGAAGCTTAAACGTGGAAATGAAAGAAAGCAACTACGGAGTGTGGAATGGTCGAGCACGTTTAAGCTTCAGTTTAAGGTTAAACTGTAGCTTAAACGTGGAAATGAAGAAAGCAACCCTGGAGGAGAATTTTGGTCGAACACGTTTAAGCTTCAGTTTAAGGTTAAACTGTAGCTTAAACGTGGAAATGAAGAAAGCACCCTGGAGGATGGAATTGTCGAACACGTTTAAGCTCCAGTTTATGGTTAAACTGGAGCTTAAACGTGGAAATGCTCCTTTGGTGCATTTCCCATTCTGGCGTTTAACTTCCAGTTTAAGGTTAAACTGGAGGTTAAACGCCAGTTGTAGCTCTTTTCAGCCTTTATGATTCTGGCGTTTAAGTTCCAGTTTAAGCTTAAACTGGAGCTTAAACGCCACTTCCCAGCATTATATGGTTTGGTAGTTTAAGTTCCAGTTTAAGCTTAAACTGGAACTTAAACTCCACATGTGATATTCAAGCTTCCTTTATTGATTTTGTTGCTTTCTTGCCTAGCCTCTTCTTCCCTGAAATCATCCAAACAACTGCATCAAAGTCTTGCAAAATTTCATGAGAAATCTTCCATTCATAGTATTCAAGTAATATAACTAAAAAACTCATGGAATTTGCATCAAAATCTTCATGTTTGGAAGATTCGTTGCTTTGTTGTTCATTTAACCATTCTTGGTTACTTTAAGCTCAAGAAAATGCATAAAACAACTAAAACTAACAGAAAAATGCTAGTGAAACTAGCCTAAGATGCCTTGGCATCACAACACCAAACTTAATACTTGCTTGTCCCTAAGCAAGTCCTGAGTGATTTGAGAAGAAAGTATGAAAACACAAAGCAATTACATTGGCTATATTAGCAAGCATTTGAAGTTCATCAGAAGGGTTTTATGCAGAAAGTTGCAGCATCACTTTTTCATTCTTATCAGGTAGGATTATCACTTTTTCATTGCATCCATCAAACACTGCTATGGCCTCTTGTTATTCTTATGTCCTTGGCACTTTTCCCTTCTTTGTTTTTTTTCTTTTTCTTAGAGCTCTTTTGCTCCTTGTTTGCTCAGTGTCATGTGTTGCACAAGCCTTTGGCATTTTCTTTTTCTTATCAGTACACTACACATATCCACTACAGGCATTTTAGTTCACATTTCTTCTTGAGACATTGGTGCCCAGCACCTCTTTGTGTGACTAAATGTTTTGTATTTAGGTTGCTCTTGATAATGGACTTTTGGTTGATAATACCGGGTTAGTTAACCCAAGTTACCAAGTGTTGAAACACTCCACAGAACCTATTCATCCAAGCAGATCCTGGTACATAAACACCACAGGCATATGTCTCAGAAGTTCAAACCATTGGTGCCTAGCTTATTTCTCAATTTTTTTGTTTTTTGCTTTTTGATTGCCCTTTTCAGTGGCTTTTTCTTCTCTGCCCTTTTTCAGTGGCTTTTTCTTCTTCTTTTTTTCTTTCTTTTTCATGGCCAAAGACATTTATTCATCAAGATCCATAGACAGTATTCAACTTCTACACAAAATGATAATTCTACACTCAATTTTCAGTGATCTGACTAAACAATCAAGCATGCATACCACCACTTAATTTTACTTGATTTGTCACTAATTGAGCCAAGTTACTTTTGTTCAAACCTTTCTTTTATTTTTGAAAACAGAACAAGCATGGCAAGCATTTGTTTAAGAGGGTGAAGTTATATCCAAACATCTAGGCATTCACTTTATTCAAAGCAGTAAACAGACAAACATACTGAAAACTTCACATTCCAGAAAGATTCAACAATTACAGTTTAAACCAGAACAAGCATGCTTTTGTTTGCCTTTTAAAGAATGGTCAAGAAACAATACCACCTTGTGAAATTTCTTGTTTTCTCTTTGTTGCCAGGAAACAATTTGATTTCTCCTTCTTCTAGTTGTTGCTTCATGTTCTTTCTAAGATCCTTGTTTCCTTTCCTGCAAAGAGTGATGAAGTTGCTTGCTTCTCAAGCACTTGAGTGGTTAGCTCAATTATGTATGGGCAAGTGTCTGAGTCTTAAGTTGGTGTGTGAACACCAAACTTAGTCTCCTACTTACTCCTCTGCTCTTTGAATTCTTGAATTCCCCTTGGAATGAAGTTGCTGCTAAGGATTTTAAGCATTTCTGTGATTGCTTAGAATGGTTGTTCCTTTCATATAATTCAAAGGTTGTTGTGTGCAGTTGATTTGTATGGTGGAACACCAAACTTAGAGTCACACATTCCCCCTTGAATTATTGATCCACGAATTCATTGCTTGGTGTGAAACACCAAACTTAATTCTTTGCAATGCACAGAAACTACTTCACCTTTTTATTGAAACAGATAAAAGAAACAGCAAAAGAGTGTTACCTCAGGTTGGGTTGCCTCCCAACAAGCGCTTCTTTAACGTCATTAGCTTGACGGTCAGTTTCCTTAGTTGAGGTGATATTTAACCTTGTCCTTCTCCTCCACATCTCCCAAATAATGTTTGAGTCTTTGACCATTCACAGTGAAGGTTCGTTGTGACTTTTCTTCCATGATTTCTACTTGTCCATATTGGGAGACCTTGGTGACAAGGAATGGTCCAGACCACCTTGATTTTAGCTTCCCTGGAAAATGCTTCAGCCTAGAATTGTAGAGCAATACTTTTTGTCCCTCTTCAAATTTCCTTGGGGCTATGTTGCTGTCATGCTTCTTCTTTGCTATTTCTTTGTAAATTTTGACATTCTCATAAGCTTCAGCTCTGAATTCTTCCAACTCTTGAATTTGCAACATCCTTCTTTCTCCAGCAGCTTTGCTGTCCAAGTTCAAGAGTTTCAAGGCCCAGAATGCCTTGTGCTCCAACTCTAGTGGCAAATGGCAAGCTTTTCCATATACTAGTTGGTAAGGAGACATTCCAATTGGTGTTTTGAAAGCTGTCCTATATGCCCAAAGAGCATCATCTAGCTTAATCGACCAGTCCTTCCTTGAAGCTCCCACAGTCTTTTCCAAGATTCTTTTGAGTTCCCTATTAGATATTTCAGCTTGCCCACTTGTCTGTGGATGGTATGGTGTGGCTACCTTATGTTTGACTCCATATTTTAGAAGCAATGCCTCTAATGGTTTGTTGCAAAAGTGGCTTCCTCCATCACTGATGATTGCTC
>NC_029773.3:35304188-35305358 GCF_000817695.3 Arachis duranensis | reverse complement strand
AGCATGCCTTTATTTTGCAGTTCCTTGGCTTGCTCAGTTTCACTTTCCTGCTTAGCTTCTTCCACACCTTCCTTCAAGATTTCTGGCTCCTGTTCTGAGGGTCTGATTCCTTCTTCTTCTGAGACTTCCTTCAATATGGTGATGGCCTTGCATTCTTCCCATCTCACTCCCTTTTGTTCCCCTTTAGGATTCTTTTCAGTGTCACTAGGGAACACTGCAGTTGACTTGGGGGCCTGTTGAGATAGCTCTCCTACTTGAGACTCCATCCTCTTGAGTTTTTCACCATGGTTCCTTAAGGTGGATCTCACATCTTCCCTAAAGCTTTTCAACTCACTTATGTCCTGACCCATGTTTGCTAGCATTCCTTCTATCCTATTTAATTGATCTTGAAATTGTTGGTTCGGATTGGGTTGGGCAGGTTGATTATTTTGGCCATGATATGGTGGTTGGGAGTAAGTGTTTTGTGTGGCTTGGTATGATCTTTGGTTGGAGTTTTGGTATGTGGAATTGTTATGTTGGTTGGGGTTGTAAGGTTTGTGGTTTTGTGGTTGGGTTTGCTGTTTTCCCCATCCAAATTTTGGGTGGTTTTTCCATCCTGGGTTGTAAGTGTTGGAATGTGGATCATATGATTGCCTTTGTTGGTTTCCCACATAGTTGGCCTCTTCCCAATCACCTCCTTCAGTGCTTATTTCCTCTTGATCTTGTGTTTGTATTGCAGCCACTTGCTTTGTGTCCAATTTCCTGTTGAGCTCTGCTAGTTGCTTGGCAAACACCTTGTTTTGTGCTAGAATTGTATCAACATGGTTCAGCGCCATGACTCCCTTAGTGTTGTGTCTTTCTGAAGCATAGTAGTACTCATTCTCAGCCATTGTCTCAATCACTTCAATGGCTTCTTCCACAGTCTTTTTCCTGTTCAATGAACCTCCTGATGAATGGTCTACAGCCTTCCTTGATTCATAAGAAAGTCCATCATAGAAAATATGCAATTGCACCCAGTCATGGAACATGTCTGGTAGGCATTTCCTTGTCAATTCTTTGAACCTCTCCCATGCCTCGTAGAGCGTCTCACCATCTTGTTGTCTAAAAGACTGAACCTCAGATCAAAGCCTATTGACCTTTTGTGGGGGGTAGAAACGTGCCAGAAACTTGCTCTCCACCTCATCCCAGGTT
>NC_029773.3:35303627-35304119 GCF_000817695.3 Arachis duranensis | reverse complement strand
AGCCACTTAGCTGCCTTGTCCCTAAGTGAAAATGGGAACAAGAGCAGTTTATAGGCATCTTCCTGGACTCCATTGGACTTCATAGTGTCGCAAATTCTCAGGAATTTTGTGAGATGTTGGTTTGGATCTTCATTAGCACCCCCACCAAATGAACAATGATCCTCCACTAGTGATATTAGCTGTGGTTTGAGTTCAAAATTGTTGGCCTGAATTGGTGGTTTCTGAATGCTGCTACCACAATTCCCAGAGGTTGGGTTTATGTATGAACCAAGAACCCTCCTCTCAGGAATGGCATTGTTTCCATCAGCCCTCTCATGGTTGTGAACTTCTCTATCCATGTTGAGATCTAGAGCTTCCTCAAAATTGTCCTCAGATTCTCCTTCAGATTCTTCTTCTCTCAGTACTCTCTTTCCTCTTGCTTCCCTTCTAAGTCTATGAAGGGTCCTCTCTGGTTCGGTATATGGAGGAGTTGATGTCTCTCCTCTCCTACCT
>NC_029773.3:35303182-35303527 GCF_000817695.3 Arachis duranensis | reverse complement strand
ATGGGCGTTTGAACGCCAGAATGGTGCATGAAGGCAATTTACACGCCTATAGGGTGAAGGAATGGTATTTCTTTTCACCTCAAGACCTGTGGACTCCACAGGATCCCCACCTCAGGATCTGTGGACCCCACAGGATCCCCACCTACCCAATTCTCACCTCCCCTCTTAATCCTACTTTTGTGATTTGAATATCCATGTCACAATTCTCACCTACCCATTCTTCTCTCATATAGCCGAACCCACTTCTCTCCCTCTCTTCCAATTTCTCTTCTTCTTCTTCTTCTACTCTTCTTTTCTTTTTGCTCGAGGACGAGCAAATTTTAAGTTTGGTGTGGTAAAAAGCCT
>NC_029773.3:35301379-35301944 GCF_000817695.3 Arachis duranensis | reverse complement strand
TAAGGGTGGAACACCATGAACACGCCCTCACTCTTCAAGAAATAAGAGAAGATCAAAGAGCTATGAGGGAGGAGCAACAAAGGCAAGGAAGGGACATAGAAGAGTTGAAGAACATCATTGGTCCTTCAAGAAGAAGACGCCACTAGAGGTGGATTCATTCCTTGTTCTTTATTTTCTTTCTGTTTTCGGTTTTTAAGTGTTATGTTTGTCTATGTGTTTTTTTTGTGTTTCTACTTCATGATCATTAGTGTGTAACCATGCCTTAAAGCTATGAATAAAATCCATTAGTCCTTCACCTCTCTTAAAAGAAAAATGTTTTAATTCAAAATAACAAGAAGTACATAATTTTCGAAATTATTAGTGAATTTAATTTAATTATATTGATGTGGTGACAATGATTTTTGTTTTCTGAATGAATGAATGAACAGTGCATATTTTTGATCTTGTTGTTTATGAGGGTTAAAATTGTTGGTTCTTGAAAGAATGATGAACAGAGAGAAATGTTATTCTGAAAAACATCATGAATTTGATTCTTGAAGCAAGAAAAAGCAGTGAAAAAAAAAAA
>NC_029773.3:35300801-35301102 GCF_000817695.3 Arachis duranensis | reverse complement strand
TCTGAAAAGGTTCACCCAGTTATGTGTCTGTGGCATTTGTGTATCCGGTGGTAATACTGGAAGACGAAGTGCTTAGGGCCACAGCCAAGACTCATAAGTAGCTGTGTTCAAGAATCAACATGCTTAACTAAGAAAGTCAATGACACTATCTGAAATTCTAAGTTCCTAGAGAAGCCAATCACTCTAAACTTCAAAGGAAAAAGTGACATGCCAAAACTATTCAGAAGCAAAAAGCTACAAGTCCCGCTCATCTAATTAGAATTAATATTCATTGATATTTTGAGATTTATAGTATATTCTC
>NC_029773.3:35293617-35299463 GCF_000817695.3 Arachis duranensis | reverse complement strand
GAGTTGTGAAAATAAACAATGCCCTCAGAGTATACATCCTACAAGTAGAAAGAACAAGTGATCACAATTTCGTCCACCAGTAGATGATGAATATTGATGAATTATGTTGATGGGTGTGAGATTTAAAAGTGGGTGTTGATGAGTTCATAATAGACTTGGTCAATGTTAGTTTCTGTTTGGTAATGAATATTGGAATTGATGAGGATTTGTAGTGGTTGTGGATGTTGTTGTTGGTTGATGATGATTATGAGTGGTTAAGATGGTTTTGGATGTTGATGAATAAGAATTCCGATGGTGTTAAATGGCGTAATTAGGCTATTATGGATGGTTGTGTTAGGAGGGAAATGGTATGGACCATTTGATGACAAGTCATCTTATGCTAGTTTTACAAGCATTTTTCATTAGTTTCATTAGGTTTTATGCACTTTCTTGCACAACAAATAAGTAATTGGAGTGGATTTTCATGATTATTTTGAATCAATCAAACATTATTTATTTTAAACAAAATCATTAGGTTTAGGCAAGAATTAATTGATTTTATGAATGGTGTAAGGACCTTGTGATTTTGGTGAGACTTTGATTGGTTGTTTGATTGCTTGTAGTTGAAGAAATGAAGAAAAAAAGGAAGCAATGAAGGAAGCGTTACGTTCAAATAGAGAACGCAACGCTTAGGAACACAAATAGCTAGTGTTCACTTTGGAAGTGAGTGCCACGTTCACTTTCTTAACTTTTTCGTGAATTTCAAGCTTGGGGGAGGAAGCTCGTGCCATCCGTACACTAGGAGCGCTCAAAATTAGAGCGTAGCGCTCACTAAGGAAGCGATGGGCAGGGAAACTCGTGTACCAAATGGTGCAGCGCTCAAACAAAGGAACGTAGCGCTCAATAAGGCAACGCTAGGTGAGGACTAAAGCGCGCCAAGGAAGCACCAAGGGAGAGCGCTCAATGAGTGAGTGTAGCGCTTAGTAAGGGAGCGCTAGAGGAGTTGCGCGCGTGAAAGGAGCACCTAGGGAATGAACGTAGCGCTCATTTCATGCACGGAGCGCTCCACTGGAAGGATCTACAATGCACCCCAATCCAATTTCATTCAAGGCCAACCCAAAAGCCCATTCTAATTGCTCAATGACTGAAAATAAAAAGTGTATAAATAGGATCAAATTTGATTTGAACAGGGAGGAGACCTTACCTTTAGCTCACTTTTAGTTTTCTTTTAAATTTTCCTTTTGAGAATTTGGGAATTGGGATCAGATCTAAGTTTTCTTGGTTCATTTTCTTTCTTCGGCAACTTCTATTTTCTGTTTTGGGTCTTGGAACTCAGATTGAAGAACTCCACTGAAATTCTTCATCTGAGAATCATCTTTTACTTTTCCTCTTTATAGTTCTAAGAATTTGAAATTGGATCTTAACTTTCTTTTCTGCTTTCATTTTATTTCTTCTACAATTTCTTCTTTACTGTTTGGTTAAGAGAGTAATTGAGATCTAGATTTGCTTTTTGTTCTTGTTACTCTTCTGCACTTGTCAATTTCTTTTTAGGATTTCATAATTGAGTTAAGCTCTCTTGCTGTTTTGATTCTTCTACAATTTTTCAATTCTGTTTTGGTTCTTCTGCAATTTCTCTTCATCTCATAGTTTTCTGATTTACTTCAATTTACAATTCCATCTTTGTTTTAAATCCCAATACCCAAATCTCTTTATTCTTCATGCAATTTAAGTTTCCTAGCAATTTAGATTCAGCAATTTATATTTCTTGTACTTTAAGTTTCAATCATTTACCTTTCTTGCGGTTTAAGTTTAAGCTTGTTTACTTTCTTGCACTTTAAGTTTCTGCAATTTACTTCTTCTGCACTTTAAGATTCAGTCCATTTTCATTCTCCCTTTTATTTTCTTGTAATTTTACTTCTGTTAAACAAGTTTCACTCAAATAATCAAATATTCGCTTAACTAAATTCATCACCTAACTAAAGTTGCTCAATCTATCAATCCTTGTGGGATTGGTGCACGAAATTGTGATCTCTAATAATAGAATTCAACTTGGTATGCGAGTTTATAACTCAGCACTTTCTTCACAACCTCGCACAACTAACCAGCAAGTGCACTGGGTCGTCTAAGTAATAAACCTCACGTGAGTAAGGGTCGATCCCACGGAGATTGTTGGTATGAAGCAAGCTATGGTCATCTTATAAATCTGAGTTAGGCGGATAATAAATGTTTATGGAGTTTTTGAATAATAATAATAAATAAACTGAAACTAAAGATAGAAATACTTATGTAGATCATCGATGGGAATTTCAGATAGTCGTATGAAAATGCTGTGCTCCTTCAGAATCTCTGCTTTCCTACTACCTTCATCAAATCCTTCTTACTCCTTTCCATGGCAAGCTGTATGTAGGGCATCACCATTGTCAATGGCTACATCCTATCCTCTCAGTGAAAAAGAACCAAATGCTCTGTCACGGCATGACTAATCATCTGTCGGTTCTTGATCATGTCGGAATAGAATCCCTTAATTCTTTTGCATTTGTCATCACGCCCAACAATTGCGAGTTTGAAGCTTGTCACAGTCATTCAATCCCGGAATCCTACTCGGAATACCATAGACAAGGTTTAGACTTTCCGGATTCTCATGAATGCCACCATCAATTCTAGCTTATACCACGAAGACTCTGATCTCACGGAATGGAGGGCTCGGTTGTTAGACGAGGGCAACCATGCGTCGTGCATCAGGAATCCAAGAGATACACACTCTAGCTTTCGCTTGTAGAACGGAAGTGGTTGTCAGGCACACGTTCATAGGGACGGATGATGATGAGTGTCACGGATCATCACATCCATCAGATTGGAGTACGAGTAGTATCTTAGAATAGAAATAAGATTGAATTTGAATAAAAGATAGTAGTAATTGCATTAAAACTCGAGGTACAGCAGAACTCCACACCCTTAATCTATGGTGTGTAGAAACTCCACCGTTGAAAATACATAAGTGATGAAGGTTCAGGCATGGCCGAATGGCCAGCCCCCAAAACATGATCAATAGTCTCCTAAGGTGAATAATAAATTAAAACTGAGACCAAATATGTGACGTGGTCAAAAGACACTGAATACAATAGTAAAATGTCCTATTTATACTAGACTAGCTACTAGGGTTTACAGAAGTAAGTAATTGATGCATAGATCCACTTCCGGGGCCCACTTAGTGTGTGCTTGGGCTGTGCTTGAGCTTTACACATGCAGAGGCTTCTTTTGGAGTTGAACGCCAAGTTGTAACGTGTTTTTGGCGTTCAACTCTGGTTCGTGACGTGTTTCTGGCGTTTGACTCCAGAATGCAGCATGGAACTGGCGTTGAGCGCCAGTTTACGTCATCTAATCACGAATAAAGTATAGACTATTATATATTTCTGGAAAGCTCTGGAGCTCTACTTTCCAACACCGTTGAGAGCGCGCCATTTGGAGTTTTGCAGCTCCAAAAAATCCATTTCGAGTGCAGGGAGGTCAGAATCCAACAGCATCAGCAGTCCTTTGTCAGCCTTTTATCAGAGTTTTGCTCAGGTCCCTCAATTTCAGCCAGAAAATACTTGAAATCACATAAAAACACACAAACTCATAGTAAAGTCCAGAAATGTGAATTTAGCATAAAAACTAATGAAAACATTCCTAAAAGTAACTAGATCCTACTAAAAACTACCTAAAAACAACGTCAAAAAGCATATAAATTATCCGCTCATCACAACACTAAACTTAGATTGTTGCTTGTCCCCAAGCAACTGAAAATCAATTAGGATAAAAAGAAGAGAATATACTATAAATCCCAAAATATCAATGAATATTAATTCTAATTAGATGAGCGGGACTTGTAGCTTTTTGCTTCTGAACAGTTTTGGCATCTCACTTTCTCCTTTGATGTTTAGAATGATTGGTATCTATAGGAACTTAGAATTTTAGATAGTGTTATTAATTCTCCTAGTTAAGTATGTTGATTCTTGAACACAACTACTTTTATGAGTCTTGGCCGTGGCCCTAAGCACTTTATTTTCCAGCATTACCACCAGATACATAAATGCCACAAACATAGCTAGGTGAACCTTTTCAGATTGTGACTCAGCTTTGCTAAAGTCCCCAATTAGAGGTGTCCAGAGTTCTTAAGCACACTCTTTTTGCTTTGGATCACGACTTTAACCACTCAGTCTCAAGCTTTTTCACTTGGACTTGCATGCCACAAGCACATGGTTAGGGACAACTTGATTTAGCCGCTTAGGCCTGAATTTTATTTCCTTGGGCCCTCCTATCCATTGATGCTCAATGCCTTGGATCCTTTTTACCCCTGCCTTTTGGTTTTAAGGGCTATTGGCTTTTTCTGCTTGCTTTTTCTTTTTCTTTCTAATTTTTTTCGCAAGCTTTTGCTTTTTCACTGCTTTTTCTTGCTTCAAGAATTAATTTTCATGATTTTTCAGATTGTCAATAACATTCTCTTTGTTCATCATTCTTTCAAGAGCCAACAATTTTAACATTCATATACAACAAGATCAAAATTATGCACTGTTCAAGCATTCATTCAGAAAATAAAAAGTATTGTCACCACATCAATATAATTAAACTAAATTCAAGGATAAATTCGAAACTCATGTACTTCTTGTTCTTTTGAATTAAACCATTTTTCATTTAAGAGAGGTGAAGGATTCATGGAATTATTCATAGCTTTAAGACATAGTTACTCAATACTAATGATCATGAAGTGGAGACACAAAACATAAACAAACATAAAGCATAAAAAAACCAAAAAACAGAAAAAATAAGAACAAGGAATGAGTCCACCTTAGTGAGGGTGGCGCCTTTTGAAGGACCAATGGTGCTTGTTGATCTCCTTTATGTCTCTTCCTTGCTTCTGTTGCATGATCCCTAGTGATTTTGGTGCTCCTATCCTTAGTTGCTCCCAATAATTATGTGGAGGAACATGTATCCCCTGAGGTATCTCAGGAATTTCTTGATGAGGGAATTCCTCATGCTCTCTTGATGTGCAGTCAAATGCTCTATTACTGAGCTATGGACCCTTGAGATGAATCTCTCCATCTCCCATGGCTCAGAGGTGGAAGTAATTTTCTTCCCTTTTCTATTCTTCTTTTTTTTGAGGTTTCTCTGGCCTTAGGTGCTGATGACAAGTCATCATATACCCATTTTTCAAGCTAATTTCACTTGTTTTGTTAGCATTTATGCACTTTCTTGCATCCTAAGTAAGTGATTTGGAGTGAAAATGCATAACTTCTCTAAATCAGGCAACCACCACAAGGGCAGAGCACAAAATGTGCCTTGGGACCAAGAGGAAGAGAACCTTGCCCTGCCCTCCACAAGGGCAGTATCGGGCTCTCCAAGGAAAGAAATCAAAGGAAAAATGTCACCCATGCATGCCACAAGACTCGAACACGGACCAAGGAAGAAGCAAAGAACTAAGGTTGAGTGCCGTGCCAAGAAACCAAGGAAATTAATTGAAGGTGTGTCCCAGCCGTGTTTCGAACACGGGACAGCAAAGTGGCAACACTGCCCTGCCCTCCGCGAGGGCAGGGCAGCATTTGGGTTGGTGCACAAATCTGGCGGCAGCATTTGGGTTGGTGCACAAATCTGGCGCACCATGGCACGTTCCTGGCAGCATCTGGCGCACCATGGCACGTTCCTGACAGCATCTGGCGCACCAAGCTCGATCCTGGCAGCACCACAATTTCCTGCCCTGCCCTCCGCGAGGGCAGGGCAGCATCCTATGCACCAAGCTCAATTCTGGCGCACCAAATTTTGATTCTGGCGCACCAATTCATGATTCTGGCAGCACCAAGGCAATTTCTGGCGCACCAACTTTTCCTGCT
>NC_029773.3:35292206-35293467 GCF_000817695.3 Arachis duranensis | reverse complement strand
TGCCCTCCACAAGGGCAGGGCAGCCTCCTGGGAGTGAATTTTCATGGGCCGAAAATTTAAATTAAAACCCCATTTTAATTCATTTCTTCACCAAATCAAAAGCCCATCCAAATCCCAAAATCCAAGAATAGAAAGTGTATAAATATAAGCTAGTTTGATGTAATTAGGACCTTGACTTTTACTTTTGAATTTTTACCTTTTGATTTACTTTTGGCTTAGCCTTTGAATTTGCATTTTCTTTGAGCTTTCTTGAGAGACTTGACCGAGCACTAAGAGGATCAAGGGAGAATTGACTGATCTCCTTCCTCATTCTTACTTAGGCAATTCTACTCTTCTGTTTCTGAGTTTTGGGTGTGAGAAATTGAGGAAATTCTGTCTCAATTCCCATTCAAATTCTCTTCAACTCCCTTTCTGCATAATTGAATCCATTTACAGTTTCTTTACTGCTTTCTCTTCAATTTCTTGTCAATTGTTTTGTGAACTTTGATCTAGGAAGGCAAATAGAGATCTAGGCTCTGCTACCTATTCTCTTGAGACCTGAGACCATAATTTACTTTTGGTTCTTCTGTGAACCTTTGCTGCATTCTACTTTCTTTCTGTTTGAATGCTATTTGCTTCTGATTCAATTTCTGCTCCATCGATTGCTGCAATTTACTTCTTCTTTGTTTAGATCCTGCAATCCCATTCCTCAATTCCCTTTTACTTTCTAGCAATTTAACTGTCTTTCCTTGCCATTTAAGTTACAGCAATTTACATTTCTTGTCATTTAAGTTTCTGCAATTTACATTGCTTGTTCTTTAAGCTTCTTGCCTATTTACATTCTGCACTTTAAGTTCATTGCTATTTACATTTTGCTGCCACAATTCTCACTTAAATGTTAGCTTGACTAAACTAATCACCCATTAAAGTTGCTTGATCCATCAATCCCTGTGGGATCGACCTCACTCTTGTGAGTTATTATTACTTGATGCGACCCGGTACACTTGCCGGTGAGTTTTGTGTTGGATCGTTTTCCACACATCAAGTTTTTGGCGCCGTTGCCGGGGATTGATTAGATCAACAATGATTAAGTGGGTAAGAAGTCTAGATCAAGCATTTTCTTTATTTTTGTTCTCTGTTCTAAGTTGAAACCAAGGTGTTTGTGTTTTTGCCTCACTAAGCAAAACTCATTTTTGATATGAGTAATTCCAATTTTCATTGGTGTTGTGTTTTACAAAATTCAAATGGAGTTCAACTCATCTTATGATCAAACAAATTTTAT
>NC_029773.3:35262317-35290508 GCF_000817695.3 Arachis duranensis | reverse complement strand
AAAATCCACAATAAAGAGCAACTTAGGTACAGAACATTTAGTTATCCAAAGAGATGCTGGGCATCAATGATCCTAGGAAGAATTAGTGAGCCATGTGTCTGTGGTAGAAAGATGTTGAGCAAAAAGAAAAGAAAATAAAGCCAAAGGCTATGCTGCAACATTTGACACCAAACCTCCAAAAGAATAATAAGCTTGTTAAGCATTATAAGCCAAGAAAAGTTAGCAAGGGAGGAATCAAAAAGTGAGTCTTATAACAGCAAGTTTAGCAAATCTTTGATGCAAAATGTATATCATGTAACAGCAACAATAATTGAGTTGTCATTGTCTGCATAAATGCCCCATAGATCAAGTTCTGCTATCTGCATAATAAGGATAAGTATCCTTTTCTTATTCATTCCATTTACTCTTAGTTTTGATGCTTGCTTGGGGACAAGCAGGTGCCATCAATGGTTATGGAAAAACAAAAAGCTATGCTTTTACCACACCAAACTTAGAATATTGCTCGCCCTCGAGCAAGAGAAGAAAGAATAGAAGAAGAAGAAGATATGGAGGAGAGGGAGAGAAGTGTGGTTTCGGCCAAGGGGGTAATAGAGGGTTGTGTTGTGTGAAAATGAAGAAGAATGGAGGGGTATTTATAGTGGAGGGAGAGGGGTTAAGGTTCGGCCATATTAGGTGGGTTGGGTGGGAAAGTGATTTTGAATTTTGAAGGTAGATGGGGTTTATGGGGAAGAGTGGAACGATGTGAGTGGTGAAGGGGGGTAATTGGAAAGAGAGATTGAGGTGATTGGTGAAGGGTTTTTGGGGAAGAGTGTTTATGGGGAAGAGAGGATGAATGTGTAGAAGAGGAGAGAGGGTGAGTTGAGGTAGGTGGGGATTCTGTGGGGTCCACAGATGTTGGGATGATCCTGTGGGGTCCACAGATCCTGAGGTGTCAAGGATTTACATCCCTGCACCAATTAGGCATGTAAAACGCCTTTGCATCCAATTCTGGTGTTTAAACGCCGAAGTGATGCTTATTTTGGGCGTTCAACGCCCAATTGCAGCATGTTTTTGGCGTTGAACGCCAGTTCCATGCTTGTTTCTGGCGTTCAGCGCCAGCTCTCCGCAGGGTATATTCCTGGCGTTCAAATGCCAGAATGCTGCTTGTTTCTGGCGTTTAATGCCAGATCCATGCTTTGTTCTGGCGTTGAACGCCAGCCAGATGCTTCTTACTGGCGTTTGAACGCCAGTAAGTCCTTCTTCCAAGGTGTGATTTTTCTTCTACTATTTTGATTCTGTTTTTAATTTTAGTATTTTTTTCGTGACTCCACATGATCATGAACCTAATAAAACATAAAAGAACAATAAAATAAAAATAAAATTAGATAAATAAAAATTGGGTTGCCTCCCAATAAGCACTTCTTTAATGTCCACTAGCTTGACCGTCGGCTCTCATGGAGCCTCACAGGTGATCATGTCAATGTTGTAGACTCCCAACACCAAACTTAGAGTTTGGATATGGGGATTCAACATCAAACTTAGAGTTTGGATGTGGCCTCTCAACACCAAACTTAGAGTTTGATTGTGGGGGCTTTGTTTGACTCTGTACTGAGAGAAGCTTTTCATGCTTCCTCTCCATGGTTGCAGAAGAATACCCTTGGGTCTTAAACACAAGGTAGTCCCCATTCAGTTGAAGGACTAGTTCTCTTCTGTCAGCATCAATTACAGCTCCTGCTAATACGTAAGGATATGAAATCAGCAGGGATGTAAAGGCCTTCAACCTTTACTAATACGTCCTCTACCGATCCATAAGCTTGTCTTACTGACTTGTCTGCCATTTGTAATGAGAATATGGCAGGTTGTACCTCAATGATCCCCAGCTTCTCCATTACAGAGAGTGGCATAAAATTTATACCTAACCCCATGTCACACAGAGCTTTTTCAAAGATCATGGTGCCTATGGTGCAGGGTATTACTAATTTACCCGGATCTTGTCGCCTATGGTACAGGGTATTAAGAATTTGTCAGGATCTTGTCTCTTTTGAGGTAAGGTTTGCTGAACCTATGTATCTAGTTCACTGATGAGCAAGGGAGGTTCACCTTCCCAAGTCTCATTACCAAATAACTTGGCATTCAGCTTCATGATAGCTCCTAGATATTGAGCAACTTGCTCTCCAGTTACATCTTCATCCTCTTCAGAGGAAGAATAGTCTTCAGAGCTCATGAATGGCAGAAGGAGGTTTAATGGAATCTCTATGGTCTCTGTATGAGCCTTAGATTCCTTTGGGTCCTCAATAGGGAACTCCTTCTTGCTTGAAAGACGTCCCATGAGGTCTTCCTCGTTGGGATTCACGTCCTCTCCTTCCTCTTTAGGTTCGGCCATGTTGATTATATCAATGGCCTTGCACTCTCTTTTTGGATTCTCTTCAGTATTGCTTGGGAGAGTACTAGGAGGAGTTTTAGTGATTTTCTTACTCAGCTGGCCCACTTGTGCCTCCAGATTTCTAATGGAGGACCTTGTTTCACTCATGAAACTTAAAATGGCCTTAGACAGATCAGAGACCAAGTTTGCTAAGTTAGAGGTTCTCTGTTCAGAATTCTCTGTCTGTTGCTGAGAAGATGATGGAAAAAGCTTGATATTGCTAAACCTGTTTCTTCCACCATTATTAAAGCCTTGTTGAAGCTTTTGTTGATCCTTCCATGAGAAATTTGGATGATTTCTCCATGATGAATTATAGGTGTTTCCATAAGGTTCACCCATATAATTTACCTCTGCTATTGCAGGGTTCTCAGGATCATAAGCTTCTTCTTCAGAAGATGCCTCTTTAATACTGTTGGATGCATTTTGCCATCCATTCAGACTTTGAGAAATCATGTTGACTTGCTGAGTCAGCAATTTGTTCTGAGCCAATATGGCATTCAGAGCATCAATTTCAAGAACTCCCTTCCTTTGAGGCATCCTATTATTCATGGAATTCCTCTCAGAAGTGTACATGAACTGGTTATTTGCAACCATGTCAATAAGTTCTTGAGCTTCTGCAGGCATTTTCTTGAGGTGAATGGATCCACCTGTAGAATGGTCCAGTGACATCTTAGAGAACTCAGATAGACCATAATAGAATATATCTATCATGGTCCATTCTGAAAACATGTCAGAAGGACATCTTTGGTCATCTACTTGTATCTTTCCCAAGCTTCATAGAGGGATTCACCATCTTTTTGTTTGAAGGTCTGAACATCCACTCTAAGATTACTCAGCTTTTGAGGAGGAAAGAACTTAGCCAAGAAGGCCGTGACCAACTTATCCCGAGTCCAGGCTATCTTTAGGTTGAGAGTCCAACCATGTTCTATCTCTGTCTCTTACAGCAAAAGGGAAAAGCATGAGCCTGTAGACTTCAGGATCTACTCCATTAGTCTTAACAGTCTCACAGATCTGCAAGAACTCAGTTAAGAACTGGTAGGGATCTTCTGATGTAAGTCTATGAAACTTGCAGTTTTGTTGCATTAGAGCAACTAATTGAGGTTTCAGCTCAAAATTGTTTGCTCCAATGGCAGGAATTGAGATGCTTCTTCCATCAAACTTGGAAGTAGGTGTAGTATAGTCACCAAGCATCCTCCTTGCATTATTGTTGTTGGGTTCGGCTTCCATATCCTTTTCTTGTTCAAAAATTTCAGCAAGCTTGTCTCTAGATTGATGTAATTTAGCTTCTCTTAGTTTTCTCTTCAGAGTCCTTTCAGGTTTAGGATCAACTTCAACAAGAATGCCTTTTTCCTTGTTCTTGCTCATATGAAGGAGAAGAGAACAGAAAAAGAAGAGAAATCCTCTATGTCACAGTAAAGAGGTTCCTTATTGTTAGTAGAAGAAGAAAGGGAATAAAGAAAGGAGAATCCAAACACAAAGGTGAGGATAGGGGAAGAGATTTGAGATGAAGAGAAGTGTTAGTGAATGAATAAATAAATAAGATGAGAGACATAAGAAGATAAGGAGATATTTTGAAATCAAATTTTTGAAAAAGATAAAATTTAAAAAGATATGATAAAAAGATATGATTAAAAAGATATGGTTGGAAAAGATTTAATTTTTTTTAAATTAAAATTACTTACTTGACTAACAAGAAACTAAAAGATATGATTCTAGAATTTAAACATTGTACCTTTCTTAACAATAAAGTAACAAACTTCAAATTTTTGAACCAATCACATTACTTGTTAGTTAAGTTTCAAAAATTTTGAAATAAAATTAAGAAAAGATTTTTAAAATAATTTTTGAAATTTTCGAAAATCATAAAAGAAAAATGAAAAAGATTTGAATTTTGAAAAAGTTTTAAAAAGATAAGATTTTTAAAATTTGAAAATTTGACTTGACTTATAAGAACTAACTAATTTTAAAATTTTTTGACTAAGTCAACTCAAATTTTCAATATTTTGAGAGAAAAAAGGAAAAGATATTTTTTTTTTATTTTTTTGAATTTTTAATGATGAGAGAGAAAAACACAATTATGACCCAAAACATGAAAATTTTGGATCAAAACACATGATGCATGCAAGAACACTATGAATGTCAGGATGAACACCAAGAACACTTTGAAGATCATGATGAACATCAAGAACATATTTTTGAAAAATTTTTGATGCAAAGAAAACATGCAAGACACCAAACTTAGAAATCTTTCATGTTTAGACACTATGAATGCAAAAATGCACATGAAAAACATCATACAACACAAAACAAGAAAATTTAAAGATCAAACAAGAAGATTTACCAAGAACAACTTGAAGATCATGAAGAACACTATGAATGCATGAATTTTTGAAAAATGCAAGAAGAATGCAATTGACACCAAACTTAAAACATGACACAAGACTCAAAGAAGAATCACAAAATATTTTTGGTTTTTTTATGATTTTATGCTTTTTTTGTATTTTCTTTTATTTTTTTCGAAAAACATATAGGAAAAAGAAAATAAGAAATTCAAAATTTTAAGAAGAATTTCAGGAATCTTTCAATGTTAGCCTAAATTTCCAATCCAAGGGTTGGACATGGCTTAATAGCCAGGCAGTTTTAGGATGGCATTACATGCATTGAGGTGATTAGTTGAAGTCTCATTCCAAAAGGATTTGGATATGGCTTTATAGCCAGCTAGAATTCAACATGCTTCATGAAACTCTAGAATCCATTCTTAAAAATTCTGAAGCCATAGAATAATTTATTTTTAATTAAATTTTTTTTTCGAAAATAGGGATAAATTTTTTTTGAAATTTTTTTTTTGAAAATAAAACAAAAAGAAAATTACCTAATCTGAGCAACAAGATGAACCGTCAGTTGTCCAAACTCGAACAATCCCCGGCAACGGCGCCAAAAACTTGGTGCACAAAATTGTGATCTCTAATAATGGCATTCAACTTGGTATGCGAGTTTATAACTCAGCACTTTCTTCACAACCTCGCACAACTAACCAGCAAGTGTACTGGGTCGTCTAAGTAATAAACCTTACACGAGTAAGGGTCGATCCCACAGAGATTGTTGGTATGAAGCAAGTTATGGTCATCTTATAAATCTGAGTTAGGCGGATAATAATTGTTTATGGAGTTTTCGAATAAGAATAATAAATAAACTTAAACTAAAGATAGAAATACTTATGTAGATCATCGATGGGAATTTCAGATAGTCGTATGAAGATGCTGTGCTCCTTCAGAATCTCTGCTTTCCTACTACCTTCATCCAATCCTTCTTACTCCTTTCCATAGCAAGCTGTATGTAGGGCATCACTATTGTCAATGGCTACATCCTATCCTCTCAGTGAAAAAGAACCAAATGCTCTGTCACGGCACGACTAATCATCTGTCGGTTCTCGATCATGTCGGAATAGAATCCCTTGATTCTTTTGCGTTTGTCATCACGCCCAACAATTGCGAGTTTGAAGCTTGTCACAGTCATTCAATCCCGGAATCCTACTCGGAATACCACAGACAAGGTTTAGACTTTCCGGATTCTCATGAATGCCGCCATCAATTCTAGCTTATACCACGAGGACTCTGATCTCACGGAATGGAGGGCTCGGTTGTCAGGCGAGGGCAACCATGCGTCGTGCATCAGGAATCCAAGAGATACACACTCTAGCTTTTGCTTGTAGAATGGAAGTGGTTGTCAGGCACGCGTTCATAGGGACGGATGATGATGAGTGTCACGGATCATCACATCCATCAGATTGGAGTACGAGTAGTATCTTAGAACAGAAATAAGATTGAATTTGAATAAAAGATAGTAGTAATTACATTAAAACTCGAGGTACAGCAGAGCTCCACACCCTTAATCTATGGTGTGTAGAAACTCCACCGTTGAAAATACATAAGTGATGAAGGTTCAGGCATGGCCGAATGGCCAGCCCCCAAAACGTGATCAATAGTCTCCTAAGGTGAATAATAAATTAAAACCGAGACCAAAGATGTAACGTGGTCAAAAGACACTGAATACAATAGTAAAATGTCCTATTTATACTAGACTAGCTATTAGGGTTTACAGAAGTAAGTAATTGATGCAGATATCCTCTTCTGGGGCCCACTTGGTGTGTGCTTGGGCTGAGCTTGAGCTATACACGTGCAGAGACTTCTTTTGGAATTGAACACTAAGTTGTAACGTGTTTTTGGCGTTCAACTCTGGTTCGTGACGTGTTTCTGGCGTTTGACTCCAGAATGCAGCATTGAACTGGCATTGAGCGCCAGTTTACGTCATCTAATCACGAATAAAGTATAGACTATTATATATTGCTAGAAAGCTCTGGATGTGTACTTTCCAACGCCGTTGAGAGCGCGCCATTTGGAGTTTTGTAGCTCTAGAAAATCCATTTTGAGTGCGGGGAGGTCAGAATCCAACAGCATCAGCAGTTCTTTGTCAGCCTTTTATCAGAGTTTTGCTCAGGTCCCTCAATTTCAGCCAGAAAATACCTGAAGTCATAGAAAAACACACAAACTCATAGTAAAGTCCAAAAATGTGAATTTAGCATGAAAACATCCCTAAAAGTAACTAGATCCTACTAAAAACTACCTAAAAACAATGTCAAAAAGCGTATAAATTATCCGCTCATCAGGGATCGACCTCACTCCTGTGAGTTATTACTAGTTGATGTGACCTGATACACTTGCCGGCGAGTTTGTGTGGAATCATTTTTCCCTCATCCCCTTTATGTTATTTTGGTATTGTCTGTGTTGTGCTTGGTTTGGTTTGAATTGGGAATTTTGATAAATTTGAGGTTTTGAGGCTTTTGGTAAAAAATGGATTTTTGGTGAACTTTGCCTGATCATAACATTTGCCTCAATATTCAAAATTTATTGAAATTTGATTTAAATTAAAGCTTATTGAAAACTCTTCAAATTGATATAAAGTTTTTAAAATTTGGAATTTTGTAGAGGGAGTTATGATCATTCAAAGTTGGTGTTGAAAATATGAAATTCTACAGAATTGCAGAATTTCAAGATTTTCTGATATGTGCGCACGCACAACCCTTCAAAAATTCTATTCTGTGCGGACGCCCAGACATATGCTTACGCACAGGCAGGGGAAAGAGCTCAGGTAGCAACGCTAGTACAGCCTGTGCGCGCACACATCAATGAAGAATTACGACCTCTGCGGACGCACAGCCCTATGCGCACGCACAAGTCGGGAAAGGACGTCTGTTAGGGGCGCTCGCACAGCTTGTGCGAGTGAACATGCTTTATATATTTTAGTACCTGTGCATACGCACACCCCTGTGCGTATGCACATTTTCAAAATCTTCCTGGGTGTGCGCACGCACACCCCTGTGCGGACGCACACGCCCAGTTTCATAATTTTAAACATTGTTTTCAACTATTTCACCTTCCCAACAAGGTTGTAAGCTTCCTTAACACCACTTTAAGGCTCTTGGGCTTATTTTTGGGCATTGCAACATAGGAAAAGGTTTTAGGAGAATTATTTGGGTCTACCTTGAGAAGTTAGAGGACCGAGGCTTAGGTTTCTAATGTATTGCTGATGAGTTAGTTGAGAGAGAAGGAAGAGTGGTGAACTTGGTGATTGCTGATGATGAATTGAGAACTAAGGAACTAATGAGTTTGGAATGGAAATGGTGAATGGCTAAGGTTGATGGAATGAGTATGAGTGGAAGTGTGTTATAAGGTGTGGCCTTTGGGATTGAATATGTAATTATACTATGCATTGCTCTCCGTCGTAGGGGCTATGGCAGAATCCCGCCTACGTTTGGATGTGAGAGTTGAAGCTGGGCTTCTCACTCATACTTTTTGCAACCAGAGGAAGGTGGTAGGGCACGTCCCCTCGGAATACTTCACTCTGAAAGGAGAAGGTGGTAGGGCACTTGTCTCTCGGAATTATTCCTCCTGAAAATGCGACTTCTCTCTGATTGCAAGGTGGTAGGGCACTAACCCATAGAATCATGCGATAACCAGAGGAAGGTGGTAAGGCACGTTCCCTCGGAATATTTCCCTCTGAAAGGAGAAGGTGGTAGGGCACTCTCCATCGGAATTTTCCTCCTTATGCGCAATAGAGAGACTAATCCGGGAGTTGTCGACTGGATTTGCTGTCGGGTTTGGCACAATAACCGACATGTGATATCACAGCCAATAGGGCAGACATTCATCATGTGCATCTTCTTTTTGCTTGCTTGCTCTGTTTACTTGAGTTTGCCTAATTGTATAACATGCTTGCTTGCTTCTTGAATTACTTGTTGTATATGAATATTATCTGTGTTTTACTTGCTTTCACTAATTGTGATTGTCTGGTGCTGAGGAGGTTAGGTAGGCAGTGGTGATGGGATCGCACGGAGGGTAAGTTGGTGAGGGCTGTGGGATATAGCAGTGTGACTAGTTTAGTTATAATTCCCCTAAGTTAGATAACCCAGTTTATGGTTTAAGTTCTTTATTTATTTATATCGTTAAGCTTGAATATCCGTATGTGATGTGAAGTTCTAGGATTGCCTTCGGCGTCCCAGGGCCTTACTGTAACGACCTAACTCCCAGTATGCCATGGTCATACAAGAAGCTAAGTGTTACTAACTTATCCTTCCTAATTATTAACTATTATTTAATATAGGAGCATGTTCCTTGTTAGAACGATGCCAATTTTACGAGTAACTTTTTTTTTATTCGTTGCGATGAAGAGATAAAATAAACAAGGATACATTGAGGGTAATAAAAGGAAGCATAGGAAAATATAGAAATATAACAGATAATATATATCATGTACACTATAACAAAACATGTTGCGTTTACACAAGATCAAGTCAGTTTACATCCTCGTCATCCTATGTAGCTAATATATACACGACACTCCTAGGGCCTGGCCCATACAAAAAGCCGCTAAACTAGCGTCCAGGCTAGCCTAACCACTATATAGCTCCTAGTTCTTGGGTGTACTAACACAAGTGAGAGACTAACTAACAGATAATGTCAGACTAGAGTGTCATCAAAAGAATGCCCCTTCTACTGTCAAACTATATCTATATGTGGCTGTTCGGAGAATCGCCGTGAGGCTCGTCCATCTCCTCATCCAGCTCTATCTCTATCTTAGGATCCTCCTAAATCACATCAAGAACAACTTTAAATCCAAAAACCTTCAACTAACCAAATCTCCCTCAGCATGTTAGGAGGTGATTTCTAACCCTAGACTTGCTAGAAAGTCACATTTCTTGGCCCTAAAATCAAGTTAAGCATGATTCCTAAGGAAGAACATCAAGAAAACACATATTTAAGCATGTTTCCTTGAAACCGAATCAAAGGGAGATGGTGCAGCCAACTCACCTTGATTCTAGCCTTGATAAGTCATATGATCATGTAGAGAAAGAAAAGAGGATCATTTTGGTTGGATTGGAATTTTGATTTGAGTTTTAGTTCAGCAGAAATCAAGCTTTGAAGATTTGGAACTAAGAACTTTTCTCTCTTTTTCTCTCTTCCTATTTTTGGCCACAAAGAGCAAATAAACCAGCCTTGGGGGGTTTTGGGGGTGTAGGGTGAGTTGTGATTGGTTGGCTTGGATCTGGATTAAAATAATATTAAAATATCTCAGGTGTATAACTACTCAAACTAGATGTATCAGAACACTTGTAAAAAGATCTCTAAAAATTATTTTCTAAGCTACTAGCATAAATGACACTAGTAACATATTTATTATGAGAGTAAAACATGTATAATGAGGCCTTAGCATTGCTAAAGTCATCAGAGAATGCTGGTACTAAGCTGCACCAGTAAACTGTGAACCCGGTTAAACCGATTTTCTATTTTTAACTAAAACTGATCAGGTAACTTTATAATATCATTCAAGAAGCTTCTAATACTCATATAATAATATTATTATACTATCATCTCTCTTCTCTCATGAATCGATTCCGATTCATTAAATTGAGATTATTTACGAAAAACCGAATCAAAACTCCTAACCGATACGGTTCAAAGACTAGGCTCTTCATCACTGCGTTATCGAGCTTGCCTCAAAAAGGTTCTAGCTTAAAGATAACATAATGACAATGAGGATTGAGATACTTGATGATATATCAGAGGTTCTCCCCTTACTGATCTTCCGGAGAAATCTGTACTTTCAGAAAAGGTCTCGCGTACTCGAAAATCAGGGTTGTTACACTTACATCTTACATTATTGGGCACTGTTACCATACTGAGAACCTTCGGTTCTCATTCCACACTTTGTTGTTGTTTTTTAGATGCAGCTTGTAATCTACTTCGGTGAGATTGTGGATATGGTGACAGAGCGGAGTATGATTCGTTCCTTGTTTATTTCTATTCTACTTTCGTCATAACATTCTCCCACCTTTTGTATATTTACCCTTATGGCCTTAGAGGGTTATTTGGGAGATAGGTCGTATAAGTTGTTTTAAATTCTAAAACTCTGTATCTTTCTATTTGTAACTAGTCGGCTTAAACTCCGTATCTTTGCTTTACGACGTGAAGTAAAGCTTAGGCTAATTGGGGTGTTACATTTAGTGGTATCCGAGCGGTTCGTCCTCGTGAGCCTGAGGGATGGACCGATTGTGCTTCGTTGCACACTCTGGGTCATTTTTCTTTCATCCTATTTAGGTTATCTACTTGATATTTTATAGCATGCTTGTTCGTGAGTGCCTTGTTGGGGTAATTGAAGCACTAGACTTTTGATATTGAGACTGATCACCTTGATATCAATTGTTTGGTGTGGAAAGGAAACCTGAATGGCAACTCACGGATGAGGTTGATCATGTTAACGGAGTGGTAGTGAAGATAACCTAGCCTATGTGTTACGAGCTCAGCATGCTTCGGAAAAGCTTTCTCGTGGAGTTTGCGGCATATCGGCTGATGGGTGCGGCTTAACACTAGTGGCAACGGAAATACCGACTAATGTCCTTGCGGTTTTTAACTATAATTTTTGCCATTTTAAGATTTAGAGTGATTTTCAAATCTGGTTTGGAGCTTTGGTTTAACTGATTTGGTTTTGAAACTAGGATTTGAACTTTTGATCAAATGACATTATTTAAAAAAGAAAAGTGAGTTCTCCGATTATGTTCATTTGTGAATTTGGTTTCCAAATTATCTTATCGAAAGGAATTCAAACTGAAAAGTTTTTATTTAAAAAACCATGATTTCAAGTAGTTAACTTTTGAGTAAACAATTTTTGGCTCTTTTGAAAAAGTTTTAACAATGAACTCATTTATATGGAACTTGATTTAAAGGTTTTAAAAAGTATTACAAAATTGGTAATTGTTTTAATAAAAACTTCGGATGCGTAATGACAATAATCAGAGTGACGCAACGGAAGTTGTACGCTAAGTTGTCGAAGTGTGAGTTCTGGGAGGAAGAAGTGAAGCTCTTAGGTCATGTGGTGAGCAAGGGAGGAATAGCTATAGATCCTTATAAGGTAGAAACAGTGATGGGATGGAAAAGACCGACAACGGTGACGGAAGTCAGAAGCTTCTTGGGTTTAGCCAGATATTACCGGAGATTCATTGAAGGATTTTCCTGGATTGCACTACCAAACGCGAAGTTGAAAAGGAAGGAAGTGCCTTTTTGGACACCGGAGTGTGAAGAGAGTTTTCAAACGTTGAAGTAGAAGTTAGCGTTAGCACTTGTTTTAATCTTGTTGGAACCGCATGAACTGTCCAAAGTATACTGTGATGTTTTTCTGAAGGGTTTAGGTTGCGTGTTGATACAACACACGAATGTGGTGGCTTACACATGGCGTCAGCTGAGACCGCATGAGGTGGACTACCCAACTCATAACATTCTCCCACCTTTTGTATATTTACCCTTATGGCCTTAGAGGCTTATTTGGGAGATAGGTCGTATAAGCTGTTTTAAATTCTAAAACTCTGTATCTTTCTATTTGTAACTAGTCGGCTTAAACTCCGCGAGCTGCGGCTAGTTCTCTATGATTATTATATTCTTATAGTTATATATGTTTTATTCTCTTGTTATATATATATATGTGTGTGTGTGTGTGTGTGTGTGTCTGTATAAGCCGTAGAACTGTCGTAACCTCTGATTAACCTTTGCTTTACGGCTAGAGATAAAGTTTAGGATAATTGGGGTGTTACAGGTTTCATGTTGGTAATTAAAGTTTGAGGATGATTTTGTTGTAATGTGTTTAGGGTTAATGTGTAGTAGAAGAAAGAAAAAGTGTCATTGTCAAATTTTAAAGTTGTTAGTCATGTTATAAACATAAAGCAAGTTTTTTTCTGTCATCCAACAAAATTATTGAAAAAATATTGCAAAAAGGAATCTGCAGTAGCATAATTAAAGGTAGAACAATGTGTCATAATAATAATAATATATTACCATAACAATGAGTTTCAAAAAAAGTAACAACGAGTTTTAACAAGTCAAACTCCTGCCATATCAGTGATAACTCTCCCACAAAAGTAAAGACTAATTCTAAATTCGAAATACACCCAAAGCAAGGATAGAGAGTTCCATCAGATCATATAATGTATCCAAATAGATAAATAGTCTACCGCCATAAACTTAAACTACAAAATAAAGGTATCATTCACAAAAAATTTATAGTATGATTCAAAATGGTTTACTGCCATGAACTACATCTTCATTTCTTCTTCCTTGGTGGCTTGAAGCTGGGCGTTGGGACAAATTTCAAGAAGTTGGCCAGTCTGAAAGCTGTGGTTGAGCTTGTTCCTTGCAGTAAATCCATAGTGACCAATCCTAATGGTGGTGAGGACCTCCTTCTGGTATGCAACTTGGATGGCCTTGTAGGTGGATCCTATTTCACTCATAAAGACCCATCTGTTTTCTTTATAGTCTCCGAGGTCCTTATGGAGTAGCACCAAAAACCACTTCTAATTCTCCGTATTCTCCACATCCACAATTGTCCAAGCTATAACATATATGTGATGATTTGCATCCTGACCCACTGTTGATAAAATCTAGCCTCCAATTTGTGTTTTAAGGAATGCCCCGTCTAATCCAATCAGTCGCCTACACTCTACTAACCTATTCTTGCAGCCACTAAGACAAACATACATCTTCTGAAAAATTACCTCTCCATCTAGTTGTGGGATGGTGCCAATTCTCACTGTTGATCCCGAATTACACTTTAGGAGTGTTTCATCGTAGTCCATCACCATTGCATATTGGGCCTTCTCATCTCCACATACTATAGCTCTAGCATCTGGCAAAACTTTAGAAATGGAATTTCTATTTAACACCAGATCACACTTAGACTTGAAGTACACATCTGCTTCATATTGTCTAAAGTTAGGATACTTCCTAATCTTCTTCACTAACTTGCTAGTCAACCAATTCCTATTTGCAGCTCGGTTGATGGCTTCTCTAGGACACGCGTGGTCGTTATTGAAAGTTTTTATCTGCTAACATGTTCCCTCATGATCCCGTGAGGTATAAACCACCCAATTGTACTCCTCAACCTTGCACACAGCCCTACATCTCATAGCATCATTCTTAATAAACTGAATCTGTCTACCTTCTTGAATTGTAAACTCCCTCACTGCCTCTCTGAACTCATACTTTGTATTAAACTTCATTCTCACCTCAAGTTTTAGATCGAAAAACTGAATACCATCTCTAAATAATGGGAAAACCTCATCAAGCTCTTCTTCTGAAAATTCATTTTTTGAAGGGGGGAGTCTTCATCTCCTCGGAGTGCCAAGAGTTGGCCCTATTAGACTCTGCTCCAGAGTCCAAAGCATTGTCCAGATCTTCATCTCTTGTGACAAGGACTTGTAAGAAACTTAAGTCCACCTCACACTCCACATCATCCACCACCAATACATCATCATCATTAATTAACTTCCTCTTAGACTTTGCAAAAGCCTTTGCAGGTACATGCCTCAACTTAAAGTCTCTTCTCTTGGCTTGACAATTTTTTCAAATTATGCCATCACCACTTGAACTATCATCTCTCCCAGGTTCATATGAACTGTCCTCTGTGGTGTGTTCATCTTCACAAGAAGACAATATCAGAACTTGTTTCTTCTTGTGTGGTTGCTGGACTTCCTTACTCTTAAAGCATGTCTTGTGTAATATGCTTTAGTGTTGGATTTGGGCTTGGACACAGAATGTTGGTTGGGCTTGGGCTTGGACACACACTTCGGGTTGGCCTTGGGCTTGGAAAAAGATGTAGTATTGGATTTTGGCTTTGAGTTGGCCTTTGACTTGGGTTTAGTTTTTGGGAAAACTAGAGGAGTCTTGCTAACAGGCTTTGCAGTAGTAGCTTGGCTAGGATTAGAGTTGGATGTGGTAGTGGGTTCATTTTTTTGGGATATTGGGTTATCAGTACCAAGATTTCTTGGTTCTGTATTATTGGGTGGTGAGGTATTATCAGCAAAGGCAGTAGGCTTATTTGCACCAGGATTTGTTGGTTCATAATTGTTGGAGAATGGAGTCTCATCAGCAGAGGCAATGGGTTTATAAGCATGGTTTGGGATCTTGTTTTATAGGGGTTCATTATCGGGTTCATCACCAACCACTCTAAGCTCATTATGGTCATCATCATCAACATAAACAAAAATCTCATTCCCATCAAGAATTTCTGGTGATGACACTACATGCTCAAAGTAAACATCAATTAGTCCATCATTATTTTCAGCCATAAAACATATCTCTCTCAATTCATCATCAGAATTCAGAGCTCTTAAATCACTGTCTAAACTTCTTCTAAGAACATGCCACCAACATTCTTCTATCTTATCATATCCTAGTTCTTTATAATAATTTCTCACCCAAAATACATCTAAAGTATCTACATTAATGTTACCAACGCATGCCTTCTTATCAGGAAAATAAATAGTTATCTTGTTTTCATTTTTCTGAAATTTTCCCCATGGTGGAACATAATATCTAAATGAACATCCATCTGTATGGTTTAAAAGAATTTAGTTTCATCACCAATTACACACAATGATCATTTTAAGATAGTTTTCATCAACTACATTCATAGATGGTACAAAAAATGTCAAAATAAAACACAATTATCAATCATGAGAAGATACTGAATGTTCCACCATCGGAACAGAGCATAAAAAGAATTTCCTAAACGCAGTCCTACAAAACATCAAAATAAAACCCTAGCACAAGATCCACTTCAAAACTTGTTGACTGACAATATACAAAATAATCAACCATGAACAACAAACATCAAAGCATTCTCTAAAATTTGAAAAAATAAATTTTTACTCTCCTCACTTACCTTGGTAACGAAACATAAGATCCTTATAGTAGCAAACGAACTCTTCAAACAACTGTACAGTGTACGTCGTGTTTCAATGGTCTCCAAAAATCCTATTATAGATACCAGTTCTTATTTTACGTCACTCATGAAAGAAAAATTTATTTTCTCTGTGTCACTCATAGAGAAGTTGAAGACGAAGAACGGAGACAAAAGAGGGATGCTAACATTTTTTTCCCATCACATACAAACGATGACGTTCAAAGGGGTGTTTTGTGCCAAATTAGACACGACGCCATTTCATTGTGTCCAGCGTGGCGAGAATTGGCCATGTCACTGACGGTGTCAGTGCTCTGATGACGAAAAATGGGAAAAGGACTAACGTGGTGCATTTTTTCGAATCCGAGGGACTAATTTAGTACAATCGAGATCTTGAGGACTAAATCAGTGCAAATCACCAATATTAGGGACTAAAGTGGGGCTTAACTCAAAGAATTGATAATAAGTTTGTCAGACATGACCTATCAATGAAGTCCGTCATGATATAAAAAATAAAGATGTTAAAAACTACTAGTGAAAAAACCTAACAATTGTTAGTAGGATAAAGGAAAAGGTTAAACAATATATAAGCCCACTTAAATTCATAGGATTGCCAAATACCCATCCCATGGTCTTGTGATTTTTGGCCAAGATTGAGGGTTTGCGTTCATTTAGGTCACTGGGCCGTCGCATTTTTCTAAGAGGGGGTTTCGTCCATTGCGGTTCCCAATGTGTCATATATTTATTCTCATTTCAATCTTTTCTTTTTCTTCACTCCCTTACTTCCTCATAAAATGCTTTCTACAAATTTTTTCGTGCTGTGCTCTATTTGGATTTGTTGGGAGTTTGTGGTGCTATTTCTCCTTGCACTTTTATTGCTGCATTCCTGTCGCTTGCTATCTAAGAACCAGGTTGGTTTTTGTTACTGTGATCATTTATTTTTGCTTCTATATTTCTATTTTATTCACTATTTCTACATTCTTGCATGCTTCTGTGTTTAGTAATGGAGAAATGTTAATTAGAAAATTGTGTTTGGTGTAATTTTAAGGGGTTTGGTAGGATGTATCCTTTTAATTGCGGATTTAGTATAGATAGGAATTCTCTATATGCTTATGTTTTTTGGTAGTGGGCGGATAGTGAAAAATCCTATTTGGATATAAGTATGGTGCAACGGAGGAGCGTTTAGGGGAGCCCAAGTCCTATCTTCCCGGCTAGGGGTGTGCCAAATCGTTACCACTTGGTAACGTCTGACGTCTCGGGAACGTATTTTCGATTGGATGAGGGGGACCTCCAGAGGCTCTGTGACGAAGGGGCCTTGTTGGGAGGTGGTAAGGTGGTGGGGCAGTATGAGTTGGTGCTTGCCAACGAGAGCGAGAGTGTTTGTTATCTCAACTCGCATTCCACTCATGTCATGGACTGGACTTGGGAGCATAAGCCTTTGTTTACTAAGTGGGGGGTTTGGCTATCTTTTTCTGAATTCTAGATGGCTCTCCTAATCCGGGTTTCGCCGGTGCCATCTTAACTTCATCGAAATAGGTGGGCAGCTATTCGGACCTTTGAGTTGGTGTGTGATTTCCTAGAGATACTGGCTCAGGTTGAGGTTTTTTTATTCTTCCTCTTGTGTACCATTCCTCACAAGGAGGTAAAATATAGGAAAGGGTACATCTCTTTCTGGGCTCAGACAAACCGCCGACTCTTCGACTTGTTCGAAGATTCGTTTCACAACATCAAGGCGGAGTATTTCAAGGTCTGTCCTATAACATTCTTACTACCAGAATGTCACGCTTTAACTCTGATACCGAGGATATTACGACAATATCCATATATTTAATAATAAAATAGGAGCCTTTAACTCGAAACTATATTAATTTTCCTTTGAAAACCCGGAAATACTTTTTCTTTCTTTATACAGACATGCATACATACAAATGAATCACAGGAGTTCCTATATATATACATAATTATAAGAGCTCTTAATACAAGTAAATTACAAATATTACATATCATTACAATGACGACTCATATCTCTCTTTATTAAAAATATAATAATAATGGCGAGGAAAAAATAATAACTAAGCTAATACAACAATATCACATAACCAAAAACGTAGTAATCCCTTTGTAAGCTTCTTTATACCTTTCCTGAAAAGATAAGTCTGTAGGGGGTGAAAACCTAACCACATGGTCTTACCATAAGAGTTTAAAATTGTCATAAGAAGGTATATAAAAGAAAGTTGTTTTCAACCGCAATGATCATTTCTCATCTTGTGAACATTTTTGAAAATCAACAATTACTTATCCAAAATCTAAATTCATATTTTAAATTTATAAAAGCCAATAGAACATAATATCCAAAAGATTTCACTACCTACCAAAGAACCATTTTCACCAAACTTACCAAGACATAAAACTTACCCAATTAGGCCTCCAACCCAAACATAATTAAATCACGTCATGTATGTGGCCCATCATATAATCAAATCACGGTCTCCGGCCCAACATATAATCAAATCACGGCAATCTGAACCAACCAGTCACAATCACAAGTAATAATGTTCAAACACAATCAAGAGTAATTACAGCAAGTATAGCAGTTAGCAGTAAAATAGAAATATTCACATAGGCAAACCAAATACAATATGCATACCTAAGCAATGTCACATAGATGCATATGATACATGCCTATACTACTAGTCATTAGCTAACGTGTTAGTTAAATTGCCAAAATCTGACACATCCGGTAGCTAACCCGGACATGGTCTCTCTATTGTGCATCCCCAGGAGGAAAAATATTCCATTCTCAAAGGGTGAGTGTCCTGTCACCTTCTCACTGGAGGTATCATTCTGTCTCAAAAAGAGAGTGCCTTGTCACCTGTCTTAGAGGGAGAGTGTCCTATCACTTTTCAGTCAGAGAGAACATGGGCAGAATGACCCATCACATCCCCAAGAGGAACATTTTAAACTTATCACAAGCTGGTCTCAGAGGGAGAGTGTCCTGTCACCTTCTCTTGGGATGTCAATCACTCAAGTGGGATAAGACAACCGTCCTTGCCAATCAATAATCATTTTCAATCTCAAACACGCAAGAAGGATGAAACCTCCATCTTGCCAATTCAGAATCACATTTCAATTAATCATAATCATAATCACTTAGATGTCGCTTGACTTAATCAAGGTTCTCATTCAATCTCGCTATATCTTTCTTGATTTAGTCACTTTGTGGGCTAACAAGCTAAACTTCCATAATCTTCAATTTCAACCTTATTCAAAACCTTTATAAAGATCATTTCTCATCTCTCTAATCAATTTATAATTAAAAACATAATCCTTTAATCTTAAACAATTACTTTCAATTTCGATAAAACATCCAAAACATAATCCTTTTTGATAGTTAAACAAACTCACATTAGTTAATTCTTCAGTTCACTTCTATTACTTTAGATTTTTCTAGAACTCCACAAAAGCATAGCCCTTGAATCAAAATTAATCAAACAAAACTCATTTCCATTTGATCCAAGTACCCACGACTAATTTTCAACTTCATATCTTTAGTTCAAGACTTTTCCAAAAGACTCAAAAATAATTTCATTTTACTAGTCAAATTGAATTGCTTTTAAATTCACTAAAAACTTCTCAAAACCAATTTCAACTTGTTTTTCAAGCTAAAAAATTTTCCTCAAAAATCATTTAATCTTAAATACCCATTTTTATTACTTTATTTTTCACTTAAAGCACCCCAAAACATAATTCTTTTCATAATTAACCAAATAAAAATAAGTTCATTCTTATTATTCAGTTTCACTTAAATACTTATAAAATTTTTTACAGCATCTCCTCTAAAATTCGAATTTTGTCACCTTTCAAGGGTCCCCTTCAAACCAACATCTCTCAACCATTTCCAATTAGACCATGCATAACACTCAACGATTCTCATTATATATACTAATCAAATCATTTAAAACAACCAACAATTCTCAGCATATACTAATCAAACATAATCAAAATGTCAACAACCAATCGTATTTTCAATAATCAAGAAATCAAATCAATCACAGTTCATAATCGCAAACAATCCACTTCATCGGTTAATCTCACAAAGCAGCCATAGTTTATTTGTAATTACTCATTTAAAGCTTATTTCTTAAAAGTCAAAATTGCTATCCAGTTCTATTTATTCAAACAAATCAATTTAATCCATAAGACTCACATAATCACAAAAATGCATTTTTCACACCAATATTGATTTATATCAATTCTTGGAAATAAAACTAATGAATCCATATTTGACATTAAATTTTAGTTTGATTGGAGTGGATTTCATCATATAAACCCACATTTATTCATTCAAATAGCATGCTTCTGTGTTCTCTCCCTAAATTGTGCCAAATTGTAAAAACATGCTATTTTCTACTTAATTTAACCAATTTTATTCCACTTTCATTCCATTCAATGCCTTGACGGTTTTGATGAGTGATTTTAGGTATAATAGATTGGAATGACTTGATGAGAGTGGAGGAAAAGCATGCAATAGAGAGAAAACATGAAGAAATCAAAGTAGAAGCACACAACCATGTGTGCATACGTACAACATCTAGTGCGTACGCACAAGAAGGAAATCAGCATACGTGCATATGCACAACCCTCTGTACGCACGCACAAGTGAAAATTCAGCGAATAGGTACCAGCACGTGACTTCATTAATGAAGCACATGGCTCGCGATTTTGGGGCTCTTTTGGCCCAATTTTGGAAGGCTGAAGCCATGGTTGGTGTGTTATATTAAGGGGCATCATTCACATATGAAGGGAGAGCTCAACTTTAAGATTTGAAAACACATAGTAGGAGTAGGAGTAGTGTAGTATACAAATTCTCTCTTAGGGTTTTAATTAGGTTTTGAATGTAGCATTTTATAGTTCAATTTTGATCTTGGATTTTGCTATCTCATTGTAAGTATTCCTTAATTTTCTCTTTTATTACACTACTTGTTCTACATTTTCATATATTTTAATTTCTCTTGTCAATATATACATAGTTTTGCAATTTTGAGTTTTGGTTAATGAATTTGATGTTTGATGGTTTTTGTATGTTTATCTGATTGCTATTGTTAATTTTGTTCTTTTGTGGTTCAGAGTTTCCACCATTTTCCCAATTTTGTCATGTTTTATGATTATGCCCACTATGTGTTTGATGAAATGCCAATTTTGATTATGGGGTAAATTTCCACCCCTTGGCTTGGGGAAATGAACTTATGGAATACTAGAGTCATAATGTCCGATATTTAGTGATAATTCCTGGGTTGTTGTTGTTATTGTTTTCACTAACGCTGGCTTCTTACTAAGGTGATTAGTAAGATAGCTAGGATTTGTGGATTAATAACAATTATGCTCACTGGACCTATCCTTCGATGTTAAGGGTTGACTTATTGAGATTAATCCATCATAATTATCATAGTTGTGGTTATGACAAGGAAGGGATTCCATAACTCATCCCAAATCAAGGTTCCATTTATATTTTGAAACACTTTTTCATCACTTTATAGCATTACTTGTTCATATTACATACATAGCTCTTTTATTCCTTCATTAGTTTATTAATTACAATTTTGTCTTGTTCTTTTATTTCTTTATTGCTTACTTCTTTATTGAAAGCAACCCTTTATTCCCACAACCAATTTTATGCACTTGTTGGCACTAGTTCCTAAGGAAGACGACCCAAGGTTTGATTAATCTCGGTTAATTCGAATTAGAAATTTTAAACTTTGATTGATGGGATTTAATTGCCGGTTTGGACTATACTATCAACGAAGACATTCTCTTTCTAGTGTGAAATTCCTAACTGGCACTAATCTCAATCATAAAAAACGGTTTTAAGAAAAAGTCCTTACCTCGTCTATTTAAAACTTGTAAGCCATAGAACGTGTCAGAATGCTTTTTCTCCCAGCCTGCAATAGTGACAACTGCAACCACAACTTTTCTACTTTCAAAGCAACAGCAGCAACTTTAATCATGACAGGCAGTAACCGAAACTCGGCCCTACATTACCAAAACCTCAGAATCTTTAACAAACTTATAATAGAACATTTTTACACTAGTGGTAAGGGTTTCCAGGCAAGAATGACGTACTGCAGCTAAAGAGAAATAAGACAACAGAACGATAGTAGCTCCGGTTATGTTTTTTGGCGACCAAAATGGAGGTGAGGAGCCCCGACAACGACAAAGTAGCAACAACAGCAACAAAGTAACTTCTCCTGTAACACCTTGTCACCCTAAGCCTTACCTCTAGCCGTAAACCGAAGGATAACAAAGTGCCAGGATAGTTCTAAAACTCATACATTAATATATATGGAAAGAAATAATAATAATAATAATAGAAGTCCGATGAAGGAATAAAATCTCAAAGTCGCATAAAGCGGAATTACAAAGCGCGAAGCATTCACACCCAATAATATATATATATCTGTGTGTGTGTGTGTGTGTGTGTGTGTGTGTGATATACAAAAGGAACTAGTCACAGCCTGGGGAGTTTAGGCCGACTAGTCAAAATAGATATAATGGAGTTTTAGAAAGGGTAAGACATCTACATCTTGTCTCTCAAGTCTCTAAGGCAACAAATTTATATACATACGAAAGATGAGAGAATAACTACAACAAAAATAAAGCAAGATAAAACAAAAGAGAAGCCATCCTCTGCTCTATCACCATGTCTGCAAACTCACCGAGGTGGGTTATGACCTGCATCTGAAAAATAACAACAACATATGGTATGAGAACTGGAGGTTCTCAGTTTGGTAACAGTGCCTAAAATATAAGATATATGGTTCTGGAATGCCAAAGACAATCCTAGAACTTCATATCAAACATAAGATTCAAACTTAAAGTAACATAAACCATAAAAGGGTTGTCTATCTTATGGGATTTCTAACTAACATAACACCGCTGTCCCACAATATTTGCCAACCTAACCTCCATGCGATCCCATCGCCATCGCCTACCAAACCTCCTCAATCCCAGTAAAAAGCACAGGTAATACAAACAAGTAAAGCACAAGTAATATACATATACAACAAGTAAAACAAATAGCGAGTAAGCATGTGATTCATTTAGGCATACTGAAGTTAAGCAAAGCAAACAAACATGTAAAAAATGCATGTGAAGGATGCTTGTCATATTTGGCTGTGATATCACATTTGTTGGTTATAAGTTGCCACCTGATACATCCTTTTGGATGTAGCCTTTTTGCCATGCCCAGGGATATACTGCCCTACTTACTATCAGGTGCACCCTGGGATATAGTGCGCTGCTCACTATTGACCCGTGGATATAGTTCCCAGCTCACTCGCATGCGTAACCCAGGAATATAGTGCTCGACTCACTCTTGTGGTAAAGAAGGTTATACGAGCGGGATAACACCCCAGCCCTCATATTTAAATGTAAGCGGGATTAACCACCATCCTTATGTTGGCAACGCGACCTCAATAAGCGGGATTCACCACCATCCTTGCCCGAGGCGCATAGCGACATACTAATACTCAGCATCTCAAATAATACAAAATTAGTCCCACTAATCACTGCTCATAAAAGTTCTTTAATACACTTTTCATCAAATTCTAACAACCTCAAGCATTTATATCCAAGTTCCAAATCCATCATAATCATCGTCAGTTATCAATACATCCTCATATTGACACTCCACCAAACGCTCAAGTTATTCCAACCACAGGACTTCCCAAACCTAAGTCTCCGTCTTCTAAAATCAAAGATAAATCACTTATCTTAAGTTACCTAAGCCACTTCCACTAGTCTCAAAGCCTAATCACTAGTTAAGAGCCTTAAATAGAAGTTAAAGAATTTTGGAAAGCTAGAGGAACCTATAAAAATAAAGAAAAACAAGTTTTCAGCAAAACAAGGGTCATGCATATGCATGCCCCTGTCCCGCGTACGCAGAGTTGCAAAACAAAGGTTGGTCGCATATGCGACACCCTCCCCGTGTATGCGAGAGTCCCAACCCGAAGGGAATCCCTTTGTCGTGTGTTAAAATTTTTCATATGCATGCCATTGCTCACATACGCGAGAGCACCTGGCAGTGACCAATGCTTGCGTCGCGTTCACAGTTCCGCATACGCATGCATTATAAAACTTGGAAAATTTTCAAAAGCTGCAGAATTCAAATTTTCTTACCGAACTTCAAGCGTGCATAACTTTTTTGTTTTAAAACATTGTTCATCTGTTATTTGAATGTCTTAAAGCTCTCGAACCTAATTTTTATTTAAATCAAGTTTCATCCAAATTGAGGGTCTGGAGGCCAAGTTATGGCTTGTCAAATTTCATCAAAAACAAGGTTTTTACAAAACTTAACAAAATTCTCTAGTTTCCAACACTTCAAAACCAAACCAATTCAATCATACCCAAAACAACCCAAATATCTATAATAAATAATCTCCAACCATTCCTCAATCACATAGCTATTGACATCATTCAATCCTCACAAACTTTCTTAGGTCCTTATCAACATAATGATCACAAAACATCATCAATCATTAGACATTTCATCAAATTCTCATTCCTCAATTCAATCTTCATTAAAACTCACAATCATCATCCAATATCATCACAATCAACAATCATATTCAATACCCTTTATCATAATCAAGATTCTCAACAACCTTCATCAATCATCAATAATTATTAACAACCAACATCAATTCAATCCTATTCTTATGTCCACTAGCCTATGTTTTACAAAACATTATATATTACATAAAGAAAATCAAAATCATACCTTGGCCAATTTCCAATACACACAAATTCCACCAAAACCCTCTTTCACAAGCCTTTAAGTCTCCAACAAGATCCACAATTTCTAGCCACCCAGTCCAAATTAGGAAGCACTTAAACTTGTCAAATCCACTCCATACAACATCAAATAAATCTAATTTCTTATAATAATCCAACATTAACACAAGGTTCACAATATCAACTAAACACAAGGGTTTAAAAAAAACTTACCTTGTCCCACGAATCTTGTGGTAAAACCCACTAATCACCCAAGCTAGATTACACCTAAACAACAAAATCACAAAGAAACTCAAAATCCAAAAGCCATTTTCGAGTTTTGATATCGGGCAGAGAACTAGAGAGCGAGTTTTGAGTTCTTACCTACTTTGTTTGGCTAGAAATGATGGAAACTAGAATTAGTTGGAAAACAAAGAAATATATACCTTAGAGTGGAAAAGCAAAAGATACAGAATATCAAGCTCCGAGCTTAACCTGTAAAGCCAAGGCCAGCCGGAGAATATCACATATATATATATATATATATATCCAAAATATCCCAAAATACAGAAAACCAAACTCATGTTTCTCCAAAATTGCCTCTAGGAGGATCAAACACAAGTTATATATACATAGGAGAGTCTATAAACATAAATATATAACCAACAGTCCAAAATATAACATCCCAAAGCTAAACTTTGCTTGCTTAGAAACTCCAGACGCCTAGTGAGGTGCTTTAGACCTACAATCTGAAAAAGACAACATATGTATGGAATGAGAACTGGAGGTTCTCAGCATGGTAAAGGTGCCCACCTACATAAGATACAAGGTCTCAAAAAGGTCAGAGGCGATCCTAGAACTCTAACACTCAAATTTAGAACTTAGAATTATAAATTAAACTAGAAACAAGGTAAGCTATCTAAGGTACTTAGGTTCTAATCCAAATATAACCTAATTCCCACAATTTTCACTCTCTTCTAACCCTCCAAAACTCCAGTGGAACAACCCTCATCACTCTTCCACCAGACAAAAGATCTTTCAGTTGCATAGATATACAATACAGACAAAGAAAACACAAATAGAATGCAGATATAGCAGGTAGAACATCTAGCATTTAGACATAGTAAATCAAATAGGTAAACTCAAGTAATGGAAACTCAAACAAAACAAACAAATTCATATGATATATGCCTGCTCTATAGCCGATGAGTCTCATCTATCGGTCATAAATCCAAACCTGACATGTCTGGTACCTAACCCTGGACAGAACACCACAACATGGAGTAGGTATTACTCATCTCCCCATGTCGGTGTTTCATCCAACCCATAATAGGTATTACTCGTCTACTCAAGTGGGTGCCTTAAACCATAACTCGTGTAGGAATTACTCTTCTACCTTCGGATGGAAATTACTCGTCTACCCTCAAAATCACATCATATATAGGGACAACTCATCTATTCTCAAAGTTATATCTTAGATAGGGGTTACACCTCTATCCTTAAATCTATTACTTAATATCTCATTCAGCATAATCAACAACTCATTTATTCGGTTATCACTTTATTGCCTTAACAACTCAACCATTCACTTCTCAATCTCTTTTCAACTTTCCATTTAACTTCTTCAACATGCCCACCCTTTTTTCAAAGCTTGAAGACTCGTTAGCATATTTTAAACAGGGGTTAAAGAGGTTTGGAAAGATAGAAGATTGACTTAACACTCAAAAATATCATTTTTGACTAAAACAGGGGGCTCGCGTATACGAGACTATGTCCGCGTACGCGAGATTTCAAAACAGGGGGGATTCTCGAGTCACATATACTGCTCGCATACAGAGCGCCTAAATTTTTAGGTCCGCGTACACGAGATATCGCAGTAAATGAATCTCACGTCGTGTGTGCATGCTCGCGTATGTAACTCCTCCATTTTCTCAAAAAGCTGCTAAGTCACAAAAACTAGTTTTCTATACCTAACTTCCGATGTTCATAACTTTCTCTACAAAACTCTTATATTCACAAACTTTGCACCATTTTAAAGCTCTTGAAGTTATATTTAATTTGAAATAAATTTCATTCAAATCCAAAATCCGAATCTTAAGTTATGATCCATCGAAGTTGGTTAAAAGTCACTTTTTACCGAAAACTCAAAACTCAAGTTTTCCAAACCAAATTCAACCCAATCTAAAAAAAACCATTGATGACAAGTCATCATATACCTATTTTTCTATGCTTTTTCATACAAGAAATTGATGATTAGTGCTTAAATATTGCATTCTTTTGTACTTAATTGGAAGATTTTCTTGATATTTTAATTTTATAAATCTTGTAGAAAATAAGAAGAAAAAGAAGCAAAGAAGCACAAAAAAAGGAGAAAAAAAGAGCTTTGGGGTACACTTTGAAGTTGGGGTACACTTTGGAGCCTTAGGCCACGCTTTTAAAAGCGTGGCCCATGACCAAATCAAGGAAGGAAGCAGCCAGCACGCACACTGCCCTGCCCTTGCCAAGGGCAGGGCAGAATCGTGATGCACATTGAGGTTGGAAGCAAGAATTTCGCTAAGGTAAAATCTGGGCGCTCACAGCATGACCATGCCTCCTTCAAAGGGCTATAACTTGAGCTACAGACGTCCAATTGATGTGCTTCCAGTTACGTTGGAAAGCTGACATTCAGATCTTTCCAACGATATATAGCAATCCATATTTGGCGTACAATTGGGGCAGGAATGAGAGGCATCTTTAAGGGCAAAAAATAAGCAAAAAATAAACCAAGGAAAAGGATTTTCTGCCCTGCCCTCTTGGAGAGCAGGGCAATGTCGTGCTCTTCATGGAAAATCAAGGAAAAATTGCTCCTCAAGTGCTGTCACCAAGTTTCGAACCAAGCACCTAAGGGGAGTGAGGAGCGCATCATGACACGGTCCAAGGAAGTGAGTGCGCAAGACACACATGCAAGGCAACATTGCCCTGCCCTCCACAAGGGCAGGGCAGCATCTTCACACACCAAGCTCACACGCACACCAACCAGTACACACCAAGGGCGCACGAACATTTTCTGCCCTGCCCTCCACAAGGGCAGGGCAGCATCCCATGCACCAAGGGAAATTTCTGGCGCACCAATTTCTGAGTCTGGCGCACCAATTCTCGATCCTGGCAGCATCTCACGCACCAATCGTCCGCACCATGCACCAATTTTCTGCCCTGCCCTCCACAAGGGCAGGGCAGCCTCCTGAAAGCCCACTCAACATGACTCAAAGGCACACAGAGAAGCTAGATTAGGAATTTCATTTTTTGTGAATTTGTTTTTAAACTTCAATTTCATTTTATTTTCATTTTTTACTTTGTAAAGCCTATATAAAGGCATCAATTAGAGCTCGGAGGGGGGGGCGAGCATATTAGGGAGTAGTAGTAGTAGATAGCTCTCTCTTTGAGTTTTTTATTTCTGTTTTGAATCTTGGGTGGAGATTGGAAGGAATTCTGTTTTCATTCTCCATCCACAACATCTCTGCTTTGTTCTTCTGCATAATTCAAGGAATTTTGATTTGAATCAAAGCTCTCTTTACTGCTTTCATCTGCTTTCCTTCTGCAATTGTTCTTGGTTGGATCAAGGAAGGAATTGAGATCTAGACTTGTGGTGGGCGAAATTGTGAACAATACTTTTTCATAACTCTCATAATCCCCGGTAATGGCTCCAAAAAACGTGGTAGCTCAATACCATGGCATTACACAACTTCGCACAACTAACC
>NC_029773.3:35260175-35262217 GCF_000817695.3 Arachis duranensis | reverse complement strand
TATACTAAAAACTAACTATATCATAACAAAAACATACTAAAAACAATGCCAAAAAGTATACAAATTATCCGCTCATCAACTTGTTTTCTAGTCTCTTTGATTTCCTGAGATCTTCAATCTCATTTGGCAATTAAACTGAATTTAATTTCTGTTTGCTTCTTCAAGCAATTCTGCTTTCTGTTTAAGATTTGTTGCAAGTTACTCTTCTGCTTGATTGCTCCTTACATTCTCTTGTTGAATTTTAATTCCCAGCACCCAAGTCATTTTACTTTTCATGCAATTTAATTATTCTGCAATTATTCTAAGTGCTGCTTATTGCTTTCCTTTAAATTTCCTAAGCACCCAATTCCCTTTTATTCTTCAAGTAATCTACATTTCTCGCACTTTAATTTCATGCAATTTACTTTTCTTGCAATTTAAGTTTCAGCTCCTTTTACTTTCTTGCACTTTAAGTTTTATGCAATTTTACTTTCTGCAACTTTAAGTTTCCTGTCATTTATAATTCTGTTGGCTACATTTCATCTAATATCCCTTTAATGTTAGCTTGACTAAACTAATCACCCACTAAAATTGCTTGATCCATCAATCCCTGTGGGATCGACCTCATTCTAAGTGAGTTATTACTACTTGATGTGACCCGGTACACTTGCCGGTTGGATATGTGTGTTGGAAATTTATTTTTCCACAAAAACACCATCAAGTTTTTGGCGCCGTTGCCGGGGATTGATTTAGATCAACAATGATTAAGTGGGTGAGATGTCTAGATCAAGCATTTTCTTTATTTTTGTTCTCTGTTCTAAGTTGAAACCAAGGTGTTTGAGTTATTGCCTCACTAAGAAATTCATCTTTGAGATATGAATTTCAATTTCCCTTGGTGTTGTGTTTTACAAAATTCAAATGGAGTTCAACTCATCTTATGATCAAACAAATTTTATGGGATATTACCCACCATCACCAATCTCTAATGGTGGCTGGGAATATCACCAAGAGAATACACATTCTGAGCACTCCAATTCATGGAGATTTGCTTCAGAGACACAAGATGAGCAAGAAAATCATATGGGATACCAACCACCACCACAAAATGATTCATATCATTATCCTCATGGTGGATGGAAGTATCACCAAAGAATGGAAGAGCATCCACCCTCACGTCCCAGTTTCTCATTTGAAAGTTCTTCATCACTTGATTATGATTACTCTCAACCTTCATCTCTTGAACTAACAGATTGGGATTACCTTCAAGCCATTGAAATACATAGAAAACTCATGGAAAGATACACACAACCCCAATCCTTGACAGAAATCGTATTCAAGAAGATGAATGAGTTCTCAGAGCAAACAAGGAGGAACTTAGAACCATCCAACAGTGAGGATGAAGACAAATTTCTGAAGGATAAAGAGGAAGGGCAAGATAAGGAGGCTACTACATCAAATGAACTTTCAATGAAGAATGAGGTGGTTGAAAATGAAACTGCACTTGAGATGAAAAGGGAACATGAACATTCACAACCCTCACAAACTTCTCTTGAATCTGTGATCGAAAAATATGAAGAGGAGATGAAGAAATCTTGGGAAGAACAATAAACCTCCTCCATAAAAGGACTATTAAGTCAAATGTTGGGTGCAAGGGAGGAAGTGGAGGAGCAAGAAAGTGAGGAAGTCATTCCAAACTCAAGTGAAGCAAAGAAGTACATAGAGGAAAAGCTCATGGAGCCACCAATTCAAAAGGCCCTGGATGAATACAAAACTCCAATAATCACACAACCTGGATAAAGATAAAACTCTAATAATCACACAACAATCAAGTTTTGAATCCAAAGAAGTGAAGGCAACTAACAAGAGCACCAATTCTGTCCCTAATCCAGCAAGCAAGATCAATCAAGCCATTTGCAAAAGGAAGCTTGCTGAGGAAAGGCCAAGGCAAGGGACAGTAGCTGAATCTTCTCCCCATTTGAGGTCATTCCTCTTAACAAACTGGAAGAAGAGGAAGAAAGTGAAGAGCAACATGTCAAGCTGATGACACTAAAAGAGTACTTGTT
>NC_029773.3:35259085-35259748 GCF_000817695.3 Arachis duranensis | reverse complement strand
ATTTCATTGTGTAAGACATTCATGATCCATCTTAGTCCCATAGCCATTGTTCTAATTGTTGCTTGAGGATGAGCAAGCACTCTAAGTTGGCAAGGGAAAGGGAAGAATTGGAGAAAAAGGACAATAATAATGAAGATGAACTACAAGGTTGTAAAGTTCCTTTTCATCTCCTTTGTTTCCAGCACTTTAAATTGCATGATTGTCTTTATATTCTCTGTATGCATGTGTGGTATGAATAAGCGTAGCTTAATTTTGATTTATAATATGTTGCTGTGGCATTATAACTACCAACTTGAGCTTTGTGAATTCAAAAGCAATAAAGCATCATGATCATAAACAAACAAGGAATTAAAGAAGATTTTAGCATGTGCATACAAGTATTGGAAAGCTAGTATGATTAATTGTTGCTCAATTGCATTGGATTTTATTTAATTGAAGTCTTTTATCTAGTACACCTTGTGAAATCTTTTGAAATCATGAAAACCTAGAAGAAGCAAATACAATTAAAGCAAGAAAAGAAAAAGGGAAAGAATGAGAAAGCTGAAGGCTCTGAGTACCAATGGCAATTTATTTGCTAAGTGCTTGTGGTGTTTATGTATCAAGCCAAATGCTTGAAAACAAAACACTTAGAAGTCAAGGCTAGGCTCAAGTGCAAAAGCACTC
>NC_029773.3:35253913-35258669 GCF_000817695.3 Arachis duranensis | reverse complement strand
TATGCTTTTCATACAAGAAATTGATAATTTGTGCTTAAATATTGAATGCTTTTGTACTTAAATGATATATTTTCTTGATATTTTAATTTTATAAATCTTGTAGAAAATAAGAAGAAAAAGAAGCAAAGAAGCACAAAAAAGGAGAAAAAAAAGAGCTTTGGGGTACACTTTGAAGTTGGGGTACACTTTGGAGCCTTAGGCCACGCTTTTAAAAGCGTGGCCCATGACCAAATCAAGGAAGGAAGCAGCCAGGAAGAAAGCAACCAGCATGCACACTGCTCTGCCCTTGCCAAGAGCAGGGCAATATCGTGATGCAAAGTGAGGTTGGAAGAAAATTTTCGCTAAGTTAAAATCTGGGCATTCACAACATGACCATGCCTCCTTCAAAGGGCTATAACTTGAGCTACAGACGTCCAATTGATGTGCTTCCAGTTGCGTTGGAAAGCTGACATTCAGCGCTTTCCAACAATATATAGAAATTTATATTTGGCGTACAATTGGGGCAGGAACGAGAGGCATCTTTAAGGGCCAAAAATAAGCGAAAATAAACTAAAGTGCTTCCACCAAGGCTCGAAGCTGGAGCCTCACTCCAAAACAAAGCGGCGCTCAATTTTCTGCCCTGCAGGGCAATGTCGTGCTCTTCATGGAAAATCAAGGAAAAATTGCTCCTCAAGTGCTTTCACCAAGTTTCGAACCAAGCACCTAAGGGGAGTGAGGAGCGCATCATGACACGGTCCAAGGAAGTGAGTGCGCAAGACACACATGCAAGGCAACATTGCCCTTCCCTCCACAAGGGCAGGGCAGCATCTTCACACACCAAGCCCGCACCACGCCCGCACCACGCATCAATTTTCTGCCCTGCCCTCCACAAGGGCAGGGCAGCCTCCTGGGAGCAAATAATCATGGGCCAAAAATTCAATTTCATATAAATTCAATTCCTCACCAAATTGAATCAAGGCCATCCAAGACCCATTCTCCCTCAAATCCAAAGCAAGCAAAAGCCCACTCAACATGACTCAAAGGCACACAGAGAAGCTAGATTAGGAATTTCATTTTTTGTGAATTTGTTTTTAAACTTCAATTTCATTTTATTTTCATTTTTTATTTTGTAAAGCAACATCTCTGCTTTGTTCTTCTGCATAATTCAAGGAATTTTGATTTGAATCAAAGCTCTCTTTACTGCTTTCATCTTCTTTCCTTCTGCAATTGTTCTTGGTTGGATCAAGGAAGGAATTGAGATCTAGACTTGTTTTCTAGTCTTTTTGATTTCCTGAGATCTTCAATCTCATTTGGCAATTAAACTGAATTTAATTTCTGTTTCCTTCTTCAAGCAATTCTGCTTTCTGTTTAAGATTTGTTGCAAGTTACTCTTCTGCTTGATTGCTCTTTACATTCTCTTGTTGAATTTTAATTCCCAGCACCCAAGTCATTTTACTTTTCATGCAATTTAATTATTCTGCAATTATTCTAAGTGCTGCTTATTGCTTTCCTTTAAATTTCCTGCACCCAATCCCCTTTACATTTCATGCAATTTACTTTTCTTGCAATTTAAGTTTCAGTTATTTTACTTTCTTGTTATTTAAGTTTTATGCAATTTTACTTTCTGCAACTTTAAGTTTCCTGTCATTTATAATTCTGTTGGCTACATTTCATCTAATATCCCTTTAATGTTAGCTTGACTAAACTAATCACCCACTAAAATTGCTTGATCCATCAATCCCTGTGGGATCGACCTCACTCTAAGTGAGTTATTACTACTTGATGCGACTTGGTACACTTGCCGGTTGGATATGTGTGTTGGAAATTCATTTTTCCACAAAAACACCATCAACCATATCAAACATTATCATGACTCATCAAACACTAACTCATTACTCATCAATCATATAGCTACCGAAGGTGCCCACTCTCTTCATTACCAATTCCACATTATATTCATCACATATACACACATATTCAATATTTGCACCAAATTCTACCATTTCACTACTTAATCCAACATCATACCGATTAGATAAGTACATATACATTCATTCTATCAAAAATCCAACCATTCACTATCAATGTAACACCCTAACTTTTTGCACGTCATGATTGTACCAAAAGTAAGGAATTACTAACCTGTTTTCTTTTATTATCTGTTTAATATTGAGCTTTTACGTCAATATCGTGTTTCAGTATTTAAGAAAATTTCAGAAAATTATTTTTAGTAATTAAAATCACATATCAAAGATCTTCAAATAATAATAATCACATCATTATTAATAATAATAGATGCTATACAATTAAATTCAATATGAAACTCGAAAACAATACCTATCCCTCTGGATAAAATAAAAGCTAAAGCAACAAGGGTGAGGAAAATCTATAAAAACAATAGGAATAATAAGTAAATCTACTAATCATTTGCAGCTTCTTATTCAAACTGAGTTTTCGAACCTGTGGCACTGAAAGGATGGAATATTTTGGGGTGAAAACAATCCACACGTTCTCAGTAGAGAATGGAATGTCATAAAAGTAATGAATATAATGCAAATAATTTACTCAATAAAGCTATTTTTATTAAATTCCTGAAAATACTTTTATTTCTACTTTAGATAAATAATTACTTTTCTTTAAACTTCCAAACTCAAAACATATTTTAATCACAAAATTAGCTATACTAACCATCTCTCAGCCACATAATCGTTTTTCAACCACAACATCTCGTCTAAATACATTTGTGAACTAACAGCACAAGTAAGGGATTCAAACCACCATACAAACAAGTCAAACAGCACAATCACAAATAAGTAATACAAGCAAACACAACCAAATACAAATGTGTAAGCAACATGATGCATGTCTATTCCTAATACAGGCCATGAGCTCATGTGTCGGTTTCCTACCCACTCCCGACATTACCGGGCACGAGTTCCAGAAATGACTTTCCAGATGCATACAATATCCTTACATAAGTCTTACGGTTAGGCCGCATACAGTGTGACTTTTAGTGTGCTTACATCTGGAAAACAGTTCTCACTGTGTGGGCGTTCCACCTATACATTTGGCACTAAAGCCCAAACAAAGTCGCATCTGCTCTCCTGTGGCAGACATTCCTTTACTTAATATATTCATTTAATCTTTGTTCTCTAGTCTCCTGTGGCAGAGATTCCTTCAATTGTCTCTCTTTCCTTTACTTTTCATTCTTCTTCTTTTCTTTCTTATCAAACCGAACTCAAAACATAACTTAAAGCAAAATCCCTTCTTAAAATATTGAGTTTAAAACATTATACTTTTCTTAATAAATCGAATTGAAAACAAAACACTTTTCATAATAAATCAAAATCAAATAATATTCTAAAATCAGATTTGCTTTTAAATAACACTTTAAATAAAGTCATAGTTTTATAAAATTCGGCAATATTTCTTCTAAAATTCGGACTATGCCACCCTTCCAGGGTCCCTACCAAATTATTTTCAATTCTCAAAAATCATTGATAAATCCAACAAATCATATCCATTATCAAAGCATTTAAAATCTGAAAGCTAACTAGTTTCAATATCAAATTATTTTCAGCTCTCCATTTGTTACCAATAAATCAACTAACGCTTTCTCAAACTCTTTCCAACATTTTTAAATCCAAGTCATTCCTTACTTTAGAAATATAAATCAAACCTTTCAATATAAAACCATTTTCTCAATATGTGTAAATATGTAAACCTATTCTTTTCTCAACATAAAAACATTTCTCAAAATAAGCTTATAAGTCGGATTTTCAAATCAAAATCACCTTTTTGTATATCTTTATAAAAACTTGGATAGGACCGCCCTTAACATTCAAATTCACCACCCTTACGGGCTCCTTTATTCTCTCAACAATTCCTAGATCATTGCAACGGTACTTACTATTATCAAACAAATCTCAAATCATCAATTAAACTAAGAACTTAACATGACTAAAATTTCCAATAACATTCACGGCCTCAGTCTAAACTCAATTCATATCTCAGTTTAACAAAAAAACACCAATTAAACACCATTCACAACCATAATTCAACAAATTCACATCAATTAGTAATACTATATTCTCGTAAATTATTTGTAATTATTCAATAAGCTTTTAAGGCATTCTTAAATTAAAACTTTTAACTTTAAAAACAAACTTCTGACCTCCGTATGAAATCAAAATCAACGAAAACTTCGAAAAAATTTTTTGATCGAACTGCTGAAGAGGAAAGTGCCAGAAATCGTGTGTGCCTTCTAGAACTCCAATTGGCCAAACTCAAGAGGAAGAGGAATGGTGGACGAAATTGTGATCCTCAAAGTTGGTCTCTTTGTATTTGTATGAAATCAAAAATACCCCAAAGAGATCATGGTGTGATGAATTGGGATCTTAATAATCCCTGGTGTGATTATAACTCCGTTCAACTTAACCAGCAAGTGTACTGGGTCATCCAAGTAATACCTTATGTGAGTAAAGGTCGATCCCACAGAGATTGTTGGTATGAAGCAAGCTATGGTCACCTTGTAAATCTCAGTTAGGCAGATTAAATTGGTTTATGATGAGTTCGAAAATTAATAATAAATAGAAAATAAAAGGGATAGAAATACTTATGTAAATCAATAGTGGAAATTTCAGATAGGCGTATGGAGATGCTGTGCTCCTCTTGAATCTCTACTTTCTTATTACATTCATCCAATCCTTTTTACTCCTTTCCATGGCAAGCTGTATGTAGGGCATCACCATCATCAATGGCTACTTTTAATCCTCTC
>NC_029773.3:35251820-35253176 GCF_000817695.3 Arachis duranensis | reverse complement strand
AATAAAGTATGAACTATTATATATTGCTGGAAAGCTCTGGATATCTACTTTCCAACGCCATTGAGAGCGCGCCATTTGGAGTTCTGTAGCTCCAGAAAATTCATTTTGAGTGCAGGGAGATCAGATTCCAAGAACATCAGCAGTCCTTTTGTCAGCCTTTTTCAGAGTTTTGCTCAAGTCCCTCAATTTCAGCCAGAAATTACCTGAAATCATAGAAAAATACACAAACTCATAGTAAAGTCCAGAAATGTGACTTTAACATAAAAACTAATGGAAACATCCCTAAAAGTAGCTTGAACTTACTAAAAACTACCTAAAAACAATGCCAAAAAGCGTATAAATTATCCGCTCATCATAACACCAAACTTAAATTGTTACTTGTCCCCAAGCAACTGAAAATCAATTAGAATAAAAAGAAGAGGATATACTATAAATTTCAAAATATCAATGAATATTAATTATAATTAGATGAGCGGGACTTGTAGCTTTTTGCTTCTGAACAGTTTTGGCATCTCACTTTTTCCTTTGAAGTTTAGAATGATTGGCTTCTCTAGGAACTTAGAATTTCGGATAGTGTTATTGACTTTCCTAGTTAAGCATGTTGATTCTTGAACACAGATACTTATGAGTCTTGGCCGTGGCCCTAAGCATTTTGTTTTCCAGTATTACCAATATACAAATGCCACAGACACATGACTGGGTGAACCTTTTCAGATTGTGACTCAGCTTTGCTAGAGTCCCCAAATAGAGGTGTCTAGAGCTCTTAAGCACACTCTTTTTGCTTTGGATCACGACTTTAACCACTCAGTCTCAAGCTTTTCACTTGGGCCTGCATGACACAAGCACATGGTTAGGGACAACTTGATTTAGCCGCTTAGGCCTGGATTTAATTTCCTTGGGCCCTCCTATCCATTAATGCTCAAAGCCTTGGATCCTTTTTACCCATGCCTTTTGGTTTTAAGGGCTATTGGCTTTTTCTGCTTGCTTTTTCTTTTTCTTTCTATTTATTTTATTTTATTTTTTTTCGCCACTTCTTTTTTTTTCGCAAGCTTTTGTTTTCCACTGCTTTTTCTTGCTTCAAGAATCAATTTTATGATTTTTCAGATTATCAATAACATTTCTCTTTGTTCATCATTCTTTCAAGAGCTAACAATTTTAACATTCATAAACAACAAGATCAAAAATATGCACTGTTTAAGCATTCATTCAGAGAACAGAAAGTATTGTCACCACATCAATATAATTAAACTAAATTCAAGGATAAATTCGAAATTCATGTACTTCTTGTTCTTTTGAATTAAAACATTTTCATTTAAGAGAGGTGAAGGATTAATGGACTTTATTCATAGCTTTAAG
>NC_029773.3:35250921-35251503 GCF_000817695.3 Arachis duranensis | reverse complement strand
GGAAGTGTTGAGTTGTTCCCAATAGTTGTTGGGAGGAAAGTGCATCCCTTGAGGCATCTCAGGGATTTCTTGATGATGGGCCTCCTCATGCATCTCTTGAGAACCGTGAAGGGTCTCTCTTGCTTGTTCCATCCTCTTCTTGGTGATGGGCTTATCCTCTTCAATGGAGATGTCTCCTTCTATGATAACTCCAGCTGAGTAACATAGATGGCAAATAAGGTGAGGAAAAGCTAGCCTTGCCATGGTGGAGGGTTTGTCGGCTATTTTGTAGAATTCATTGGAGATGACCTCATGAACTTCTACTTCCTCTCCAATCATGATGCTATGAATCATGATGGCCCGATCCACAGTAACTTCAGATCGGTTGCTAGTAGGAATAATGGAGCGTTGAATGAACTCCAACCATCCTCTAGCCATAGGCTTGAGGTCTAGTCTTCTTAGTTGAACTGGCTTGCCTTTGGAGTCTCTCTTCCATTGAGCTCCCTCCACACATATGTCCATTAGGACTTGGTTCAACCTTTGATTAAAGTTGACCCTTCTAGTATAGGGGCGTTCATCTCCTTGCATCATGGGCAAGTGAAA
>NC_029773.3:35250381-35250735 GCF_000817695.3 Arachis duranensis | reverse complement strand
GGGTTGGTTAAGACTTCCCAACCTCTTCTTCGGATTTCATGTCGGATCTCCGGGTACTCATTTTTCTTGAGCTTGAAAGGGACCTCAAGGATCACCTTCTTCTTTGCCACAACATCATAGAAGTGATCTTGATGGCTCTTGGAGATGAATCTTTCCTTCTCCCATGACTCGGGGTGTGGAAGCTTTTGTCTTCCCTTTTCCTTTTCTAGAGGATTCTCCGGCCTTAGGTGCCATTGATGGTAATGGAAAACAAAAAGGATTATGCTTTGACCACACCAAACTTAAAAGATTGCTCGTCCTCGAGCAATAGAAGAAAGAAGAGAAGAAGAAGAAGAAGAGAATATGGTAGAGAGG
>NC_029773.3:35250018-35250320 GCF_000817695.3 Arachis duranensis | reverse complement strand
ACAGATCCTGAGGTGTCAAGGAATTCCATCCCTGCACCAAATAGGCATGTAAAATGCCTTTGCACACCATTCTGGCGTTTAAATGCCGTGTGGTGCACATTCTGGGCGTTCAACGCCCATGTAAAGCATGTTTCTGGCGTTGAACACCAGTTTAATGCTTGTTATTGGCGTTCAGCGCCAGCTTTTCTTCTCTAGGCACATTCCTGGTGTTCAGCGCCAGAACGTTGCTTGTTTCTGGCATTCAGCACCAGGTTGATGCTCTGTTCTGGCGTTGAACGCCAGCCAGATGCTCCTTACTGGCA
>NC_029773.3:35245944-35249870 GCF_000817695.3 Arachis duranensis | reverse complement strand
TGTACCTAATAAAACACAAAATAACAATAAAATAATATAAAATAAAAATTAGATAAAATTGGGTTGCCTCCCAACAAGCGCTTCTTTAATGTCAGTAGCTTGACAGTGGCTCTCATAGAGCCACAAGGTGATTAGGTCAATGTTGTATAGTCCCAAAACCAAACTTAGAGTTTGGATATGGGATCTTAACATCAAACTTAGAGTTTGGTTGTGGCCTCACAACACCAAACTTAGAGTTTGACTGTGGGGGCTCTTCTTGACTCTGAACTGAGAGAAGCTCTTCATGCTTACTCTCTTTTGTCACAGAGGGATGGCCATGTGCCTTAAACACAAGGTAGTCCCCATTCAATTGAAGGAATAATTCACCTCTGTTGACATCTATCACAGCTTCTGCCGTGGCTAGGAAAGGTCTTCCAAGGAGGATGCATTCATCCTCTTTCTTCCTAATGTCTAAGATTATGAAATTAGCAGGGATGTAAAGGCCTTCAACCTTTACTAACACGTCCTCTACTATTCCATAAGCTTGTCTCAATGACTTGTCTGCCAATTGTAATGAGAACAAGGCAGGTTGTACTTCAATGATCCCCAGCTTCTCCATTACAGAGAGTGGCATAAGATTTATCCCTGACCCTAGATCACGTAGAGCTTTTTCAAAGGTCATGGTGCCTATGGTACAAGGTATTAAGAACTTGCCAGGATCTTGTTTCTTTTGAGGTAGAGTTTGCTGAATCCAGGTATCTAGTTCATTAATGAGCAAGGGAGGTTCACTTTCCCAAGTCTCATTACCAAACAGTTTGGCATTCAGCTTCATGATAGCTCCTAAATATTGAGCAACTTGCTCTCCAGTCACATCTTCATCCTCTTCAGAGGAAGAATAGTCTTCATAGCTCATGAATGGCAGAAGGAGATTTAATGGAATCTCTATGGTCTCTGTATGAGCCTCAGATTCCTTTGGATCCTTAATAGGAAACTCCTTCTTGCTTGAAGGACGTCCCAGGAGGTCTTCCTCACTAGGATTTTTGTCCTCCTCCTCCCTTGTGCATTCAGCCATATTGATTATATCAGTGGCCTTGCATTCTCCTTTTGGATTTTCTTCTGTATTGCTTGGGAGAATACTGGGAGGAGTTTCAATAACTTTCTTACTCAGCTGGCCCACTTGTGCCTTTAGATTTCTGATGGAGGATCTTGTTTCATTCATGAAACTGAAAGTGGCCTTTGACAGATAAGAGACTAGATTGGTTAAATTAGAAGTGTTTTGTTCTGAATTCTCTATCTGTTGCTGAGAAGATAATGGATATGGCTTGCTATTGCTCAGCCTATTACGTCCACCATTGTTAAAGCCTTGTTGAGGCTTTTGTTGATCCTTCCATGAGAAGCCTTTTTGAGGCTTTTGTTGATCCTTCCATGAGAAATTTGGATGATTTCTCCATGATGAATTATAGGTGTTTCCATAGGGTTCACCCATGTAATTAACCTCTGCCATTGCAGGGTTCTCAGGATCATAAGCTTCTTCAGAAGCTGCCTCTTTAGTACTGTTGGATGCATGTTGCCATCTATTCAGACTTTGAGAAATCATGTTGACCTGTTGAGTCAACACTTTGTTCTGAGCCAATATGGCATTCAGAGCATCAACTTCAAGAACTCCTTTCTTCTGAGGTATCCCATTATTCACGGAATTCCTCTCAGAAGTGTACATGAATTGGTTGTTTGCAACCACGTCAATGAGTTCTTGAGCCTCTTTAGGCGTTTTCTTTAGGTGAATAGATCCACCTGCAGAATGGTCCAATGACATTTTCGAAAATTCAGATAGACCATAATAGAATATATCTAATATGGTCCATTCTAAAAACATGTCAGATTGACACCTTTTGGTCAGCTGCTTGTATCTTTCCCAAGCTTCATAGAGGGATTCACCATCTTTTTGCTTGAAGGTTTGAACATCCACTCTCAACTTGCTCAACTTTTGAGGAGGAAAGAATTTATCTAAGAAGGCAGTGACCAGCTTATCCCAGGAGTCCAGGCTATCCTTAGGTTGCGAATCCAACCATATTCTAGCTCTGTCTCTTACAGCAAAAGGGAAAAGCATGAGTCTGTAGACTTCAGGATCAACTCCATTCATCTTTACAGTCTCACAAATCTGCAAGAACTCAGTTAAAAACTGGTAAGGATCTTCAGATGGAAGTCCATAAAACTTGCAGTTTTGTTGCATTAAAGCAACTAGTTGAGGCTTAAGCTCAAAGTTATTGGCTCCAATGGCAGGAATGGAGATGCTTCTTCCATCAAATTTGGACGTTGGCTTTGTGAAGTCACCAAGCATTCTCCTTGCATTATTATTGTTTTCGGCTGCCATCTCCTTCTCTTGTTCTAATATTTCTGAAAGGTTACCTTTAGATTGTTGTAATTTAGCTTCTCTCAATTTTCTCTTCAGAGTCCTTTCAGGTTCTGGATCGATTTCAACAAGAGTGCCTTTTTCCTTGTTCCTGCTCATATGAAAGAGAAGAAAACAAGAAAAGAAGAGGAATCCTCTATGTCACAGTATAGAGATTCCTTTATGTTAGTAGAAGAAGAAAGGGGATAAGAATGAAGAAGAATGGGTTCGGATTTTTAGATGAAAAGTTAGTTAGTTGATTGAAAAAGATATTAAAATCAAATTTTAAAAAGATAAGAAGATAAGAAGTTAGATAAGATATTTTGAAATCAAATTTTGAAAAAGATAAAATTTTTGAAAAAGATAAGATAAAAGATAAAAAGATTTAATTTTTAAATTTAAAATTACTTACTTCACTAACAAGAAACTTCAAGATAAGATTCTAGAACATAAAGATTGAACCTTTCTTAAGAAGAAAGTAACAAACTTCAAATTTTTGAATCAATCACATTAATTGTTAGTGTAATTTTGAAAATATGATATAAAGATAAGAAAAAGATTTTGAAAACATTTTGAAAAAGATTTTTGAAATTTTCGAAAAATAGAAAAAAATGAAAAAGATATAATTCTTGAAAAATGTTTTGAAAAGACAAGATTTTTTTAAAATTGAAAATTTGACTTGACTTGTAAGAAACAACTAATTTTGATAATTTTTGATTAAGTCAACTCAAATTTTCGAAAATTTGGAGAAAAACAAGGAAAAGATATTTTTTTTATTTTTGAATATTTTAGTTATGAGAGAGAAAAACATAAAAATGACCCAAAATATAAAAATTTTGGATCAAAACACAAGATGCATGCAAGAACACTATGAATGTCAAGATGAACACCAAGAACTCTTTGAAGATCATGATGAACATCAAGAACATATTTTTGAAAATTTGAAGATCATGATGAACATCAAGAACATAATTTTGAAAAATTTTTGATGCAAAGAAAACATGCAAGACACCAAACTTAGAAATCTTTAATGCATGGACTCTAACAAACGAAAAATGCATATGATAAACAACAAACAACACAAAACAAGAAAATCATCTAGATCAAACAAGAAGACTTACCAAGAACAACTTGAAGATCATGAAGAACACTATGAATGCATGGAATTTTTGAAAAATGCAAGAAAAATTTTTTAAAGCATGCAATTGACACCAAACTTAAAATTTGACTCAAGACTCAAACAAGAAACGCAAAATATTTTTGATTTTTATGATTTTCTAATTTTTTTGAATTTTTATTTTATTTTTTTCGAAAATATTCTTTTAGAAAAACGAAAATAAAAGAAAAATTTTGAAAACTTTTTGAAAGGAAAATAAAAAGAAAATTACCTAATCTGAGCAACAAGATGAGCCGTCAGTTGTCCATACTCAAACAATCCCCGGCAACGGCGCCAAAAACTTGGTGGACGAAATTGTGATAAAAGAATTCCAGGCACTGTTAGAGAAGCTCACAACTCCGTTCAACTAACCAGCAAGTGTACTGGGTCGTCCAAGTAATA
>NC_029773.3:35240065-35245586 GCF_000817695.3 Arachis duranensis | reverse complement strand
CCATCTATCTAGCTTATACCACGAAGATTCTTTTGGGGAATCTAAGAGATACACATTCAAGCTCGGTTGCATGTAGAACGGAAGTGGTTGTCAATCACGTGCGTTCATAAGTGAGAATGATAATGAGGGTTACTTATCATCACATTCATCATGTTCTTGGGTACGAATGAATATCTTGGAATAAGAATAAGAGGGATTTGAATAAAAGACAATAGAATCGCATTAATACTTGAGGTACAGCAGAGCTCCACACCCTTAATCTATGGTGTGCAGAAACTCCACTGTTGAAAATACATAAGTGAAAGGTTCAGGCATGGCCGAACGGCCAGCCCCCTGAATGATCAAGAGACCGAATGATCAAAGACTACAAAGTCAAAAGATTAAACTGTCAAAAGATGTCTAATACAATAGTAACTTATCTTATTTATACTAGACTAGCTACTAGGGTTTACATGAGTAAGTAATTGATGTATAAATCCACTTCCGGGGCCCACTTGGTGTATGCTTGGGCTGAGCTTGATCTATCCACGAGCTGAGGCTTCTTTTGGAGTTGAACCCCAAGTTATAACATGTTTTGGGCGTTCAACTCCGGATCATGACGTGTTTCTGGCGTTTAACTCCAGACAGCAGCATGTACTTGGCGTTCATTGCCATGTTACGTCGTCAATTCCCGAATAAAGTATGGACTATTATATATTGCTGGAAGGCTCTGAATGTCTATTCCCAACGCCGTTGAGAGCGCGCAATTTGGAGTTCTGTAGCTCCAGAAAATCCATTTCGAGTGCAGGGAGGTCAGATTCCAACAGCATCAGCAGTCCTTTTGTCAGCTTTTTTTAGAGTTTTGCTCAAGTCCCTCAATTTCAGCCAGAAATTTCCTGAAATCACAGAAAAACATACAAACTCATAGTAAAATCCAGAAATGTGACTTTAACATAAAAACTAATGGAAACATCCCTAAAAGTAGCTTGAACTTACTAAAAACTACCTAAAAACAATGCCAAAAAGCGTATAAATTATCCGCTCATCAAAGAACTACATCATGATTAATTTCTACCGAATAAAAATAACACCAACACGTAAAAAAGAAAGATACAAACACTTTTATCGAATTAAATTTTTTATTGGAGTTACCGATTGCAAAAAATTAAAACCAGAAGTTCGGTGGGGGTTACGGTGCGCTCTCTCTCTCAGTCAGTCTTCTCTCTTCCTCACCCTCACCGTTTGCATGCAATGAATAATGAGACTGGTTGATGAAGATTAATATGAAGCAAATAATGCAAATAATTAGGTGTCATGCCTAATTGATCTATGCATAAGCTTTATTTAGTTTTTCTTTCTTGCCGTTTGTTTCTTTAATGAAACCGGCAATAAAACTAAAGATAATAATAATAATAATAATATACTATTGATAATATGGTAAGAATAGTAATGTTAATATGATAATGATAGTAGTAATAATAGTAATAACAATAATAATAATAATAATAATGATAATAGCGTAATATAAATAATAATTTTAATAAATTTTAAACTTAAAATATTATAAAATTTAATTTAATTATTTTAAAAAAAATAATTTTCTTTAAATAAAATAATAAACCATAATTAACTCATTATTTAATTTTCAGAAATTTGGAGTGTTATAATCAATATCCAAACCATCTCATTATTAAACAACTCCATACATGTTTTTCCAACAAACTCAATCTATATAACCACTAATTATAACACATCCACAACTCACATATCAAATCTTAAATCAACTGCATATATATACATATTTATTCATTAATCACATCAATAACCCAATTCAATCCAAGCTTATCCTATAGTTGTCTAACTTACGTTTTCATGAAATATTATATATTATATACGAGAAAACAAAGTCATATCTTGACCGATTCCTTTTTGAACTTGGAACGCCAAAAAAAATCACCATTCTACCAATGCCCAACGCACCACACGCTCACCAAATAGAAAACTTTGCCTTCAAAATCAAGCTTTCAATACCACCAATTTGGTTCCAACACATATAATCCAATCTAATGCCAAACAATATTACTCAAAATCAACTTAGGGTTCATAGTTATTAATGGTTCACAAGAATTAGATATTTTTCATCTTACCAATGGAAATTTGGGACAAGACCCGGTAAGTCCACAAGCTAATTTGATCCTAAACACCAAAATCACATAATCTCTCAAAATCAAAATCTCAAATTAGAATTTAGGAGAGACTAGATGAGCAATAAATAGTGAGGTACTTACCATATTGTTTAGTGGGCTTTGTAGAGCTCAACGCGATAGTCGCATGGCCGCAAACGGTGTGGTGATTGGAGCTCAGAATTGGAAGATATGGTGAAATGAAATTGGACCAAGTGTTTGAATATTTTTCCCGTCTCCTCGTGCAAGTTTCAGCGTGTTTCATCAAATGGAAGGGGAAGGAAGAGCTGAGCTCTTTCATTAAAAGGTTAGTGGGTTGGGCTTTGGGCCCAATATAAATACGGTTCAACTGGTTTAGCCCGTTTGGCCCAATTTTGGGACAGAACCTTTAAAATTAGTGTTAAAGTTCATATTTTAATTATTTCTACTTCTTTAAATAATAAAATTTAATTTTCTAATTTTTTAAATAATAATTAATTTATTGATTAATTATTCACTAATTTTGTAGATTTTACAATGACGACCTTTGGGAGATCCCGATCTCTGAGCCTGGAGGATGGAGGAGGGTAACCACGAGGGGGTTAGTACAGGCGTGGTTACCCCTTGTGTGATAGACAAGTCCTTCAATGCTCCTTGCTTTATTGACCATCATCTGATGCCCGGTACTAACGATTTTTTCAAGGATTGCGATCTTTCAGGCGAGGCTAAGTCAGTGTACCGCATTCTTCTTCAATCTGCTGCTTTTATCTGGAAAGCAAAGCCTGTGCTTTTGCAAACTTTCCATATAGATGGGAAGCTTCGGTAGGCTTAGGAAGATTTAGGCATTCTAAAAGGGCAGCTGGAGGCAGCTGAGGTTGCTTGGGTGAAGGCGGCTAAGGACGCCGAGGATGTAGGTGCCAAGATTTTAAAATTGCTAGAGAGGGAGACTGAGCTGTTGATTCAAGTTGCTAGGGCCTATTAGTTGGCTGCCGATGCTGAGCTTGCAACTGCTGCTGCCCGTTCCAAGGCAGAGGGAGTGAAGGCCGAGGTAGAAAGCCTAAAGAAAAAGAATGCCAGTCTTCTAACTGATGCTCAAGTCTAGGTTTTGGCTCCAGACATGGATGTGTTTGTGATGGGAGCCTTCCGAATTATGAAGGATGGCCAGATCGTGGACCTGACGTAGCTTGCTTCTATTTTTATGTTTTATTTCATTAGTTTATAAGTCGTTTGTATGGTGTTTATACTTTTTCCAAAACATTTTTCTTCTTTTCTTTAAGTTTGTAATCCATTTTCTTGGCTATTTATACTATTTTTTATGGCCTTTTGGTGGGCTTATTTTTCTTGTGCATGAATAGTGGGCCTCCTTTTGGGCTATTTTAGATACTTGTGTTTATATTTGTGGATATCCACATTTATTGGCCTCGATAAAACCTCCCGTCATAGGTAGGAAAGATTGTTCGAAAAAGAAAAATAATAGACAAAACAGAGATGATGATAAGCAAAAACATCACAAAAAATAAAGGGAAAAATAAAAAAGGACTTGATCTTACTAAAGGTATCTAGTCATTGGGACGTCGTTACAGGTAGTTGGGTCGTATGTTTGCGGCATTCCATGACCTCGGTAACTTGGTCCCGTTGAGTCGCTCAAGTTTGTAGGCTCATTTTCCAATAACGGACTTGATTCGATAGGGGCCTCCAAATTGGGTATGAGCTTTCCTTCTCCCATGGGGGGGAGGGGGGACCGACGTTGTTTCATCATAGAATGAGGTCTCCCTATTTGAGGTCCCACTTCACCACACTGTAGTTGTACCTTATGCTTACCCTTTGTTTCAGGGCTATCTCCCGCAGGTGTGCTATGCTCCTGACTTCGTTCGCGAGATCCCACTGGAATGAAGAGCTCTAGGTCGTATGTTAATCGATAGGGGTTTCTCCAGTGTAGGTTCGAGAAAATGTATTAGAGGACAGATCGAGTTTGTTGGCCCATATGCCTTTGGCCTCGTTTAGTCATTTTTTGAGGTCCATTACAATGATCTTGTTGGCCGCTTCTAATTGGCCATTGGTTTGTGGGCTATTCTAACGTGCTAAACTACTATGAGATGTCGAGTCCTTCTAGGAATTCCTTGAATCATTTGTCTGCAAATTGGGTTCCATTATCCAAGATTACAATCTCGGAAATTCCAAACCATGTTATGACTTGCCTCCATAAGAAATTTTAGCATTAGGTGGCCGTGATGGTGGCCAGTTGATAAACCCCGTTTATAGGGTTTATCTTGTGCTTGATTTAAAGAATTTTATAACATTTTACCCACATTTATCCATTGAAATAGCATGGATTTATAACTTCTCCTTTAATTGTGCTTAACAGTGAAAACATGCTTTTTAGGTCTTAAAATAGCTAAATTTAATTCACCTTGATTCCATTAGATGCCTTGATATGTTTGTTAAGTGATTTCAGATTTAAGAGGCAAAGATTGGATCAAGGGAATGAAGGAAAAGCATGTAAAGATGGAGAACTCATGAAGAAATGTAGGAATCGCAAAAGCTATCAAGCCAACCTCTTCGCACGTAATCGACCATAACTTGAGCTACAGAGGTCCAAATGATGCAGTTCCAGTTGGGTTGAAAAGCTAACATCTGGGGCTTCGAAACGATATAGGATTTGCCATAGTTGCATCGCGCATAGGGCGCACGGTACACGGACGCGCCGATGGTGGCACATGATCCACTTAATGCAACTCGTGGCCAGCGATTTTAGAAACCTTGTGGGCCCAATCCAACTCATTTCTGATGCTTTACACATTAGGATTAGTTAGAAGTAGTTTCTAGAGAGAGAAGCTCTCACTTCTCTCTAGGATTAGGATTAGGATTAGTTCTTAGATCTAGGTTTTAATCTTTGCTTTCTTCTACTTCTACCTTTCAATTCCTTGTTGTTACATTCATCTTCCTCTATTCTTTTGTTGTAATTTCCTTTATGTTGTTCTTATACTTTGTTGTAGATCTACTTTTGTTCCTCTTATTCTCTTTCAATTCAATTAGAGGTAATTCATAATAATTGTGTTCATTTGATTTGTTGTTGTTAATTCTTTGCAATTAGTTGTTGTTAAATTTTGTTCTTGTTGTTGAATTACTATGTTTTCCTTTTATGCCTTCCAAGTGTTTGATGAAATGCTTGGAAGGATTTTAGAGTAGAATTTTATACTCTTGGCTTGGAAAGGTAACTAAGAAACTCTTGAGTTGCTAATGTCCAAGTAATTGATGATTGGGATCCATTGACTCTATTTCTCACTAATTGAATTAATGAAGAGTTAGGACTTATAGACTAGGATTGATATATCTCATTTAACTTTCCTTTACTACTAGTTAGAGGATGTCTTAATGAA
>NC_029773.3:35238175-35239950 GCF_000817695.3 Arachis duranensis | reverse complement strand
TTAGTTTACTTTCTTGCCATTTATCTTTCATGCCTCTTATCAAAACCCCAAAAATAACTCATAACCAATAACAAGACACTTCATTACAATTCCTAGGGAGAATGACCCGAGGTTCAATACTTTGGTTTATAAATTTTAGGGGTTTGTACTAGTGACAAAAATGTTTTGTATAAAAGGATTATTGCTTGGTTTAGAAACTATACTTGCAACGAGATTTCATTAGTGAAATTCTAAACCGTCAAAAATCCAATCATCAAAATGGCGCCGTTGCCGGGGAATTGCAATGTTGTTATGTTATTGGTTATTGTACATATGTGAATAGTGTGAATATCTTGCTTTTTGCTTTATTTTCTAGTTATAGAATTTTATTTCTCTTGTTTTCCATTATCTTTTGATTTTTGTTTTCTCTTTCCATTATGAATTCTCATTTTGGCTATGAGTGTGATTACAACTATGTTGTAGGAAGTGAAGATTACAATGAAGAGATGTATCAAGGATGGGATAACCAAAGGTGGGAGGAGCCATATGCAAATGATCAATCTTCTTGGCAACAACCTCCACCAATCTACTATGAAGAAAAACCATTCTATAATGCATACCAATCCAATGGCTATGGTGAATCCTCTTGTGACTTTCAAGAACCACCAACATATGCCTCTGAATCATATCCTCAACATAGCCCTCAACCATACTCACAAGCCTCTTTTCACCAAATACCTCCATATGACCTTGATCCATATCCACTATACCAACCACCTTTTGAACCATATGAGCCACACATAGAACCGCCACCATTCCAACCTCAATACTTCCAAGAACCACCCTCAATAAATGAAAATTTTTAACCACAAGATGAATTCTACCTTCCACCACAACCTCACATGGAAGAATATTCATTTCCATCGATCCAAGAGCCATATGATCCTGGTGCGCGAAATTGTGAACAATACTTTTCACAACTCTCATAATCCCCGGTCATGAACCCCAAAAACTTGGTAGCTCAGTACCATGGCATTACACAACTTCGCACAACTAACCAGCAAGTGCACTGGGTCGTCCAAGTAATAAACCTTACGCGAGTAAGGGTCGATCCCACGGAGATTGTTAGTATGAAGCAAGCTATGGTCATCTTGTAAATCTTAGTCAGGCAAACTCATATGGATATGGTGATGAACGAAAATAACAATAAGATAAAGATAGAGGTACTTATGTAATTCATTGGTAGGAACTTCAGATAAGCGCATGAAGATGCCTTCCCTTCCGTCTCTCTGCTTTCCTACAGTCTTCTTCCAATCCTTCTTACTCCTTTCCATGGCAAGCTTGTGTAGGGTTTCACCGTTGTCAATGGCTACCTCCCATCCTCTCAGTGAAAACGATTGCATATGCTCTGTCACAGCACGCGGAAATCAGCTGTCGGTTCTCGGTCAGGCCGGAATAAAATCCATCGATTCTTTTGCGTCTGTCACTAACGCCCCGCCTGCTAGGAGTTTGAAGCACGTCACAGTCATTCAATCATTGAATCCTACTCAGAATACCACAGACAAGGTTAGACCTTCCGGATTCTCTTGAATGCCGCCATCAGTTCCAGCCTATACCACGAAGATTCCGGTTAAAGAATCCAAGAGATATTCACCCAATCGAAGGTAGAACAGAGGTGGTTGTCAGTCACATGTTCATAGGTGAGAATGATGATGAGTGTCACGGATCATCACATTCATCAAGTTGAAGAACAAGTGATATCTTAGAACAAGAACAAGCGGAATTGAATGGAAGAG
>NC_029773.3:35236435-35237167 GCF_000817695.3 Arachis duranensis | reverse complement strand
ATGAACCACAAATTCAAGATATATATGCACTGTTTAAGCATACATTCAGAAAACAAAAATATTGCCACCACATCAAAATAATTAAACTGTTATAAAATTCAAAATTCATGCAATTCTGTCCTTTTCAATTAAAGCACGTTTTTATTCAAGAAAGGTGATGGATTCATAGGACATTCATAACTTTAAGGCATAGACACTAAGACACTAATGATCACAAGACACAAACATAGATAAACATAAGCACTAGAATTCGAAAAACAGAAGAATAAAGAACAAGGAGATTAAGGAACGGGTCCACCTTAGTGATGGCGGCTCTTTCTTCCTCTTGAAGATCCTATGGAGTGCTTGAGCTCCTCAATGTCTCTTCCTTGTCTTTGTTGCTCCTCTCTCATGATTCTTTGATCTTCTCTAATTGCATGGAGGATGATGGAGTGTTCTTGATGCTCCACCCTTAGTTGTCCCATGTTGGAACTTAATTCTCCTAGGGAGGTGTTTAGTTGCTCCCAATAGTTTTGTGGAGGAAAGTGCATCCCTTGAGGAATCTCAGGGATCTCATGATGAGTGGGGTCTATTGTGTGCTCCATCCTCTTCTTAGTGATGGGCTTGTCCTCATCAATGGGGATGTCTCCCTCTATGTCAACTCCCACTGAATAACAGAGGTGACAAATGAGATGAGGAAAGGCTAACATTGCCAAGGTAGAGGACTTGTCCGCCACCTTATAGAGTTTTTGG
>NC_029773.3:35235872-35236212 GCF_000817695.3 Arachis duranensis | reverse complement strand
TCCATTGAGCGCCCTCTTCACAAATGTCTATGAGGACTTGGTCCAACCTTTGATCAAAGTTGACCCTTCTAGTGTAGGGATGTTCATCTCCTTGCATCATGGGCAAGTTGAACGCCACCCTCACACTTTCCGGACTACAATCCAAGTATTTCCCCCGAACCATAGTAAGATAATTCTTTGGATCCGGGTTCACACTTTGGTCATGGTTCTTGGTGATCCATGCATTGGCATAGAACTCTTGCACCATCAAGATTCCGACTTGTTGAATGGGGTTGGTAAGAACTTCCCAACCTCTTCTTCGGATCTCATGTCGGATCTCCGGATATTCACTCTTTTTGAG
>NC_029773.3:35234866-35235433 GCF_000817695.3 Arachis duranensis | reverse complement strand
AAAGATGGGATTTGATAGGTGAAGGGTTTTTGGGGAAGAGGTGTTGAGGTGATTGGTTAATGGGTGAAGAAGAGAGAGAGAATGGTAGGGTAGGTGGGGATCCTGTGGGGTCCACTGATCCTGAGGTGTCAAGGAAAAGTCATCCCTGCACCAAATGGCAAACAAAATCACGTTTTAAGCCATTTCTGGCGTTAAACGCCGGGCTGGTGCCCATTTCTGGCGTTTAACGCAAGCTTCTTGCCCCTTTCTGGCGTTTAACGCCAGTCTGGTGCCCCTTTCTGGCGTTAAACGCCCAGAATGGTGCCAGATTGGGCGTTAAACGCCCAACAGCTAACCTCACTGGCGTTTAAACGCCAGTGGGTGCGTCCTCCAGGGTGTGTTGTTTTTCTTCCTGTTTTTCATTCTGTTTTTGCTTTTTTCATTAATTTTGTGACTTCTCATGATCATCAACCTATAAAAAAAAGGTAAAATAACAAAAGAAAATAGATAAAATATAACATTCGGTTGCCTCCCAACAAGCGCTTCTTTAATGTCAGTAGCTTGACAGAGGACTCTCATGGAGCCTCA
>NC_029773.3:35233994-35234551 GCF_000817695.3 Arachis duranensis | reverse complement strand
TTGGTTGTGGCCTCCCAACACCAAACTTAGAGTTTGAATGTGGGGGTTCAACACCAAACTTAGAGTTTGGTTGTGGCCTCCCATCACCAAACTTAGAGTTTGACTGTGGGGGCTCAGTTTGGCTCTGTTTTGAGAGAAGCTCTTCATGCTTCCTCTCCATGATGATAGAGGGATATCCTTGAGCTTTAAACACCAAGGATTCTTCATTCACTTGAATGATCAACTCTCCTCTATCAACATCAATCACAGCCTTTGCTGTGGCTAGGAAGGGTCTGCCAAGGATGATGGATTCATCCATGCATTTCCCAGTCTCTAGGACTATGAAATCAGTAGGGATGTAATGGTCTTCAACCTTAACCAGAACATCCTCTACAAGTCCATGGGCTTGTTTTCTTGAATTGTCTGCCATCTCTAGTGAGATTTTTGTAGCTTGCACCTCAGAGATCCCTAACTTCTCCATTACAGAGAGAGGCATGAGGTTTACACCTGACCCTAAGTCACACAAGGCCTTCTTGAAGGTCATGGTGCCTATGGTACAAGGTATAGAAAACTTCCCA
>NC_029773.3:35233106-35233748 GCF_000817695.3 Arachis duranensis | reverse complement strand
CAATGGAATCTCTATGGTCTCAAGTTGAGCCTCAGATTCCCATGGTTCCTCATTGGGGAACTCATTGGAGGTCAGTGGACGCCCAGTGAGGCCTTCCTCAGTGGCGTTCACTGCTTCTTCTTCCTCCCAAAATTCGGCCATGTTGATGACCTTGCACTCTCCTTTTGGATTTTCTTCTGTATTGCTTGGAAGAGTACTAGGAGGGAGCTCAGTAATTTTCTTGCTCAGCTGACCCACTTATCCTTCCAAATTTCTAATGGAGGACCTTGTTTCAGTCATGAAACTTTGTGTGGTCTTGATCAGATCAGAGACCATGGTTGCTAAGTCAGAGGTATTCTGCTTAGAATTCTCTGTCTGTTGCTGAGAAGATGATGAAAAAGGCTTGCTATTGCTAAACCTGTTTCTTCCACCATTATTGTTATTGAAACCTTGTTGAGGTCTCTGTTGATCCTTCCATGAAAGATTTGGATGATTCCTCCATGAAGGATTGTAGGTGTTTCCATAGATTTCTCCCATGTAATTCACCTCTTCTATTGAAGGGTTCTCAGGATCATAAGCTTCTTCCTCAGATGAAGCCTCCTTAGTACTGCTTGGTGCATTTTGCATTCCAGACAGACTTTGAGAAATCATATTGACTTGTTG
>NC_029773.3:35231950-35232156 GCF_000817695.3 Arachis duranensis | reverse complement strand
GCAGTAAAGTCACCCAGCACCTTCCTCCTTGCATTGTTGGCATTGTTGTTTTCGGCTGCCATGTGTTCTTCTTCTTTGGAGAATTCGGTCAGGTCCTCTAAAGAGAGATGTGCTTTGGCTTCTCTGAGCTTTCTCTTCAAGGTCCTTTCAGGTTCAGGATCAGCCTCAACAAGAATGCCTTTGTCTTTGCTCCTGCTCATATGAGA
>NC_029773.3:35231617-35231942 GCF_000817695.3 Arachis duranensis | reverse complement strand
AAATGTGGAATCCTCTATGTCACAGTATAGAGATTCCTTGAAGTGTCAGAGGAAAAGAAGAGTAGAAGACAGAAGTAGAAAATTCGAACTTATCAAAAGAGATGGAGTTCGAATTTTGCATTAAGGGATAGTGTTAGTCCATAAATAGAAGGATGTGAGAAGAAGGGAAGTGATTTTCGAAAATTAAGTAAAAGATTTTGAAAACATTTTTGAAAAACACTAATTGATTTTCGAAAGTGAAAGTGGAAAAGAAGTCAAGTGATTTTTGAAAAAGATTTTGAAATTAGAAATCAAAAAGATTTGATTGAAAACTATTTTGAAAAAA
>NC_029773.3:35230531-35230796 GCF_000817695.3 Arachis duranensis | reverse complement strand
CAAGATTGATAAGAAATCAACAAGCTCTTGTGATGATGAGTTGAAACCTCGGTCCAATGAGATTAGACATGGCTTCTCAGCCAGCCAGATTTCAACAAATCATCATGAAACTCTAGAATTCATCTTCAAGAATTTCGAAAAAAATAAATACCTAATCTAAGCAACAAGATGAACCTTAAGTTGTCCAAAATAATCCTTGGCACTGATGTTACCAAAAGCTTGCTCAAAACTTGAACAATCCCCGGCAACGGCGCCAAAAACTTGG
>NC_029773.3:35228668-35229675 GCF_000817695.3 Arachis duranensis | reverse complement strand
GTTTGGGCCATCAAATCTTGGGCAAAGTATGGACTATCATATATTGCTGGAAAGCCCAGGATGTCTACTTTCCAACGCCGTTGAGAGCGCGCCAATTGGGCTTCTGTAGCTCCAGAAAATCCACTTCGAGTGCAGGGAGGTCAGAATCCAACAGCATCTGCAGTCCTTTTTGGTCTCTGAATCAGATTTTTGCTCAGGTCCCTCAATTTCAGCCAGAAAATACCTGAAATCACAGAAAAACACACAAACTCATAGTAAAGTCCAGAAGAGTGAATTTTAACTAAAAACTAATAAAAATATACTAAAAACTAACTAGATCATACTAAAAACATATTAAAAACAATGCCAAAAAGCATACAAATTATCCGCTCATCAGATCCCTATCATGATATCCAAGCGGAACAAGAGTCAAGGGATCGTCTCAAGGAAGCATTGGATCAATTTCAAGCAACCATGGAGCATGTTGTGCAACAAGTGGAAATAGTGGAGAACGTTGAACCACCACACCCTAATTATGATGAACCACCTTCCTACTATGAACACATCCCCCAATATGATGAATATTCCCATCCACCTCAACCTCTAATAGATGAAACCATCGGTGTTCTTCTTCAAGGACAAGAGGAGATGACAAGGGATGTGCAACAATTCATGACCGCCTTGGATGAGGTGGTAAACCGGTTAGCATCCCAATTTTTGGATACACAAGGAACTCCCATGGCTACATGTGGAGAATCAAAAGAAGAACATAGCATGAAGGAGAGATTGGAAACTCCGGTGAAAAAGGAGGAATGCCACTTTGTGTTAGAACAATTGGAGAAACCTATGACTATTGAAGAAAAGGAGGAAGTGATAGAAGACTTAGGAGATGCGGAGCTTCCATGGGAACATAGAGTTGAAGAAAACCCCTCCAAGATGATTGAAATTGATGCTAGGGAGGAATGTGCACAACATCCAAGGCATATCCCATATGAAGACTTGGAAGGAATGGAGCAAGAATCGAGTTT
>NC_029773.3:35227398-35228593 GCF_000817695.3 Arachis duranensis | reverse complement strand
TCCTTTGAACTTGAAGAACCTTCTCCCGATGAAGAAGAGAGCGATGTGAAGGTAGATTTCTCTCAAACTCCCATTTATGATTTAAGTGATGGAGAAGAGTTAGATGAAATTGATGAACAAAGGATTGAATTTGAAAAATCTTGTGAAGAGGTGGAAGCCCTTAGAAAAAGAAGAACAGAAGTTGAGTGTGCTTTGTCAAGATCTTTGGAAGCTTCTTTGCCTAGGTTGTCATCTATTCCTTCACTTGAGTGGGTAAAACTCATTTCTATTAGCTTCATCGTCCTACTTGAGTATGGTTTGCTTGAAACGGATGGTCAACTTAGGATGATTTGTGGGATAAAGCGTAAGAGAAGAATGTTTAGTGGATGGTGTTGTAAATCAAGGCTCATTTTGGTTGATACCTCAAGGCTTAGATGCAAGGGTTGGGCTAGTGCTCACTTGAATGGGTCTAAAAGGAGAGTTTGGTATCACCTTGAGAATTCATCTTGCTTACCACCCGGATGGATTAATAATGATGATCAACTTCAAGACGGGTGTGAAAATAAACTGTGGGATCCCAGATTAGAAGAAGAGGACCAACTTTGGGAGCCCCAAGCTTGTGAAGAACTCCATCAACACTTGGCTCAATCCATAGGAAATCTTGGGGCACAATGGAGATCAAAGCATTGGTGGGAGTTCCAAGATGAATACAAGCACAAGCTACCTTGAGAGGAGCTCCCCATAAGTCCAACTTAAGGACAATAAACAAAAGTGCTAGGTGGGAGACACCCCCACCATGGTAACATCTTTTCATTTTCTCTTTTGTAAATAGTGTAGAATTTAGTTGATTTCATATTTTGTTTAGTTAGTTGAGTATAGTTGATAGTTTAGTATGTTAAATAAGGTTTTAAGGTGTTTTGGTAGATGTTTGGAGGTTTGGAATGCATGGATTGGTGCAAAAACATAGAAAATTTTTGAAAACAGAGCACCATCCACGCGTGCGCGCAATACACGCGCACGCGTGCATCAAGCATTTTGGACCATCCACGCGCGCGTGCCATGCACGCGTACGCGTGGATTGAGAAGTTCCACCTTCCATACCTTGACCCGAGAATTAGGCCTGCACTGTGCGGAAATTGGGTCCGAGGCACAAACCAATTTACGTGTATGCACACCTGCCGTGTACGCGCCACTCTCGAAATAAGTCATCGACACA
>NC_029773.3:35211822-35227296 GCF_000817695.3 Arachis duranensis | reverse complement strand
CCCCTCTTTCCATTTCTTTCCTTCTCCTTCCTTCTTCCCTTCTCCTACCCCTCATCCAACACTTCCAAACACCATGGATAACCATTTATTTTAGTTAGTTAATTAGTTAGTTTTCATTTTATTTTCTCTCTTTTCATCATAAGTGTTGGATTATTGACTTTGTTTACTATACATTGCTGCCCCTTATTGCCTAAATGCTATTTTAGCATGAATGCTTTTATATAATCTCTGTTAGATTCTATGATTGAGGTTATATTTTGCTACTTGGTTTTGAGTTTTTCATGCTTACCTTTTAAAAATACCAAGTGATGAGAATTGCCTTCGAGCTTGTAACTCTTCTTGAATTACATGATTTGGCCACCACGTGATTTGAGTCTTATTCTGTAATTAGGCAACTTCTTGATGGATGATGTTGTGCATTTACATTAGTGCATAGTGTTTCATGATCATATGCATCCATATACATCCTTAGCTTGAATGCTTTCATGCTTCGTTAATGCTTGTTTTAACTTACAAGTTCACTTAGAGCATCTCAAGCACACTAGGATAAGTGAAGTGCATGCTTCTTTTGTGACATAACTTTTATACTAATATGTGTTCTAAACCGCTCAATTTAGAATTCACGCTCATTTGTCATTAATGTCACATTAATTCACTCACCTCATTCTAGCGATTTACCTCATTCCAGCATTGTATGCTTCCTTGCTTTTGTTTTCTCATCTTATGGTGTTTTACTTTTGCTTTTTTCATGAATAATGCACCACAAGCAATAACGGAAGCGGAAGAAAGAACACGCAACAACCCAGAGAGTCGCCGTACCCCCTTGCTCATCTTTGAGTGCACCGAGGACGATGCAAACTTTTAAGCGTGGGGAGGTCGTCCGACCGATCGGCGATCTTGGGTGACAAATTTCTAATCTCAACACTTTTGCATTTCATTTTAGTTTTTTTTTTGGATTTTTTTATTTGCATTTTTCCTATTTTTGCATACATATACAAAATAAACTTAGTCAAAATAATGAAATTTTTCAAGAATTCTATCTATAGGGCACCAATTGATTTGAGTGAAAACTTTTCATAGAACTTCCTTGAATTATATATCTTGTGGTTCATGTTTTTGAGCTAAGAACACAAGCAAGTGAGATTTGAGCCTAATGGTGTGGTTACATCTTATAACCACTTATTTTCTTCCTTGTGTGCATTATTCTCTTTCTATGATTGTGATCTTTGATTTGTTCGATTCTTTATGTCCATTATTTTGTATATTCATGCATTTATATGATTGAGGCCATCATTTTATTTAGCTCACTTACCCAAATGGCCTTACCTTTTATCTTCCATTGTTAGCCAACTTTGAGCCTACGCTTAACCCACTTGTTCTTATTTTAGCACATTACAAGCCTTAAAGCGAAAAACAATAAAAGTCCTTAATTTGGATATTTGATTAGCTTAGGCTAGTGTGTGTGAGTATCATTCAAGTGTGGGAACCTTGGGACATTGGGTGAATAAAAAGGTAGTTTTGTATTATTATTAAAAATATTGGGAATTGGGTACATACTCATATATTGATCAAATGTAAAACCTTATGCATTGATGCTCTTATATACAGAAAGAAAAAAAATGAGAAAAACAAAAGAAAAAGAAAAGAAAAAAGAAAAACAATATGGAAAAGAAAAAAAATAGAAAAAGAAAGAAACAAAGAAAAAGAAAGAAATAAAAAGGGGACAACATGCCCCAAAGTAAAGTCCAATAAAGATCAATGCGTATGTGTTGTAAAGCGAAAAGAAAATGCATGAGTATGTGAAAAAGTGAGGAATGGGTAGTTAGATTAGTACTTAATTGTATTGGTCATTATATAGGTTAGGTGGGAAGTCTAAGCTTATCAAAGATTCAAATTCCAAGCTCACTTAACCATATATGCATCCTACCTTGACCCTAGCCCCATTACAACCTAAAGAAAAGACCTCATGATAGATGTACACATGCATGAAATATATGTTGATTGTTAGAAGAAAAACAAATCTTAGAAAGCATGAAATAGAGGAGAATTGAGAGAATCAACCCTAAACACTTGAGCGAATATAGCGCAAACACATCCGGTGAGGGTTTGATGCTCAATTACATGTTTCCATCTATAAGTATCACTTTTCATGCAAGTTTGTAAAAATATTTAATAACTCAATCCAATTGTGGATTAGACTTGCTAGTCATTAGCCCTTGTGCATATATGCTTCTTGGGAATTAATTTATTTTGACCAAGCAATTGCATTCATTTAGATAGTTGCATATAGGTAGATTGCATTTAGTTAGTTTCCACTGAATAAATGTTGATGCCCTTTGCTTTCTCTTGGTTTAAGCATGAGGACATGCTTGGTTTAAGTGTGGGGAGGTTGATAAACCCCGTTTGTAGGGTTTATCTTGTGCTTGATTTAGGGGATTTTATAACCTTTTACCCACATTTATCCATTGAAATAGCATGGTTTGATAACTTCTCCTTTAATTGTGCTTAAGAGTGAAAACATGCTTTTTAGGTCTTAAAATAGCTAAATTTAATTCAGCTTGATTCCATTAGATGCCTTGATATGTTTGTTAAGTGATTTCAGATTTAGGAGGCAAAGATTGGATCAAGGGAATGAAGGAAAAGCATGTAAAGATGGAGAACTCATGAAGAAATGTAGGAATCGCAAAAGCTGTCAAGCCGACCTCTTCACACTTAATCGACCATAACTTGAGCTACTGAGGTCCAAATGATGTGGTTCTAGTTGGGTTGGAAAGCTAACATCCGGGGCTTCGAAACGATATAAGATTTGCTATAGTTGCATCATGCATAGGGGCGCGCACGCGCACGGTACACGGACGCACTGATGGTGGCACATGATCCACTTAATGCAACTCGTGGCCAGCAATTTTAGAAGCCTTGTGGGCCCAATCCAACTCATTTCTGATGCTATTTAAGCCAAGGATTAAAGAGGGATGAGGAATCTAGTTACCATTAGTTTAGTTTAGCTTAGTTTAGCAGTTAGAGTTAGTTTCTAGAGAGAGAAGCTCTCACTTCTCTCTAGGATTAGGATTAAGATTAGTTCTTAGATCTAGGTTTTAATCTTTGCTTTCTTCTACTTCTACCTTTCAATTCCTTGTTGTTACATTCATCTTCCTCTATTCTTTTGTTGTAATTTCCATTATGTTGTTCTTATACTTTGTTGTAGATCTACTTTTGTTCCTCCTATTCTCTTTCAATTCAATTAGAGGTAATTCATAATAATTGTGTTCATTTAATTTGTTGTTGTTAATTCTTTGCAATTAGTTGTTGTTAAATTTTGTTCTTGTTGTTGAATTACTATGTTTTCCTTTTATGCCTTCCAAGTGTTTGATGAAATGCTTGGAAGGATTTTAGAGTAGAATTTTATACTCTTGGCTTGGAAAGGTAACTAGGAAACTCTAGAGTTGCTAATGTCCAAGTAATTGATGATTGGGATCCATTGACTCTATTTCTCACTAATTGAATTAGTGAAGAGTTAGGACTTATGGACTAGGATTGATATATCTCATTTAACTTTCCTTTACTACTAGTTAGAGGATGACTTAATGAGATTAATCCTTGCCAATTCTCATATTGTGGTTAGTGATTAGGATAGAGATCCTTGACTACCAACCCTTGCCAAGACCTTTTTAGCCATTAGTTTACTTTCTTGCCATTTATCTTTCATGCCTCTTATCAAAACCCAAAAAATAACTCATAACCAATAACAAGACACTTCATTACAATTCCTAGGGAGAACGACCCGAGGTTCAATACTTCGGTTTATAAATTTTAGGGGTTTATACTAGTGACAAACAACGTTTTGTATGAAAGGATTATTGCTTGGTTTAGAAACTATACTTGCAACGAGATTTCATTAGTGAAATTCTAAACCGTCAAAAAACCAAACATCACCAGTGCCTCTACTTAAATCCACTTTGTGTAGTAATCAATGGCAACTCTAAGGAATCAAAATTCTTCAGGAGCCGTGGGAAAAGGTCCTACGAGGTCAATTCCACAGGTTCTGAGAGGGCAATCTGCCATTATCACGCTGAGCTGGTGGGGGATTTTTTGGTGAAGGTCAACATGGACTTGACATTTCATGCAGCTTTTGACCAATTTGAGGGAATCTCTGATGATGGTGGGCCAGAAGTACCCGACGTGGATGACCTTTTGGGCTAGGGTTCAGCCTTCGACATGGTGGTCACAGCAACCTTCATGAATCTTACAAAGTATGTAATCTGTGTCGTTAGGTTCTATGCAGTTAGGGAGAGGTTAGTACAATCCTCGTTTGGACAGTTGTCCTGCGATTGTGGCATACTTCATGGTTTTTCACTTTATGCACTTCGCTTCCTTTGGGTCCTCGGGTAGGCTGCGGTTGGTGAGGTATCGCAAGATTGGAAAAGTCCAGGAGTGCTAATGAGTGTCTTGATGACTACAATGGATGGTGTCTTGATGACCTCTTGGATTGGTGATCAATTTGTTGGGACTGACTTGGTACTTTGCCAACATAGAGAGTGTCGGCCTTCATGTTCCGTTCTCTGGGAATGTATTGGATGGTCACCACGTCGAGGTTAGTTCCTTGACTTGGATAAGTACTGCTGTAGAAGGGGGTCCTGTGTTTGGTAGTCCCTGTTTATTTGGGAGCTAACTACCTGGTAGCCGCTACAGTACTTGTCTGACCGCCTAGTCTATCCGAACCGCGATGTGGCTCTGGTAGTACTATCGAAAGCATCAAAATACCGTGAGTAGCGCGTATACGAGCTTTTCAAGTCTGGAGTAGCACGTTTTTGCATTTTGGAGAACATTTCTTATGAAGTATACTAGTATTTGTGTTTTTTGCTAGTCTTCCCAGATTAGTGCCGCTACTAGCTCTTGTTCCGTTATGAAAAAGTAGAGATACAATGTCTCTCCTGTTCTTGGCTTTGAGAGTATGAGAGGTTCTGCTAGCACCTTTTTGAAGTGATGAAATGCTTCTCCGCATTCATGTTTCCACTTGAAACTAATGCTCTTTTTCATTAGTTTGAAGAAGGGGATGGCCTTCTGAGCTGAGGCATCGAGAAATCGTGAAAGGGCGGCAAGTTTCCCGTTCAGCCTTTGGACATCCTTGATGTTTATCGGGCTGCTCATCTTGAGGATGGCCCTGCATTTTTTGGGTTTGCCTCTACTCTCCGTTGTGTGATCATGAAGCTAAGGAATTTCCTAGCTTCCATCCCGAAAGCACGCTTCATCGGGTTAAGGTGCATTCGGTTGCTCCTTAAAGTGCCTAGTATGAGTTTGAGGTCAACAATGATCTCATCTCCTGTCTCTGGTATAGACCGCTAGTTCGGTCCCTGAGGGATATCTTTTAAGATCTTTGTGATGAGTCTTTGGTATGTCATCCTAGCATTTTTCGGTCCGAAGGGCATGACTGTGTAGCAGTATGTGCCCTTGGGAGTCACGAAAGCCGTTTTCTCCTCATCTAGTTTGTGCATGGTTATTTAGTTGTACCTTGAGTAGAAATCCATGAAGCTGAGGTACTAATGTCCGGAAGCGGCATCCACTAGTCCATCGATGTTTGGGAGAGGAAAGGCGTCCTTTGGACAAGCTTTGTTCAAGTTCGTGTAGTCAATGCACATTCGCCATTTACCATTTGCCTTTTTTATTAGCACGACATTGGCTAGCCGGGTCATATAGGGTAATTCCCGGAGGAAGCCTGCTTTGACCAAGCATCTGACCTACTTTTTGACTTTGGTTGCTCGTTCTGTAGACATTTTCCTTCTTCTTTGGGCTATTGGTTTGGCTTTAGGGTCCACAGATAACCAATGAGATATCAGTTCCGGGTCTATTCCCAGCATGTTGGCTGGGGTGATTCTGAAGAGGTCTCTGTTTCATTTTAGAAGTTCCTTGAGTTTGCTTTTTAGGCCGAAGGGTAGATTCTTATTTATGAACGTGAATTTGTCTTTAGCCTACCCTTTCTGTAGCTTTTCCATGTCTCCCTCGGGTTCTAACTTGGGTTGATCATCTTGCCATGTGTCTGGGTCGGCAAGGAAGATTCCTGCCACATTCTACCGTGACCTCCCGGTCGCCGTGTATCATTCTTATGGTGCCGTTGTCGGCTTGGGACTTCATGATTAGGAACTTGGTAAACATGGTGGTGGAGAGGTCGTTGATTGTTTTTCCACACAAGATGATATTATAGGTCGTGGAGTCTTTTAAGACCACAAACTCAGCAAGTATGATCTTCTTCTGGCTTTCAGTTCCGTTAGTGATTGGTAGCACGATGGAACCGTCTAGCATAAGGAAGTTGTCTCCGAGTCCGGTTACTCTGTTGCCATGACTCTACAGGTTTTTGTTTTGGAATCCTAGCTTGTCCAAAGCTACCTTGAAAAGGATGCTGGAGTCGACTTTGGTGTCTACCAGTATGCGTTTTACCAAGCCGGTCCCGACTCTAGCAGATATGATGAAGGGGGCATCTTTTGCCAAGGTGCCATTCTGGCAATCATTGGGGGAGAATGTGATTGTTGTCAGAAGATGAGAGGGTCGTTTTTTGTCTTTTATGGCCAGCACCCAAAGATCCTTTTTTAGTGTCGATTTGAATTTATCTATTGCAACTTTCCTAGAGATAATGTTCACGATGATTTTTGGGTCGGTTTTCGGACTCTCCTATTTTGCTTGCCTTACCATCTGATGCAAGAAAAAATGTCAGTATAGAATTTCTCAAAGAATTCTCATTGCAAGTATAGTTCTAAACCAACAATGAATCCTCAAATCAAATTTTATTTGTTTGTCACAAGTACAAACCCCAATAAAATAACCGAGAGTATCAATCCTAGGTCGTTCTCCCTAGGAATTACAATGAAGTGCTTTATTATTGACTATGAAGGGATGGTTTTTTTTTTGGGTTTTTGAAATAAGAAACAAGCAATGTAAATAGCAAAAGAAATAAGCTAATAACTAAGAAAGCCCTTGGCAAGGAATGAGAACTAGAAGTCCTATCCTCATTATCATCATCAATTGTGACAAAAATTGTCCATTGCTCCCACTTGAGTGGATATAATCAACTTGAGTCCACAAGTCCTAGTCAAATCTTAAGGAAAGACTAGCTTCAGTGGCATTCAAGTCAACTAAAAACTAGCAATTATTAATCAACCAAAAGAGTTTGATAACTCAAGATTCTCCAGTTACTCAACTCAAGTCTTGAGTATGAAAATCTACACTAAAATCTTGCGAAGCATTTTGTCAAACGCTTGGAAGGAATAAAAGGAAAGCATAATAAAATGACAAGAAATATAAAATCTAACACTACCAAATGCAAGGAAATAACAATAATAAGGCCATTAATCAATAAGAAAAATAAAACATAAATTGCATTAAAGGAAATGAAAGGAAACAAGAGTGCTAAAAAAAATAACAAAATAAAGGAAATAACAAAAAAAAAACTAAGAAAGCAAGGATGTAGCAACAATAAATTGAAAAGGAAAGTAAATGAAGTCAACAATTAAAACCTAGATCTAAGAGAAATTAAACTAAATCTAATCTAATTCTAGAGAGAAGAGAGAGCTTCTCTCTCTAGAATTCTAACCTAAAACATGATAAAAACTCTCACGCCTCCCTCTCCCTTTGACCTATCTTGAATTCTGCATGAAATAGTCTCTGGAATCCATTGGATTTGGGTCTGGGAAGCTCAGAAATTGCCCCTAGCGTTTTAAATTTAATGAGGTCACGTGCGAGCTACGACGCGTACGCATGGGTCACGCGTACGCATCGCTTGGCATTTTCTTCTCACGCGTACGCATCTGTTACGTGTACGCGTCGCCATGCAACTTCATCTCCATGCGCGCATGTCTGTCACACGTGCGCGTCGATATGTGCACTTTAAATCCTTGATTTTCCATGAATTCTCCACTTTTCATGCTTTTCTCTTCACTCCTTTGATCCATTTCTAGCCTTTTCAACCTGAAATCACTAACACACATATCAAGGCATCTAGTGAAATAAAAGGTGAATTAAAATTAACCAATTAAGGGCCTAAACAAACATGTTTGCACACTTAAGCACAAATTAGGAGAAAGTGATGAAACCATGCTATTTCATTGAATAAATGTGAGAAAAGTTGATAAAATCCTCTAATTTAGGCACAAGATAAACCTTAAAAATAGGGTTTATCAACCTCCCCACACTTAAACCAAGCATGTACTCATGCTAGAATCAAGAAAGAAACAAAGGGTATCAACATTTATTCAATGCAAACTAATTAAATGCAACCTATCTACATGCAATCTATCTAAATGAATGCAACTACTTGGTCAAAATAAATCAACTTCCAAGAAAGCATATATGCACATGAGGGGTAAAGCAATTAGAACCAAATCAAACCCACAATTGAATTGAGTTATTAAAAGATTTTTCAAACTAGCAAGAAAAGTGATGATTCTAGGTGAACACATGTAATTGAGCAATCGAACCCTCACCAGATGTGTATCCGCTCTAGTCACTCAAGTGTATAGGGTTGATTTACTCAATTCTCTCCTAATCATACTTTCCAAGATTTTTTTTTCATCTAACAATCAACAATTATTTCATGCATGCATACAAATATCATGAGGACTTTACATAGGTTGTAATGGGACTAGGGTCAAGGTAAGATTGTATATGGTTAAGTGAACTAGAAATTTGAATCTTTGATTAACTTAAACTTCCCACCTCACCTATATAACAACCTATAAAATTCTAAATAAACCTAACTACCCATAATTCTCACTTTTTCACACACTCATGCATTCTCTTTTTTATCACCACACATATCATTGATGTTATTGCTTCTAAATAAAACACCCCTTTTTTGTTTTTAATTAAAAATGATCGAAAATAATAATATAAATAGAAAAGAAAATAAAATAAAATTTCAAAAACTAAAAGAAAATAAAATCAAAGCAAATTGAAAACTAAATCAATTTAATTAATTAAAAAGACTTTGGAATTAGCAATTAAGAAGATATGATTGAAAATTATTTTGAAAAAGATTTGATTTTTGAAATGAAGAGAGAGAAAAACAACAAGATGACACCAAACTTAAAATTTTTAGAAAATCAAACACAAATTTTCGAAAATTTTAAAGGAAAACACAAGGAAGACACCAAACTTAGAACTTTTAAAGATCAAGAAAGGACTAAGAACATGCAAATGACACCAAACTTAAAATATTAAACTAAACTCAAATAAAGGACTATAAACCAACAAAAATAAAACAATCCTAATCTAAGCAACAAGATAGACCGTTAGTTGGCCAAACTCGAACAATCCCCAGCAACGGCGCCAAAAACTTGGTGCACGAAATCGCAATCACACTTTTGCAATTCCGCACAACTAACCAGCAAGTGCACTGGGTCGTCCAAGTAATACCTTACGTGAGTAAGGGTCGATCCCACGGAGATTGTTGGCTTGAAGCAAGCTATGGTTATCTTGTAACTCTTAGTCAGGATATCATTCTTAGGTTTAATTGTTAAAAGTAAAAGAACATGAAATAAATACTTGTTTTGCAGTAATAGAGAACAGGTTGAGGTTTTGGAGATGCTCTATCTTCTGAATCTCTACTTTCCTACTGTCTTCTTCATGCATGCAAGGCTCCTTCCATGGCAAGCTGTATGTAGGGTTTCACCGTTGTCAATGGCTACCTCCCATCCTCTCAGTGAAAATGTTCAACGCGCTCTGTCACAGCACGGCTAATCATCTGTCGGTTCTCAATCAGGTTCGAATAGAATCCAGTGATTCTTTTGCGTCTGTCACTAACGCCCAGCCTTCAGGAGTTTGAAGCTCGTCACAGTCATTTAATCCTTGAATCCTACTCAGAATACCACAGACAAGGTTTAGACCTTCCGGGTTCTCTTGAATGCCGCCATCAATTCTAGCTTATACCACGAAGATTCTGATTAAGGAATCTAAGAGATATTCACTCAATCTAATGTAGAACGGAGGTGGTTGTCAGGCACACATTCATAGGTAAAAATGATGATGAGTGTCACGGATCATCACATTCATCAAGTTGAGGAACAAGTGATATCTTAGAATAGAAGCAAGCGTGTTTGCAATGAGGTCCTCACCCCTAACCATCAAGACACAGCAGAGCTCCTCACCCCTAACCATGTGGTTTAGAGACTCATGCCGTAGAAGATACAATAAGAAACGTGTAATGTGTCATGAGGTCCAGATACAATGTCAAAATATCCTATTTATAGTGAACTAGTAACCTAGGCTATACAGAAATGAGTAAATGACGTAAAAATCCACTTCCGGGGTCCACTTGGTGTGTGCTTGGGCTGAGCATTGAAGCTTTCATGTGTAGAGACTTTTTTTGGAGTTAAACGCCAGCTTTTGTGCCAGTTTGGGCGTTTAACTCCAATTTTTGTGCCAGTTCCGGCGTTAAACGCCGGGAATTCTGAAGCTGATTTGCAACGCCCGTTTGGGCCATCAAATCTCGGGCAAAGTATAGACTATTATACATTGCTGGAAAGCCCAGGATGTCTAATTTCCAACAGAATTGAGAGCGCGTCAATTGGGCCTCCGTAGCTCTAGAAAATCCACTTCGAGTGCAGAGAGGTCAGAATCCAACAGCATCTGCAGTCCTTTTTCAGCCTCTGAATCAGATTTTTGCCCAGGTCCCTCAATTTCAGCAAGAAATTACCTGAAATCACAAAAAAATGCACAAACTCATAGTAAAACCCAGAAAAGTGAATTTTAAACAAAAACTAATAAAAACATACTAAAAAATAACTAAAATGTACTAAAAACATACTAAAAATAGTGCCAAAAAGCGTATAAATTATCTGCTCATCAGTCAACCACATTATACTTCCTCAAAGTGGTTCATATCAAAGGGTTTCCTACACTGATACTCTTGTTTTATATGCCCTTCTCACCAAAACTGATATTTCATTTGCATATTTGATGGTTAGATACATGTTTGACTTTGTTAGGAGTGAAAAAGATAAAGAACTTCCTTATGGCATGTTTCTAACTTGCATATTTGAGTATTTTGGTGTTGACTTAACCAATGAGGAGTATCAAAATAGACATTCATATCTAAAAGGAGGTGGTACAGCGAAACAGCAAAAGGGACCTACTCGATCTAAGAGAGTGGTTCTATATGATGATGATGAATAGTTTATTCTTGAGGAATCTCCTCTTCTCTCCACCGAAGGTACCTCCATCTCTACAGGCCAAAAATCTGCTTTGTTAAATGTCATCAAGGATGTTGTTCAGGAGTTTGTCTCCCAATCCAATCACATGATTGCAATGAGCAAGGAGCAAAGGAAGCTAGCAAGCAAGCATGAAAATTTCCTCTGGAAATCAAGGGATCGAGTGGCTGTATTCATGACTTTCATTGATAACCTTCAAAAGGATGAAGACCCTGTCACTGATGATGAAGAGGAAGCTGGTTCGAAGGGGAATGGTTCTGATTCCTAGATTTGTCTCATGAAATTTACGGCTGTTGCTCTCTTTTTGTCTCATGTATTCTGTTTCGTTTGCTACTATTAAACTAGTAATTTTGTTGTCTTGGGTGACTGTAATAACTCTAACTACTGCTGCACTTTTCATACTTCCTTTGGTGCTCTAACACTCTTTTACAGGATTTATGGTGCTATTTTTGTTGATCTAGCTTTTTTTCCGCCATTGATGACAAAAAAGGGGAGTAATAGCGCTGGAATACTGAATTTGACTGATGAGTTTTAATGATACTACTGCACCTATTGTGATTTTTGTGGATTTTGTTTGACTACTGCTGATAGTTTTGAGCATATAGTTAATAATCGTTGTTTTACAAATGTGCTACTGCAGGAAATGTTGTTGACATGAATTTGTAACTGCTTGCTACTGCTGTGATTGTTTTATTGAAACCTGTTTCATGACACATTGAACTCTGGGCTGAAATTGTGTTTTTAGTTGCTTAATCTCCATTAGTTAAAGAGAATTTTGAGTAGCCCTTTACTATGCTCTGTATAAGTATAATGTAGATAGGAAAGAAGAGAATAGCATGAATCTAGGGGGAGCTACACTTGAAAAGGAAAGGGGGAGCAACATAAAAGCAAATGACAAAAATCAAAGGGAAGTTTTCTAACTTTACTAAAATTCAATTCCTTTTGGTTATTGCTTAAATATTTTTGTCATCAAGGGGGAGATTGTTGAGTTAAGAAATTAACTAAATTAATTAGTGATGACAAATATTATTTTTGGGTAAAATAAATAATTAGTATTGATTATTGATGATTGCATATTACTAATTATTTATTAAATGTTACAGGCCAAAATTCAAATTAATAGCCCAAACTGAATGGAATCAAGATACAAGACTGGCGGGCTATAAAGCAATGAAAGCCCAGAAGAAAAACAAAGAAAGAAGACAGATGGGCCAAACGGGTTGCTTAATGGATATCCGATCCAAAACCAATTTGATTTTAAATCCCTCTCGCTTGCTTTCACCAACTCAACGTTCTTTTTTCTCTGACCATGTCAAATCACAGAAGCAAGAGAAAGTGCTTAGTTCCTAAGCTATTCAAAGAAGAGGAAAGAAAGAGAAGGTTAGGCAAGAAAGGCTGAGGTCAAATTAACAAGTTCAAACCAAATCTAGCTTAGGTTAAAGGTAACCCATTTCCTTTTACTTGCATCACACTTTCTTCTCTTCATCTTCAACTCTCTGCCACTCCTTTTCGGGTTATATGGAAAAGAGAATTTTTGTTCCTCACTGCTGTGCATCAATATTTGAGAATATGTCTTGGGGACCAAGTTGTGTTTCAATGGTCAAGATATGGGTTTACCATTGAAGAAATCCTTTTCTGCTGATAATGTGGCTTTCGGTCAAAATAGAGAAGTCAGAAGCTAAGTTTCCATTATGAGGATTAATGGTAAAAAGTGAGACAGTGGGTTGGTGAAGCTCAAGGCTCAAGAAGTTGAGCTAGGGAGAGCAACCAAGCAACATGCAAGTAGATAAAAGAAGTCTTGCTGTTCATTCAGAAAGTAATGAGAGAAAACCAGAGTTTGGTGAGTTGTGTTTTGTAAAGAAGTTTCTCTACTTGGATAATGCTTTCTTTCAAAGAAGCATTCAGCCAATACTGAAGAACTAAATCTGAGGTTTGCAAATCTGGTTTATCACATAGCAAAGAGTCTATTGATGAAGTCAATCTCCTTCATGTTTTTACAGATTGTAATGTACTTTTCAGTCTTTATCTTTTTGTAATTTCTTGTGTGAAAAGGCATATTCAGAAAGCTCAAGTAAAATCCATTAGTGGAAAAAGGCTGAGTGATACACTTGAGAGAAAAGCCTGGAGTTATTTTTAGATTTCTTTAGGTATGTCTATGTCTTGTATCTTGTACCTATAAGGTATCCCTTTCTTAGCTGGGTTAGCACTAAGAGTCAAGAGTTAGGTATTAGCATAGCCAATGTCATGTTAGGTTAGAACTTGAGTGTGAAAGGATTGTGTCAATCCTGTGGAATTGGTGTATGTAATACTTTTAACTATAATTCCTCCATTGTTGTGGAGGAGACTGGACGTAGGTTGCATTGCACAAGGCAACTAAACCAGGATACATGTTGGTGTTAGCTTTTCTCTTCTCTACTGTGTTCTATTTTTCTTATATTCATGAGACAAAAATAAATTGTCTCATAAATTTCCACTGCTGAGTGCAAACAGAATCAGAATTCAAAGTTTGTTTTAAAGGATCATTACAGCAACTTAAAAGGAAGGCATAAATTCAACCCCCCTTCTCTAAGCCTACCACAACTTTCATAGTTTGAATTCCTTCTTAGATTTAGGTTTTGATACTTATTTTGATTTAGTTCCTTTACTTTTTTTCCTTATTTAATTGACTTAATTCTCTTAGTTTTTGATGACCGGATAATTTATACACTTTTTGGCATTGTTTTTAGGTAGTTTTTAGTAGGATCTAGCTACTTTTAGGGATGTTTTTATTAGTTTTTATGCAAAATTCACATTTCTAGACTTTACTATGAGTTTGTATGTTTTTCTGTGATTTCAGATATTTTCTGGCTGAAATTGAGGGACCTGAGTAAAAATCTGATAGGAGGCTAACAAAGGACTACTGATGTTGTTGGATTCTGACCTCCCTGCACATGAGATGGATTTTTTTGAGCTACAAAACTCAAAATGACGTGCTCTCAATGTCGTTGGAAAGTAGACATCCAGATCTTTCCAGTAATATATAATAATCCATACTTTATTTGAGTTTAGATAACGCAAACTGGCATTTAACGCCAGTTCCATGCTGCATTCTAGAGTAAAACGCCAGAAACACGTCACAAACCAGAGTTAAACGCCAAAAACATGTTACAACTTGGCGTTTAACTCCAAGAGAAGCCTCTGTACGTGTAAAGCTCAAGCTCAACCCAAGCACACACCAAGTGGGCCCCGGAAGTGGATTTCTGCATCAATCACTTATTACTGTAAACCCTAGTAACTAGTTTAGTATAAATAGAACTTTTTACTATTATACTAGGGGTCCTTTTCCCTATTGTTCGAATTCATATCACATTTTGGGGGCTGGCCATTCAGCCATGCCTGGACCATCACTTATGTATTTTCAACGGTGGAGCTTCTACACACCATAGATTAACGTGTGGAGCTCTGCTGTACCTCGAGTTTTAATGCAAAGTACTACTATTTTCTATTCAATTCATGCTTATTCTTATTCTAAGATATTCGTTGCCCTTCAACCTGATGGATGTGATGATCCGTGACACTCATCATCATCCGTCCTTATGAACACGTGCTTGACAACCACTTCCGTTCTACTTTAGACTGAGCGTGTATCTCTTGGATTCCTTGATCAGAATCTTCGTGGTATAAGCTAGAACCCTTTGGCGGCCACTCTTGAGAATCCAAAAAGTCTAAACATTGTCTGTAGTATTCCGAGTAGGATTCAAGGATTGAATGACTATGACGAGCTTCAAACTTGCGATTGTTGGGCATGGTGACAGGCGCAAAAGAATCATTGGATTCTATTCCAACATGATCGAGAACCGACAGATGATTAGTGATGAGCGGATAATTTGTATGCTTTTTGGCATTGTTTTAAGTATGTTTTTAGTATGATTTAGTTTGTTTTTAGTATATTTTTATTATTTTTTTAGTTAAAATTCACTTTTCTGGACTTTACTATGAGTTTGTGTGTTTTTCTGTGATTTCAGGTATTTTCTGGCTGAAATTGAGGGTCCTGAGCAAAAATCTGATTCCGAGACCAAAAAGGACTGCAGATGCTGTTGGATTCTGACCTCCCTGCACTCGAAGCGGATTTTCTGGAGCTACAGAAGCCCAATTGGCGCGATCTCAACGGCGTTGGAAAGTAGACATCCTGGGCTTTTCAGAAATATATAATAGTCTATACTTTGCCCAAGATTTGATGGCCCAAACCGGCGCTCAAAGTCACCTACAGAAATTCCAGCGTTAAACGCCGGAACTGGCA
>NC_029773.3:35207872-35211118 GCF_000817695.3 Arachis duranensis | reverse complement strand
TAGACGCAAAAGAATCAATGGATTCTATTCCGACATGATCGAGAACCGACAGATGATTAGCCGTGCTGTGACAAGAGTATTTGGACCATTTTCACTGAGAGGATGGGAAGTAGCCATTGACAACGGTGACACCCTACATACAGCTTGCCATGGAAAGGAGTAAGAAGGATTGAAGGAAGTCAATAGGAAAGCAGAGATTCAGAGAGGACAAAGCATCTCCATACACTTATCTGAAATTCCCACCAATGATTTACATAAGTATCTCTATCTTTATTTTATACTTTATTTATTATTAATTTTGAAAACATTTATAACCATTATAATCTGCCTGACTGAGATTTACAAGATGACCATAGCTTGCTTCATACCACAATCTCCGTGGGATCGACCCTTACTCACGTAAGGTTTATTACTTGGACGACCCAGTGCACTTGCTAGTTAGTTGTGCGAAGTTGTGAAGAATGTGAGTGAACCATAGTAGTGAGCACCAAGTTCTTGGAGCCATTACTAAAAATCATTTGAGTTATGAAAAGAGTAAATCACAAATGTCAGACAAGCATAAAGACATGGAAACAGTTGTCAGACAAATTCCTGAATCATTTTTACCCTCCAAAGAGGATGACACAGCTAAGGTTTGCTTTTCACAATCAATCCTGATAATTTCTGATATCCTGACTAAGATTTACAAGATAACCATAGCTTGCTTCAAGCCGACCATCTCTGTGGGATCGACCCTTGCTCACGCAAGGTATTACTTGGACGACCCAGTACACTTGCTGGTTAGTTGTGCGGGATTGCAAAAGTGTGATTGCAATTTCGTGCACCAATTAGCCGTACTGTGACAGAGCATTTGGACCATTTTCACTGAGAGAATGGGAAGTAGCCATTGACAACGGTGACACCCTACATACAGCTTGCCATGGAAAGGAGTAAGAAGGATTGAAGGAAGTCAATAGGAAAGCAGAGATTCAGAGAGGACAAAGCATCTCCATACACTTATCTGAAATTCCCACCAATGATTTACATAAGTATCTCTATCTTTATTTTATACTTTATTTATTATTAATTTTGAAAACATTTATAACCATTATAATCTGCCTGACTGAGATTTACAAGATGACCATAGTTGCTTCATACCACAATCTCCGTGGGATCGACCCTTACTCACGTAAGGTTTATTACTTGGACGACCCAGTGCACTTGCTGGTTAGTTGTGCGAAGCTGTGAGAAATAGTCCATTAATATTGGCATACACAATTTCGTGCACCAAGTTTTTGGCGCCGTTGCCGGGGATTGTTTGAGTTTGAACAACTGACGGTGATTCTTGTTACTTAGATTAGGAAAAAATTATCTTTTTGGTTTAGAGTCACTAGGATTGCATCTTCTATTATTCCTTTTAAAAATTTTTCAAAAATATTATTTTTCTTTTATTTGTTCAATTTTTGTTTTTGGTTTGAGTCTTTGAGTTTTTTATTTTTATTTTTATTTCTATTTTTTTCTTCTCTATTTTTTCAAAAATTCTAAAAAGTTTTTCAAAATTATTTTTCTTTTTTTTGTTTAATACTTGTTTTTTTTAATGTGTCTATGTTCTTGGTAATTTCATGTTCTTTAAGTCTTTCTTTCTAAAAATTTTTCAAAAATAATTTTTCTTAGTTTAATCTTGTGTCAAGACTTTAAGTTTGGTGTTTCCTTTTTATTTTTCTTGCAATTTTCAAAAATTTGGTCTTGGTTTTCTAAAATTTTAAGTTTGGTGTTCTTGTTTTGTTCTTATGTTCTTTGAGTATTTAAATTTTATTCTGTGTTCTTGTGTTTCTTCAAAGTGTTCTTGAGTCTTGCTTGTGTTTTAATCTTAAAATTTTTAAGTTTGGTGTTTCCCTCCAAAATTTTTGAAAAAACAAGGGTGCTAGATCTAAAAATTTTAAGTCTTGTGTCTTTTTTGTGTTTTTCTCTTTCATCAATAAATTCAAAAAAATCAAAAAATATCATTTGTAACATAATTTTTCCCATAATTTTCGAATTTTTTTCAAAAAAAAAATTCAGATTTTGATTTTCAAAATTTTATCTTATCTTATCTTAATTGTCAAGTTTTCAAAAATCAAATTTTTCAAAAATAAGAATCATATCTTTTTTCAAAATCTTATCATATCGTTTTCAAAATTTTAAAATGTTATCTTATCTTTTTCAAATTTCAAATTTTAAAATCATATCTTTTTTAAAATTAAATTTCTAATCTTATATTTTTTGTTTCTTATCTTATCTTTTCTAACTTCTAATTTTTAAATCATATCTTTTTCAAAACTTTTTAAAATCTTATCTTATGTTTTTCTAATTTCAAATTTTAAATTCAAAATCTTTTCTTATCTTATCTTTTATTTTTATTTTAATTTTTTATTAAAATCTTTTCTTAATTAATATCTTATCTTCTCTCCCTTATTTTTTAAAACCTCCTAACTAACTTTTTCTCTCAAAATTTTTGAAAACATCTCTCCCTTTTCTCTCTTTTCTTTTTCAAAACCACCTAAATAACTTCTTCCTCTCTTAATTTTCGAAAATATCTCCTTCTTCCCTCTCTTCTTTTTCAAAACTACCTAACTAACTCTCCTCTCCCTCAATTTTCGAAAATTTCTTCTCTCCCTTCCTCTGTTTTCGAAAATTCAACAATTAAAATTCAAAACTTTTTAAATTAATTTAACTTAATTTTTGGAAAATTAATTAATTAATTAAAAATAAAAATATTTTAAATGTTATTTACTTTTTCTATTTATACCTCTTCTCTTCTAATCTCTATTCATTAAACTCTACTTCTTTCACTCTGGGTCTAGCTCAACTTCTTTATCTTCTTTCCTTTCTTCTTCACATCTCACTTGGAGCTCCTTGCCAATTGGCACAGAAAGCTTTCCTGTGATTTCTTTTACATCTTCTTCCAGCTTCACTTTCTTGTTTCTAATTCACTCTACTCCTATTTTTAAGGTAATCTTCTTCTACTTCTTTTATTTATTTTTATTTTTATTTTTTATCTTCTTCTTCTTTCTTCTATTCTGACTTTAAGGAGGAGCTTCTTACTACTTGGCATAGAAAGTTTTCTTCCTTTCCATCTTTTTTCTTTTCTACTTGTTTATGACTAGGAACAAGGATAAAGAACCTCTTTTGACTCCTGATCTTGAACCTGAAAAGACTTTGAGGAGGTGTTTACAACAAGCTAAAGCACAACACTCCGAAAGAGACCTTTCAGAAAGTTTTGAACAA
>NC_029773.3:35204756-35205183 GCF_000817695.3 Arachis duranensis | reverse complement strand
TTTTTGCTTGAGGACAAGCAAAACCTCTAAGTTTGGTGTGCTTTTCCGTGATCACTAAGCCAAGATCTATCAAGATCATGGCTCCCAAGGGAAAACAAACTAACTCAAGAGGGAAGAAAGAGACTAATCCAAAGAATCTTTGGAATCAATAGAAGTTCTTAACCAAAGAACATGAAGACCATTATCACAAAATAATGGGTCTGAGGTCAGTGATCCCGGAAGTCAAATTTGATCTGAAAGAAGATGAATATCCGGAGATCCAAGAGCAAATTCGAAACAGAGGATGGGAAGTTCTGACCAATCCTGAAATAAAGGTTGGAAGGAACATGGTTCAGGAATTCTACTTTAATCTGTGGTTGACAGATAAGCAGAGAATGACTGGAACTGCTTACCATACCTACAGAACCATGGTCAGAGGGAAAGTTAT
>NC_029773.3:35201578-35204656 GCF_000817695.3 Arachis duranensis | reverse complement strand
ATTTGTTATAGTAAGGTCAAAATTAATATTGTAATGGGAATAACCAACCATTATTGTTAACAATGAATAAATTCGTTCATTATTCACACAACTGAGTATAAAAATATATGACGCCAAAAAGTCGGATTTTGGTGCGAAACTAAAATATTTTCCGCAGCCGGGAGTTGAACCCGGAAGTTCTCATCATTGAAATCGCCTGGGTGCTACTGCAGATGGTGAAATTGCTGATTTCTTTTCTCGAAACTTATATTATTATTATCTTAAATTTTGGTTGTTGTTTTGATAGACAAGTTCCAGAATTTGTTATATCATGATATTTTTCTCAAATTCTAAAAATGAGTATTTTATTGAAGTTAAATATTTTTCTTCAGTTTTATGTCTATATCAAATTAAATGTAAAAGTATATTAAACATTATTAGTGATACTAAACCTTATTTGATAATAATTTGTTAGAGTAAGGTCAAAATTAATATTGTAATGGGAATAACTAACCATGATTGTTAACAATGAATAAATTCGTCCGTTCTTCACACAAGTGAGTATAAAAATATAAGACGCCAGGAAGTTGGATTTTGGTCCGAAACTAAAAAATTTTCCGCAGCCGGGAGTTGAACACGGAAGTTCTCATCAATGAAATTGCCTGGGTGCTACTGCGGATGGTGAAATTGCTAATTGCTTTTCTCGAAACTTATATTATTATTACCTTAAATTTTGGTTGTTGTTTTGATAGACAAGTTCTAGAATTTGTTCAAGTTCCAGAATTTGTTATATCATGATATTTTTCTTCAATTCTAAAAATGAGTATTTTATTAAAGTAAAATATTTTTCTTCAGTTTTATGTATATATCAAATCAAATGAAAAGTATATTAAACATTATTAGCGATACTAAACCTTATTAGATAATAATTTGTTATAGTAAGGTCAAAATTAATATTGTAAAGGGAATAACTAACCATTATTGTTAACAATGAATAAATTCGTTCATTCTTCACACAACTGAGTATAAAAATATAGTGCCAAAAAGTTGGATTTTGGTGCGAAACTAAAATATTTTCCGCAGCCGGGAGTTGAACCCGGAAGTTCTCATCATTGAAATCGCCTGGGTGCTACTGCGGATGGTGAAATTGCTGATTGCTTTTCTCGAAACTTATATTATTATTAACTTAGATTTTGGTTGATGTTTTGATAGTCATGTTCGAGAATTTGTTATATCATGATATTTTTCCCCAATTCTAAAAATGAGTATTTTATTGAAGTAAAATATTTTTCTTCAGTTTTATGTATATATCAAATTAAATGTAAAAGTATACTAAACATTATTAGTGATACTAAACCTTATTTGATAATAATTTGTTAGAGTAAGGTCAAAATTAGTATTGTAATGGGAATAACTAACCATTATTGTTAACAATGAATAAATTCGTCCGTTCTTCACACAAGTGAGTATAAAAATATAAGACGCCAGGAAGTTGCGTTTTGTTCCGAAACTAAAAAATTTTCCACAGCCGGGAGTTGAACCCGAAAGTTCTCATCATTGAAATCGCCTGGGTACTACTGCGGATGGTGAAATTGCTGATTGCTTTTCTCGAAACTTATATTTTTATTATCTTAAATTTTGGTTGATGTTTTGATAGACAAGTTCCAGTATTTGTTATATCATGATATTTTTCGTCAATTCTAAAAATGAGTATTTTATTGAAGTAAAATATTTTTCTTCAGTTTTATGTATATATCAAATTAAATGAAAAGTATATTAAACATTATTAGCGATACTAAACCTTATTAGATAATAATTTGTTAGAGTAAGGTCAAAATTAATATTGTAATGGGAATAACTAACCATTATTATTAACAATGAATAAATTTGTCCGTTCTTCACTCAAGTGAGTATAAAAATATAAGACGCCAGGAAGTTGCATTTTGGTCCGAAACTACAAAATTTTCCGCAGCCGGTAGTTGAACCCGAAAGTTCTCTTCATTGAAATCGCCTGGGTGCTACTGCGATGGTGAAATTGCTGATTGCTTTTCTCGAAACTTATATTATTATTATCTTAAATTTTGGTTGATGTTTTGATAGACAAGTTCCAGTATTTGTTATATCATGATATTTTTCTTCAATTCTAAAAATGAGTATTTTATTGAAGTTAAATATTTTTCTTCAGTTTTATGTCTATATCAAATTAAATGTAAAAGTATATTAAACATTATTAGTGATACTAAACCTTATTTGAAAATAATTTGTTAGAGTAAGGTCAAAATTAATATTGTAATGGGAATAACTAACTATTATTGTTAACAATGAATAAATTCGTCCGTTCTTCAAACAAGTGAGTATAAAAATATAAGACGACAGGAAGTTGAATTTTGGTCCGAAACAAAAAAATTTTCCGCAGCCGGGAGTTGAACCCGGAAGTTCTCATCATCGAAATCGCCTGGGTGCTACTGCGGATGGTGAAATTGCTAATTGCTTTTCTCGAAACTTATATTATTATTATCTTAGATTTTGGTTGATGTTTTGATAGACAAGTTCTAGAATTTGTTATATCATAATATTTTTCACAATTTCTAAAATTGAGTATTTTATTTAGGTAAAATATTTTTCTTCAGTTTTATGTATATATCAAATTAAATGTAAAAGTATATTAAACATTATTAGTGATACTAAAACTTATTAGATAATAATTTGTTGGAGTAAGGTCAAAATTAATATTGTAATGGGAATAACTAACCATTATTGTTAACAATGAATAAACTCGTCCGTTCTTCACACAAGTGAGTATAAAAATATAAGACGCCAGGAAGTTGCATTTTGGTCCGAAACTACAAAATTTTTCACAGCCGGGAGTTGAACCCGGAAGTTCTCATCATTGAAATTGCCTGGGTGCTACTGCGATGGTGAAATTGCTGATTGCTTTTCTCAAAACTTATATTATTATTAACTTAAATTTTGGTTGATGTTTTGATAGACAAGTTCCAGAATTTGTTATATCATGATATTTTTCATCAATTCTAAAAATGAGTATTTTATTGAAGTAAAATATTTTTCTTCAGTTTTATGTATATATCAAATTAAATG
>NC_029773.3:35188471-35201476 GCF_000817695.3 Arachis duranensis | reverse complement strand
AGTAAGGTCAAAATTAATATTGTAATGGGAATAACTAACCATTATTGTTAACAATGAATAAATTCGTTCATTCTTCACACAACTGAGTATAAAAATATATGACGCCAAAAAGTTGGATTTTGGTGCGAAACTAAAATATTTTCAACAGCCGGGAGTTGAACCCGGAAGTTCTCATCATTGAAATCGCCTGGGTGCTACTGCGGATGGTGAAATTCTTGATTTCTTTTCTGGAAATTTATATTATTATTATCTTAAATTTTGGTTGTTGTTTTGATAGACAAGTTCCAGAATTTGTTATACCGTGATATTTTTCTCCAATAATAAAAATGAGTATTTTATTGAAGTTAAATATTTTTCTTCAGTTTTTTGTCTATATCAAATTAAATGTAAAAGTATATTAAACATTATTAGTGATACTAAACCTTATTTGATAATAATTTTTAGACTAAGGTCAAAATTAATATTGTAATGGGAATAACTAACCATTATTGTTAACAATGAATAAATTTGTCCTTTCTTCACACAAGGGAGTATAAAAATATAAGACGGCAAGAAGTTGGATTTTGATCCGAAACAAAAAAATTTTTCGCAGCCGGGAGTTGAACCCGGAAGTTCTCATCATCGAAATCGCCTTGGTGCTACTGCGGATGGTGAAATTGCTAATTGCTTTTCTCGAAACTTATATTATTATTATCTTACATTTTGGTTGATGTTTTGATAAACAAGTTCTAGAATTTGTTATATCATGATATTTTTTACAATTTCTAAAATGAGTATTTTATTGAAGTAAAATATTTTTCTTCAGTTTTATGTATATATCAAATTAAATGTAAAAGTATATTAAACATTATAAGCGATACTAAACCTTATTAGATAATAATTTGTTATAGTAAGGTCAAAATTAATATTGTAATGGGAATAACTAACCATTATTGTTAACAATGAATAAATTTGTTCATTCTTCACACAACTGAGTATAAAAATATATGACGCCAAAAAGTTGGATTTTGGTGCGAAACTAAAATATTTTCCGCAGCCCGGAGTTAGAAACTAAAATATTTTCCGCAGCCGGGAGTTGAACCTGGAAGTTCTTATCATTGAAATCGCCTGGGTGCTACTGCGGATGGTGAAATTGTTGATTTCTTTTCTCGAAATATATATTATTATTATCGTAAATTTTGGTTGATGTTTTGATAGACAAGTTCCAGAATTTGTTATATCATAATATTTTTCACAATTTCTAAAAATGAGTATTTTATTGAAGTAAAATATTTTTCTTCAGTTTTGTGTATATATCAAATTAAATGAAAAGTATATTAAACATTATTAGCAATACTAAACCTTATTAGATAATAATTTGTTATAGTAAGGTCAAAATTAATATTGTAATGGGAATAACTAACCATTATTGTTAACAATGAATAAATTCGTCCTTTCTTCACACAAGTGAGTATAAAAATATAAGACGCCAGGAAGTTGTATTTTGGTCCGAAACTACAAAATTTTCCGCAGCCGGGAGTTGAACCCGGAAGTTCTCATCATTGAAATCACCTGGGAGCTACTGCGGTTGGTGAAGTTGCTGATTGCTTTTCTCGAAACTTATGCTATTATTATCTTAAATTTTGTTTGATGTTTTGATAGACAAGTTCCAGTATTTGTGATACTAAACCTTATTAGATAATAATTTGTTACAGTAAGGTCAAATTTAATATTGTAATGGGAATAACTAACCATTATTGTTAACAATGAATAAATTCATCCGTTCTTCACATAAGTGTGTATATAAATATAAGACGCCAGGAAGTTGGATTTTTGTCCGAAACTAAAACATTTTCCACAGCCGAGAGTTGAACCCGGAAGTTCTCATCATTGAAATTGCCTGGGTGCTACTACGGATGGTGAAATTGCTGATTGCTTTTCTCGAAACTTATATTATTATTATCTTTAAGTTTGGTTGATGTTTTGATAGACAAGTTCCAGAATTTGTTATATCATGATATTTTTCTCCAATTCTAAAAATGAGTATTTTATTGAAGTAAAGTATTTTTCTTCAGTTTTATGTATATATCAAATTTAATGTAAAAGTATATTAAACATTATTAGTGATACTAAACCGTATTTGATAATAATTTGTTAGAGTAAGGACAAAATTAATATTGTAATGGGAATAACCAACCATTAATGTTAACAATGAATAAATTCGTCCGTTCTTCACACAAGTGAGTATAAAAATATAAGACACCAGGAAGTTGGATTTTGGTCCGAAACAAAAAAATTTTCCACAGCTGGGAGTTGAACTCGGAAGTTCTCATCATTGAAATCGCCTGGGTTCTTCTGCGGATGGTGAAAATGTTGATTGCCTTTCTCGAAACTTATATTATTATCATCTTAAATTTTGGTTGTTGTTTTGATAGACAAGTTCCAGAATTTGTTATATCATGATATTTTTCTCCAATTCTAAAAATGAGTATTTTATTGAAGTAAAATATTTTTCTTCAGTTTTATGTATATATCAAATTAAATATAAAAGTATATTAAACATTATTAGTAATACTAAACCTTATTTGATAATAATTTGTTAGAGTAAGGACAAAATTAATATTGTAATGGGAATAACTAACCATTATTGTTAACAAAGAATAAATTCGTCCGTTCTTCACACAAGTGAGTATAAAAATATAAGACGCCAGGAAGTTGGATTTTGGTCCGAAACTAAAAAATTTTCTGCAGCCGGGAATTGGACCTGGAAGTTCTCACAATTAAAATCGCCTGTGTGCTACTGTGGATGGTGAAATTGCTGATTGCTTTTGTCGAAACTTATATTATTATTATCTTAAATATTGGTTGATGTTTTGATAGACAAGTTCCAGAATTTCTTATATCATGATATTTTTCTCAATTTCTAAAAATGAGTATTTTATTGAAGTAAAATATTTTTCTTCAGTCTTATGTTTATATCAAATTATATGAAAAGTATATTAAACATTATTAGTGATACTAAACCTTATTTGATAATAATTTGTTAGAGTAAGGACAAAATTAATATTGTAATGGGAATAACTAACCATTATTGTTAACAATGAATAAATTCGTCCGTTCTTCACACAAGTGAGCATAAAAATATAAGACGCCAGGAAGTTGGATTTTGGTCCGAAACTAAAAAATTTTCCGCAGCCGGGAATTGAACCCGGAAGTTCTCATCATTAAAATCGCCTGGGTGCTACTGCGGATGGTGAAATTGCTGATTGCTTTTCTCGAAACTTATATTATTATTATCTTGAAGTTTGGTTGATGTTTTGATAGACAAGTTCCAGTAATTGTTATATCATGATATTTTTCTTCAATTCTAAAAATGACTATTTTATTGAAGTAAAATATTTTTCTTCAGTTTTATTTTTATATCAAATTATATGAAAAGTATATTAAACATTATTAGTGATACTAAACCTTATTAGATAATAATTTGTTACAGTAAGGTCAAATTTAATATTGTAATAGGAATAACTAACCATTATTGTTAACAATGAATAAATTCGTCCGTTCTTCACACAAGTGAGTATAAAAATATAAGACGCCAGGAAGTTGGATTTTGGTCCGAAACTAAAAAATTTTCCGCAGCTGGGAGTTGAACTCGGAAGTTCTCATCGTTGAAATTGCCTGGGTTCTACTGCGGATGGTGAAATTGTTGATTGCCTTTCTCGAAACTTATATTATTATCATCTTAAATTTTGGTTGTTGTTTTGATAGACAAGTTCTTGAATTTGTTATATCATGATATTTTTCTCCAATTCTAAAAATGAGTATTTTATTGAAGTAAAATATTTTTCTTCGGTTTTATGTCTATATCAAATTAAATATAAAAGTATATTAAACATTATTAGTGATACTAAACCTTATTTGATAATAATTTGTTAGAGTAAGGACAAAATTAATATTGTAATGGGAATAACTAACCATTATTGTTAACAAAGAATAAATTCGTCCGTTCTTCACACAAGTGAGTATAAAAATATAAGACGCCAGGAAGTTGGATTTTGGTCCGAAACTAAAAAATTTTCTGCAGCCGGGAATTGGACCTGGAAGTTCTCATAATTAAAATCGCCTGTGTGCTACTGTGGATGGTGAAATTGCTGATTGCTTTTGTCGAAACTTATATTATTATTATCTTAAAGTTTGGTTGATGTTTTAACAATTTCCAGTATTTGTTATATCATGATATTTTTCTTCAATTCTAAAAATGAGTATTTTATTGAAGTAAAATATTTTTCTTCAGTCTTATGTTTATATCAAATTATATGAAAAGTATATTAAACATTATTAGTGATACTAAACCTTATTTGATAATAATTTGTTAGAGTAAGGACAAAATTAATATTGTAATGGGAATAACTAACCATTATTGTTAACAATGAATAAATTCGTCCGTTCTTCACACAAGTGAGCATAAAAATATAAGACGCCAGGAAGTTGGATTTTGGTCCGAAACTAAAAAATTTTCCGCAGCCGGGAATTGAACCCGGAAGTTCTCATCATTAAAATTGCCTGGGTGCTACTGCGGATGGTGAAATTGCTGATTGCTTTTCTCGAAACTTATATTATTATTATCTTAAAGTTTGGTTGATGTTTTAATAGACAAGTTCTAGTATTTGTTATATCATGATATTTTTCTTCAATTCTAAAAATGACTATTTTATTGAAGTAAAATATTTTTCTTCAGTTTTACGTTTATATCAAATTATATGAAAAGTATATTAAACATTATTAGTGACACTAAACCTTATTAGATAATAATTTGTTACAGTAAGGTCAAAATTAATATTGTAATGGGAATAACTTACTATTATCGTTAACAATGAATAAATTCGTTCATTCTTCACACAGAAGAGTATTTAAATATATGACGCCAGAAAGTTGGATTTTGGTGCGAAACTAAAATATTTTTCACAGCCAGGAGTTGTACCCCATAAGTTCTCATCATTGAAATCGTCTGGGTGCTACTGCGGATGGTGAAATTGTTGATTGCTTTTCTCGAAACTTATATTTTTATTATCTTAAATTTTGGTTGTTCTTTTGATAGACAAGTTCTAGAATTTGTTATATCATGATATTTTTCTCCAATTCTAAAAATGAGTATTTTTTTGAAGTAAAATATTTTTCTTCAGTTTTATGTATATATCAAATTAAATACAAAAGTATATTAAACATTATTAGTGATACTAAACCTTATTTGATAATAATTTGTTAGAGTAAGGACAAAATTAATATTGTAATGGGAATAACTAACCATTAATGTTAACAATGAATAAATTCGTCCGTTCTTCACACAAGTGAGTATAAAAATATAAGACACCAGGAAGTTGGATTTTGGTCCGAAACTAAAATATTTTCCGCAGCCGGGAGTTGAACTCGAAAGTTCTTATCACTGAAATCGCCTGGGTGCTACTGCGGATAGTGAAATTGCTGATTGCTTTTCTCGAAACTTATGTTATTATTATCTTAAAGTTTGGTTGATGTTTTGATAGACAAGTTCCAGTATTTGTTATATCATGATATTTTTCTTCAAGTCTAAAAATGAGTATTTTATTGAAGTAAAATATTTTTCTTCAGTTTTATGTTTATATCAAATTATATGAAAAGTATATTAAACATTATTAGTGATGCTAAACCTTATTAGATAACAATTTGTTACAGTAAGGTCAAAATTAATATTGTAATGGGAATAACTAACCATTATTGTTAACAATGAATAAATTCGTTCATTCTTCACACAAATGAGTATACAAATATATGACGCCAGAAAGTTGGATTTTGGTGCAAAACTAAAATATTTTCTGCAGCCGGGAGTTGAACCCGGAAGTTCTCATCATTGAAATCGCCTAGGTGCTACTGCGGATGGTGAAATTGTTGATTGCCTTTCTCGAAACTTATATTATTATTATCTTAAATTTTGGTTGTTTTTTTGATATACAAGTTCCAGAATTTGTTATATCATGATATTTTACTCCAATTCTAAAAATGAGTATTTATTGAAGTAAAATACTTTTCTTCAGTTTTATGTATATATCAAATTAAATATAAAACTATATTAAACATTATTAGTGATACTAAACCTTATTTGATAATAATTTGTTAGAGTAAGGTCAAAATTAATATTGTAATGGGAATAACTAACCATTATTGTTAACAATGAATAAATTCGTCCGTTCTTCACACAAGTGAGTATAAAAATATAAGACACCAGGAAGTTGGATTTTGGTCCGAAACTAAAAAATTTTCCGCAGCCGGGAGTTGAACCCGAAAGTTCTCATCATTGAAATCGCCTCGGTGCTACTGTGGATGGTGAAATTGCTGATTGCTTTTCTCGAAACTTATATTAATATTATCTTAAACTTTGGTTGATGTTTTGATAGACAAGTTCCAATATTTGTTATATCATGATATTTTTCTTCAATTATAAAATTGAGTATTTTATTGAAGTAAAATATTTTTCTTCAGTTTTATGTTAATATCAAATTAAATGAAAAGTATATTTAACATTATTAGCGATACTACACGTTATTAGATAACAATTTGTTACAGTAAGGTCAAAATTAATATTGTAATGGGAATAACTAACCATTATTGTTAACAATGAATAAATTCGTTCATTCTTCACACAAATGAGTATACAAATATATGACGCCAGAAAGTTGGATTTTGGTGCGAAACTAGAATATTTTCTGAAGCCGGGAGTTGAACCCAGAAGTTCTCATCTTTGAAATCGCCTGGGTGCTACTGCGGATGGTGAAATTGTTGATTGCCTTTCTCGAAACTTATATTATTATTATCTTAAATTTTGGTTGTTGTTTTGATATACAAGTTCTAGAATTTGTTATATCATGATATTTTACTCCAATTCTAAAAATGAGTATTTATTGAAGTAAAATATTTTTCATCAGTTTTATGTATATATCAAATTAAATATAAAACTATATTAAACATTATTAGTGATACTAAACCTTATTTGATAATAATTTGTTAGAGTAAGGTCAAAATTAATATTGTAATGGGAATAACTAACCATTATTGTTAACAATGAATAAATTTATCCGTTCTTCACACAAGTGAGTATAAAAATATAAGACACCAGGAAGTTGGATTTTGGTCCGAAACTAAAAAATTTTCCGTAGCCGGGAGTTGAACCCGGAAGTTCTCATCATTGAAATCGCCTGGGTGCTACTGCAGATGGTGAAATTGCTGATTGCTTTTCTTGAAACTTATATTATTATTATCTTATAGTTTGGTTGATGTTTTGATAGAGAGGTTCCAGTATTTGTTATATCATGACATTTTTCTTCAATTCTAAAAATGGGTATTTTATTGAAATAAAATATTTTTCTTCAGTTTTATGTTTATATCAAATTAAATGAAAAGTATATTAAACATTATTAGCTATACTAAACCTTATTAGATAATAATTTGTTACAGTAAGGTCAAAATTAATATTGTAATGGGAATAACTAACCATTATTGTTAACAATGAATAAATTCGTTCATTCTTCACACAAATGAGTATAAAAATATATGACGCCAGAAAGTTGGATTTTGGTGCGAAACTAAAATATTTTCTGCAGCCGGGAGTTGAACCCGGAAGTTCTCATCATTGAAATTGCCTGGGTGCTACTGCGGATGGTGAAATTGTTGATTGTCTTTCTCGAAACTTATATTGTTTTTATCTTATATTTTGGTTGTTGTTTTGATAGACAAGTTCCAGAATTTGTTATATCATGATATTTTTCTCCAATTCTAAAAATGAGTATTTTATTGAAGTAAAATATTTTTCTTCAGTTTTATGTAAATTTCAAATTAAATGTAAAAGTATATTAAACATTATTAGTGATACTAATCCTTATTTGATAATAATTTGTTAGAGTAAGGTCAAAATTAATATTGTAATGGGAATAAGTGACCATTATTGTTAACAATGAATAAATTCGTCCGTTCTTCACACAAGTGAGTATAAAAATATAAGACGCCAAGAAGTTGGATTTTGGTCCAAAACTAAAAAATTTTCTGCAGCCGGGAGTTGAACCCGGAAGTTATCATCATTGAAATCGCCTGGGTGCTACTGCGGATGGTGAAATTGCTGATTGCTTTTCTCGAAACTTATATTATTATTATCTTAAATTTTGGTTGATGTTTTGATTGACAAGTTCCAGAATTTGTTATATCATGATACTTTTCTTCAATTCTAAAAATGAGTATTTTATTGAAGTTAAATATTTTTCTTCAGTTTTATGTTTATATCAAATTAAATGAAAAGTATATTAAACATTATTAGCGATACTAAACCTTATTAGATAGTAATTTGTTACAGTAAGGTCAAAATTAATATTGTAATGGGAATAACTAACCATTATTGTTAATGTAACACCCTACCATACAGAGTCTTATGCTTAAGTCATAATTCAGAGATGGCAAGGTATTACGACCTCTAAAATAAAAAATTTAGTACGTATAGTAGTATGAATGATTGATTATAACTAGGAGCCTTTGTGGAACAATTAGCAAGTGATATGCAGTCAAATAGGCAATCTTAAACAATTCATATAGTATGCATATGATGAATGCCTGTCCCTAGTGGCTGATGATATCATCTGTCGGTTATAGAGCCAACCCGACAAGTCCTGATAGCTAACCATTGGACTGTCCCTCTGTCACGCATCCCCAACTCGAGTTATACTCGTCATAAACTTGATCATAATCATCATCCGGGTCTTTCACAGTGCCGGCCACACTTAAAACATAGGGTCAAAAGAGCTTCGAGTCTCAACCTGGAGCACGTGGTAGCTAGCCACTGATTCCTCCCAGGGAAACTCTCATCTCCAACAGTGGAAGTGCAACATTCACAATTCATTCAACAGCATATATGCATTTATACATAGCCATAATCATGGCTCCACCGTAAGACGGCAATAATCTAGCCATCCGGCTCACAGTTAAATCCATAACCAGCCAATCGGCATCACGGTTAAATCCATAACCAACCATCTCATTAACAATTACGGCCTTTCGGCCCAAGGCATAACAAGCACTTCCACCGCCATCCTCATTGATCATTCATTTTTCCTTTGCTTCACTCGCAAGTTACCACATCCCCTAGCTCCTCTTCCCATTGCTAGGCGTATCATAATGATTTAAGACATAAATGGTGAGATCAGAGAAAAACAGGGCCACGCGTACGCGCACGCGTAGATGGCCACAAAAACTCATCGGCGCGTAGGCGCCCTTCACGCGGACGTGCACATTCAAAAATAGTCAACGGCGCGCACGCGTCAACCACGCGTACGCGTGGGTACTCTTGTGCCCCAGGCACAAAACTGTCACAACTCTGGCATAACTCTCTGGAAAATAGCTGGGCATTGGGTGCAGCCCATCGGCGCGTCCGCACACATCACGCCCACGCGTGGATGTCGCTTTCTGAAAGAACGGCGCGTACGCGCCATGTGCGCCTCCGCGTGGGGGTCATTCTGCTAAAACTTTTTCTAAGTTAAAAACTGCAGAATTCACAGATTCAACCCCCAATTTTCCAACGAACATAACTTCCTCATTTTAAATCGTTTTTCACCCATTCTTAGAACGGTATGGACATCCCGGATCCAATTTTATTTCTAAGCAGATTTGGCACAAAACAAAGATCCGTAGTCCAAGTTATGTCCCGTCAAAGTATGCCCAAAAACTATATTTTCATACAAAACCATAAAGTGCCATTTTCAAAACAAACCATTTTTCTACTCTTTTCAAAATCAATCAAAACATGCCAATTTCATCCATTTTCTTTGAAATCAATCAAAATATATCAAATTCAACATGAAGCCTCCCCAACTCACACATTGAGACTTTACCACAATTCACCAAAATCACTATCCCATCATTTTAACCCACTTCACCCAAGTGGCTCAAACTCAAACACATTGACATATCACATACTCTTCCTCATGCCAATTTTCAACAACACCAATTTCCAATAAATCATCATTGTACACAATCAATATCATACTCACCATCAACATGGTTCAACCCCCAATTCAACCATAACCAATCATCAAGCATATATCACAACATGCATATTTCTCATACATCATACCATTAAGGCATCAATAATAATCACCACATATATGACCACATCATATATATCAACCATTCAACAATATCAACAATTCAATGCCTATCTTAGGGCCTCTAGCCTAAGTATTTCCTACCACATTACATATTAGATACGGGAAACCGAAACCATACCTTAGCCGATTTTCCAAGCTCAACCTGAGCACTTCCAAATCACTTATCCACAAGCTCTCAAGGCCTCAACACCTCCAAGAACAGATTTTTCACCACCAAATCCCTTTTTAAGCTTTTCAATATCAACAATCAAGCTCCAATACATATACACAACCTAGGCCACAACCATCATACCCATACACAACATCTCAATACCCAAACATCGTAGAACAACAAATTACACTAAGGTTGAGAATATTACCACACCCAAGGTCCAAGGAGACAAGATTAACCTTCTCCTTCAAGAGAGTTGGGTCCTATAACATCAAAGAGCCCAAAATCTCAACATTTTTGCTCATGAAACTCGAAATCAAAGCTGGAAATTCGAAGAGCAAAACGTGGCTTACCTCAAGATTAATTGTATGGGTTTTGTAGAGCTCTTCGCGGTGAATGCGTGGCCGCAACCGGTGCGGCAATCGGAGCTTTTGATCAAAAGTTATGGTGGTTTGAAGATCTAGTGAAAGAAAGAACTTGAGAGAGTGTTCTTCCCTCCATGGCCTCCATTTCCAATGTGTGAGTGTGTTTAATGAGGAGAGAGAATGCTGAAAACTAGGGTTTTGGTTTAGTTTAGTTGGGCCAAGGGCCCACTTTGGGTTCTGTTGGCCATGTTTGGCCCATTCGGTCCAATCTTGGTCCGAATTCTATAAAATTAGTACTGAAATTCTCGTCTCAATCTCCTGTATTACATTTAGCCATAAAAATCACATTTTGGACTTTCTAGAATAAATTCTCATTTATGGGTTAATTAGCTGTTAATTAACTGGGTCTTACATTCTACCTACCTAATTGGGAATTTTGCCCATAAAATTCAAATGCAAATACCTGAGAATAAGTGCGGATAATCCGTTCGCATCTCCGACTCAAGTTCCCAAGTGTGTTCCTCAACACCACCTCGACTCCATGCCACTTTGACTAATGAAACCTCCTTTCCACGCAATCATTTGATACTAGTATCATCAATTCTGACTGGAGCCACTGGAAGCGTCAAATCTTCCCTTAACTGAACCGACTCAGGTTCCAACACATGGCTAGCATCAGGAGTGTACTTCAGAAGCTGCGACACGTGAAATACGTCGTGCAGGTTCGAAAGATGAGGTGGTAGAGCCATTCGATACGCCACCGGTCCAGCCCTCTCGAGGATTAGAAATGGACCAATATATCGAGGATTCAACTTCTTTGCTTTAATCGCCCTACCTACTCCCGTGGTCGGAGTAACCTTAAGGAAGACATGGTCTCCTTCCTCAAATTCTAAGGGCTTTCGCCTCTGATTTGCGTAACTCTTTTGACGACTATGCGCCGTAAGCATCCTGTCACGGATTTTCTTGACTTGTTCAGTGGTCTCAGCTATCATTTTCGGCCCCAACAAGCTTTTCTCTCCAGCTTCATACCAACATAGCGGAGATTGACATTTCCTCCCATACAAGGCCTCATACGGAGCCATTCCGATGCTCGCATGATAACTATTATTGTATGCAAACTCCACCAATGGCATATACCGATCCCAACTCGCCGGTTGGTCCAAAACACAAGCTCTCAACATATCCTCTAGTGTTTGGATCGTCCTCTCGAATTGACCATCTGTTTGAGGATGGTAAGCCGTGCTCAAGCTTAATCGGGTTCTAACAGCCTTCTGAAATGCACCCCAAAACCTCGAAGTGAAACGAGAATCTCTATAAGAGATTATAGTAGCAGGTACACCATGAAGTCTTACAATTTCCTTTATGTATAACTGTGCTAGCTGCTCAAGGGTGTAAGTCATCTGAATGTGTAAAAAGTGAGCTGACTTCGTCAGTCGGTCCACAATCACCCAAATAGCATCAAAACCAGCCCTAGTCCTTGGCAATCCTGACACAAAGTCCATTTCAATACTTTCCCACTTCCACTGTGGAATCTCTAAAGGTTGCAACATCCCGGATGGTCTTTGATGTTCAATCTTTACCTTTTGACAAGTTAAGCACTTTGAAACATATTTCGCCACATCATTCTTCATACCCGGCCACCAGAACATCACCTTTAAATCATGGTACATCTTAGTACTTCCCGGGTGAATGGAGAATCCACTTTTATGGGCCTCCTTTAAGATATCCTACCTCAAAGTGCCAACATCCGGCACAATGATCCTACCTTTGAACCTCTATAACCCATCTTTTTCTTCTGACACTCTCCACTGTTTCCCTTGCTCAATAGCCGGTAACACCTTCCATAACGCTTCACCATTTTGATGAGCCTTTAGGAGTTCGGACTTAAAGTCACTTGAGATTTCTAATTGGCTCAAACACAAAGTTTTGGATACTTCTCGAGCACCAATTTTCAGACTCTCGAATCCCTTGAGCACCTTCTCCTCTTGAAGCATCATCCAAGCCGCATATAACGACTTCCGACTCAACGCATCCGCCACTACATTCGCCTTTCCTGGATGGTAATTCAACTCAAAGTCATAGTCTTTCAATAATTCCATCCACCTTCTCTTCCTCATATTAAGCTCTTTCTGATCAAAGAGGTACTTCAAGCTCTTATAATCAGAGAACACTTGGAACTTAACCCCATAGAGGTAATGCCTCCACACCTTTAGCACAAACACGACCGCAGCAAGCTCCAAATCGTGCGTAGGGTAATTAACTTCATGCGGTCTCAACTGCCGTGAGGCATACGCCACCACATTATGATGCTGCATCAGCACGCACCCTA
>NC_029773.3:35185461-35185779 GCF_000817695.3 Arachis duranensis | reverse complement strand
TGTTGCTCCTCTCTCATGATTCTTTGATCTTCTCTAATTTCATGGAGGAGAATGGAATGTTCTTGATGCTCCACCCTTAGTGTCCCATGTTGGAACTCAATTCTCCTAGGGAGGTGTTTAGTTGCTCCCAATAGTTTTGTGGAGGAAAGTGCATCCCTTGAGGCATCTCAGGGATTTGATGATGAGAGGGATCTCTTGTTTGCTCCATCCTCTTCTTAGTGATGGGCTTGTCCTCACCAATGGGGGTGTCTCCCTCTATGTCAACTCCAACTAAATAACAGAGGTGACAAATGAGATGAGGAAAGGCTAACCTTGCCG
>NC_029773.3:35179537-35182592 GCF_000817695.3 Arachis duranensis | reverse complement strand
TACAGAGAGGGGCATGAGGTTTACACTTGACCCTAAGTCACACAGAGCCTTCTTAAATGTCATGGTGCCTATGGTACAAGGTATTGAAAACTTCCTAGGATCCTGTCTCTTTTGAGGCAGTTTCTGCCTAGACAAGTCATCCAGTTCTTTGGTGAGCAAAGGGGGTTCATCCTCCCAAGTCTCATTTCCAAATAACTTGTCATTTAGCTTCATGATTGCTCCAAGGTATTTAGCAACTCGCTCTTCAGTGACATACTCATCCTCTTCAGAGGAAGAATACTCATCAGAGCTCATGAATGGCAGAAGTAAGTCCAATGCAATCTCTATGGTCTCATTTTGAGCCTCAGATTCCCATGGTTCCTCATTGGGGAACTCATTGGAGGCCAGTGGACGTCCATTGAGGTCTTCCTCAGTGGTGTTCACTGCCTCTTCCTCCTCTCCTAGTTCGGCCATGTTGATGGCTTTGCACTCTCCTTTTGGATTTTCTTCTGTATTGCTTGGAAGAGTACTAGGGGGAGTTCAGTAATTTTCTTGCTCAGCTGACCCACTTGTCCCTCTAAGTTTCTAATGGAGGACCTTGTTTCAGTCATGAAACTTTGAGTGGTTTTGATTAGATCAGAGACCATGGTTGCTAAGTCAGAGGTGTTCTGCTTAGAACTCTCTGTCTGTCTGTTGCTGAGAAGATGATGGAAAAGGCTTGCCATTGCTAAACATGTTTCTTCCACCATTATTGTTGTTGAAACCTTGTTGAGGTCTCTGTTGATCCTTCCATGAGAGATTTGGATGATTTCTCCATGAAGGATTATAGGTGTTTCCATAGGGTTCTCCCCCATTTCAATTAGTTCTTGAGCTTCTGTAGGCGTCTTCTTCAGATGAAGAGATCCTCCAGCAGAGCTATCCAAAGACATCTTGGACAGTTCAGACAGACCATCATAGAAAATACCTATGATGCCCCATTCAGAAAGCATATCAGAGGGACACTTTCTGATTAATTGTTTGTATCGTTCCCAAGCTTCATAGAGGGATTCTCCTTCCTTCTGTTTGAAGGTTTGGACTTCCACTCTAAGCTTACTCAATTTTTGAGGTGGAAAGAACTTTGCCAAGAAGGCATTGACTAGCTTTTCCCAAGAGTTCAGGCTTTCTTTAGGTTGTGAGTCCAACCATGTTCTAGCTCTGTCTCTTACAGCAAAAGGGAATAGCATAAGTCTATAGACCTCAAGGTCAACCCCATTAGTCTTGACAGTGTCACAGATTTGCAAGAACTCAGCTAAGAACTGATGAGGATCTTCCAATGGAAGTCCGTGGAACTTGCAATTCTGTTGCATTAGAGAAACTAATTGAGGCTTAAGCTCAAAGTTATTTGCTCCAATGGCAGGGATAGAGATGCTTCTCCCATAGAAGTCGGGAGTAGGTGGAGTAAAGTCACCCAGCACCTTCCTTGCATTGTTGGCATTGTTGTTGTTTTCGGCTGCCATGGGTTCTTCTTCTTTGAAGATTTCTGTTAGGTCCTCTACAGAGAATTGTGCCTTAGCTTCTCTTAGCTTTCGCTTCAAGGTCCTTTTAGGTTCAGGGTCAGCCTCAACAACAATGCTTTTGTCTTTGCTTCTGCTCATATGAAAGAGAAGAGAACAAGAAAATATGGAATCCTCTATGTCACAGTATAGAGATTCCTTGAGGTGTCAGAGGAAAAGAAAAATAGAAGGCAGAAGTAGAAAATTCGAACTTATCAAAGAAGATGGAGTTCGAATTGTGCATTAAGGAATAGTGTTAGTCCAGAAATAGAAGGATGTGAGAAGAGGGGAAGTAATTTTTCGAAAAAGATTTTAAAAACATTTTGAAAAACTTTAATTGATTTTCGAAAACCATGATTGAGAAAGAAGTAAAGTGATTTTTGAAAAAGATTTTGAAATTAGAAATCAAAAAGATTTGATTGAAAACTATTTTGAAAAAAGATATGATTAAGAAGATATGATTGATTAAAAAAATTGTGATTGAGAAGATATGATTTGAAAAACATCTTTTAAAAAGATTTGATTTTAAAAATTAATGACTTGGCTAACAAGAAAAGATATGATTCAAACATTAAACCTTTCTCAATAGAAAAGGCAACACACTTGAAATGTTGAATCAAATCATTAATTGAGAGCAAGTATTTTTGAAAATAGAAAGAAATTGATTTTGAAAAAGATTTGATTGAAAAGATTTGATTTGAAAAAGACTTGATTTTGAAAAATTTTGAAAACTTGAAAAAAAAAATTGCATTAAAAACAAAATCTTCCCTCTTGTGCCATCCTGGCGTTAAACGCCCAGAATGGTGCACATTCTGGCATTTAACGCCCAAAACTCTACCCCTTTTGAGCGTTAAACGCCCAACCAGGCACCCTGGCTGGCGTTTAAACGCCAGTCTGTCTTCCTCACTAGGCATTTTGAACGCCCAGCTTTTTCTGTGTAATTCCTCTGCAGTGTGTTCTGAATCTTCAAATTCTCTGTATTATTGACTTGAAAAGACACAAATTAAAAATATTTTTGGATTTTTAATAGTGAGGAATAATCAAAATGCAACTAGAATCAAATAACAATGCATGCAAGACACCAAACTTAGCAGTTTGTATACTACTGACACTAACAAAATAAGAATGCATATGAGAAACACAAACACTCAAGTCAAGAGAAATTAAAGATCAGAGTAATGAAATCATCAAGAACATCTTGAAGATCACTAAGACACATGCATGAATGCAAGAAGAACAGAAACATGCAATTGACACCAAACTTAAAATGAAACACTAGACTCAAAAAGAAACATAAAATATTTTTGGTTTTTTATGATTTTGAATTTTTTTTTTTTGGATTTTTTCGAAAATTAAGTGGAAAAGAAAATAAAGGTATCAAAATTCTTAATGAGAAGTCCAGGAATCATGCAATGTTTAGTCTAAGACTCCGGTCCAGGAATTAGACATGGCTTCATAGCCAGCCAAGCTTTCAAAGAAAGCTCCGGTCCAAAACACTAGACATGGCCAATGGCCAGCCAAGCCTTAGCAGATCACTGCTCCAA
>NC_029773.3:35173490-35179328 GCF_000817695.3 Arachis duranensis | reverse complement strand
AAGTGTACTGGGTCGTCCAAGTAATAAACCTTACGCGAGTAAGGGTCGATCCCACAGAGATTGTTGATATGAAGCAAGCTATGGTCACTTTGTAAATCTTAGTCAGGCAAACTCAAATGGATATGAATGATGAATAAAACATAAAGATAAAGATCTACTTATGTAATTCATTGGTGGGAATTTCAGATAAGCGTATGAAGATGCTGGGTCCCTTCCGTCTCTCTGCTTTCCTACTGTCTTCATCCAATCCTTCTTACTCCTTTCCATGGCAAGCTGTATGCAAGGGTTTCACCGTTGTCAGTGGCTACCTCCCATCCTCTCAATGGAAATGTTCAACGCACCCTGTCACGGCATGGCTATCCATCTGTCGGTTCTCAATCAGGCCGGAATAGAATCCAGTTATTCTTTTGCGTCTGTCACTAACGCCCCGCCATCAGGAGTTTGAAGCTCGTCACAGTCATTCAATCATCGAATCCTACTCAGAATACCACAGACAAGGTTTAGAACTTCCAGATTCTCTTGAATGCCGCCATCAATTCTAGCTTATACCACGAAGATTCCGGTTAAAGAATCCAAGAGATANNNTGGGCCCACTTGGTGTGTGCTTGGGCTGAGCATTGAAGCATTTTCGTGTAGAGACTCTTCTTGGAGTTAAACGCCAGCTTTTGTGCCAGTTTGGGCGTTTAACTCCCATCCTTGTGCCAGTTCCGGCGTTTAACGCTGGGAATTCTGAAGGTGACTTTGAACGCCGGTTTGGGCCATCAAATCTTGAGCAAAGTATGGACTATCATATATTGCTGGAAAGCCCAGGATGTCTACTTTCCAACGCAATTGAGAGCGACAAGAACAAGCGGAATTGAATAGAAGAATAATAGTAATTGCATTAATACTCGAGGTACAGCAGAGCTCCACACCTTAATCAATGGTGTGTAGAAACTCCACCGTTGAAAATACATAAGAACAAAAGTGATCATTGGCTTCGGTCCCAGAGAGGGAACCAGAAGAACCAAGATCTGATCTAAGAACTAGCTGTCCAAAGATGAAAATACAATAGTAAAAGGTCCTACTTATAGAGAACTAGTAGCCTAGGGTTTACAGAAATGAGTAAATGACATAAAAAGTGAATTTTAACTAAAAACTAATAAAAATATACTAAAAAATAACTAGATCATACTAAAAACATACTAAAAACAATGCCAAAAATCGTACAAATTATCTGCTCATCAACGACCACAGCAAGTTCCAAATCGTGTGTAGGATAATGCACTTCATGTGGTCTCAACTGTCGTGAGGCATACGCCACCACATTATGATGTTGCATCAGCACGCACCCTAGACCCTTTAATGAGGCATCACAGTACACCTCAAATGGCTCGTTCGGCTCAGGTAACACTAACACAGGTGCAGTGGTCAACTTTTTCTTCAATGTCTGAAAGCTCTCCTCACATTCAAGAGTCCAAACAAACAGAGTGTCTTTGCGGGTTAACTTTGTCATTGGCAAAGCTATCTGTGAAAAGCCCTTGATAAACCTTCCGTAATAGCCAGCTAAGCCCAGAAAACTCCTTATCTCTGTTACTGTGGTTGGTTGCTTCCAATCCATCACAGCCTCCACCTTAGTTGGATCTACGGCTATTCCATTCTTACTCACCACATGACCCAAAAACTTCACCTCACTCTTCCAAAACTCACACTTAGACATTTTTGCATAGAGTTTCTTCCCCTTTAGAATTTGCAACACGGTCCTCAAGTGTTTCGCATGCTCTTCTTCAGTTTTGGAATAAATTAGTATGTCGTCAATGAAGACAACAACAAATTTATCCAGAAACGGACGGAAAAATCTATTCATGTAATCCATGAATACCGCAGGAGCGTTCGTCAACCCAAAAGACATTACAGTGTACTCGTAATGACCATAACGAGTCCTAAAAGCGGTCTTAGGGATATTCTCACCACTCACCCTTATCTGGTGATAACTGGATCGCAAATCGATCTTGGAAAAAACTCCACCTCCTTGCAACTGATCCATGAGATCATCAATCCTCGGCAATGGGTACTTATTCTTTATTGTAACCTTGTTCAGCTGCCTGTAATCCACACAGAGCCGCATACTCCCATCTTTCTTCTTTACCAGTAGCACTGGCGCACCCCATGGAGAGACACTCGGTCGGATAAAATTCTTACCCAACAAATCCTCTAACTGAGACTTTAGCTCGTTCATCTCTAACGGTGACATCATATAAGGAGCACTTGAGATTGGTCCCGCCCCGGGCACCAACTCAATAGCAAACTCAACCTCTCGGTTAGGTGGAAACTCATCAATATCATCGGGAAACACTTCCGGAAACTCACACACAACCGGAATCTGCTCCAACCTTTGATCATCACCCGAAACACCCGTGGTTAACAACAGGATACCCTGACATTCGATTCCAGAATAGTTCACCATCATCGAATTCAGGTAATAATTATTCACCATGACCGGCCCTTCTGTATCCTCCGGCATAAAGTACACCGACTTTGTAGAATAATCCAGCAGAACATGGTTCTTAGATAACCAGTCCAATCCCAAGATATGATCAAGACCGATCATCGGTAAGCAGACTAAATTATGAACAAAATCACGCTGCTTGAACCTAAAGGAAACTTTTGGGTATCCTAGCCTAGTCACCATGGCTTCATGGGTAGCATTATACACTCTTAGATCATAACCTAAGGTTACAATCTTCAATCCTAACTCATGGGCTTTTTCAAATGCAATGAATGAATGCGATGCTCCCGAATCAAATAAAGCATTTAAAGTTTGACCAACCATTTCACAGTTACCTCGAATAAGTGTCTCGGATCCCTTGGCACCTATAGCTGAGGTGGTGAACACCCGACCAGTCTGTTGTGCCTTCCCAGCACCTTGTTTCTGCTTCTCTGGACAACTTGCGGCTTTATGCCCCGCCTTTCCACAATTGTAGCACAAACCCCATCCGGTCTTGCATGGTGCTCCTGGATGGTGACTCACACATCTAGTACAAGCTTGATCATTCTGAGGCTGCTTCCCAGATTTCTTCCCTTGGGAGTTGTTGTTATTGGGCCTCCTAAAAGAGCTTTCCCTCTTGAAAGACGGACCTCTAGGTGCAAAGCTCTTCCCTCAGTTCTGTGGGAATGATCCTTTGTGAATCCCTTTCTCAGCAGTTGCCCTCTGCACACACTCTTCAGCAACCCTACACTTGTTTACCAACTCGGAGAAAGTCCTAATCTCCATTGGTCCCACTGAACTGAAAATATCGCTCCGGAGTCCTCCTTCATACTTAACACACTTCCATTCCTCATATTCCACCGGAGTCCCTTGGCGCATACGAGAGAACCTGAATAGCTCTTCAAACTTGTCAGTATACTCTGATACGGACATGGTACCCTGCTTCAGCTATAACAATTCAAGCTCCTTGGCCGTCCTAGCAGAAGTCGGAAAGTACTTCTTATAGAACCCCTCTTGAAAGACATCCCAGGTGATATAATCATCGCCCTGCTGCAGGAGGCGTCGGATTCCTTGCCACCAATGCGACGCTTCACCAGTGAGCATATAGGTAGCAAACTCGACACGCTGTCCTTCAGGCACCACTTGTGCTTGCAGTGCTCGCTCTATAGCCTGATACCATGTATCAGCCTCAGTCAGACTAGTAGTTCCTTGAACTTAGGCGGATTAACCTTCAAAAAGTTTGCCAGTGTCATCGGGCCTTGAACTCCACCTCCATCATTACCATGGTTATTCATCTGTTGGCTAAGAGCCTCAACAGTGGCTCGCATAGCAGCAGCCATGTTCTCCAACGCAGTCATAAAGTTCACCGGGTTATTAGGGTTATTCTCCGGCGCATGAACATTAGTGCGACCTCTACCACGGCTTCTACCGCGTCCACGAGGCACCATCTGGTCCCTATACACACCAAACAATCGATATTAAGTTGATTAGTCTCAATATCGGAAGTCTAGTGCTTCAAAGTCCCAAATGCATGCAGAGAATGCACAGAAGCATAATCAGTCCATCCCCCCGGCTCTACAGGAACGAACTGCTCTGATACCATAATGTAACACGCTACCATACGGAGTCTTATGCTTAAGTCATAATTAAGAGATGGCAAGGTATTACGACCTCTAAAATAAAAAATTTAGTACGTATAGTAGTATGAATGATTGATTATAACTAGGAGCCTTTGTAAAAAAAGGGGTAAACAAGAATCGCAACTCGAAAGCGCAACACTCCGATCGATAACGTAACGATCAAAGATAACCAACGTGAGATTATATATATATAAAGGAGTGTCAAAAATAGGAATATCAAGACTCAAAATCCGGCTGCAAAGATAACCGGTCCGAGCATAGCAATATATACATATGATAAAATAAGGAAAACCCCAAAGGAAACCCAAAGGGACACAAACACATAAAATCTATTCTCCAAAATCTCCCATATGAGGAGTCATCACAGTTTGTATTATTTAATGGAGATAAAAGTATCTAAGCAAAACATATAAACTAAAATAGTGTCCCCAAGAACAAAAGATCTTCGCTAAACCAGAAGTCTCCAGTAGGCTTCAGCGAGAAACCTCACGTCCTGCATCTGAAAACCACAAAATGCACATGGGTGAGAACCAGAGGTCCCCAGCATGGTAACAGCTTCCACATATATAATACATAATAATAGAGGAAAGCCAAAGGCAATCCTAGAACTTCCTCCAGATAATATCAAAGCTTATAAACAAGCTAAACCATAAAGGGCATCTGACTAAAGATCCTTCAGTCTAACTAATACTTCCCTTTCCAATTCCTTCACACCTCCCAACCACCATCAGCAGTATAATGTAGCAAACACAATTATATCAAACAAGAAATATACAAATCGGAACAAAACTGGCACAACTCTGGCACAACTCTCTGGAAAATAGCTGGGCATTGGGTGCAGCCCACCGGCGCGCCCGCGCACGTCACGCGCACGCGTGGATGGCGCTTTCTGGAAGAACGGTGTAATACCCGGTCTAACCGAAATTAATTAAATAATGAGTTAAGTAGGAGCGAATATGGTTGGAAGATTTGGCAATTGGAATTTGATGATTTAAATATGATATTTGGATTTAGTGAATTTTTCCGAGTCGGAAGACATAGTTTTCTGCGTAAAAGCGCGCAGTGGAATTTTGATCGACAGTACCGGCTGAGACCTGTCTGGTACTGCAGCTGAGAAAATTGATTATGAGTAAATAAGATTAAGAAATGAGGAATTGTAATTAGGGGAGGTAGAAATATTTGAAGTGCGATTTAGAGCGCTAATCTTAAAGGTTTTGGTCCAAAATTTGGCCAACGGACAAAAATAAGTGAAATGGGCCTAAGTGGGCCCAAGACCCAACATATATAAATATTAGTTATGAGCATTTCAGCTCATTTTACCCTAAAGAAGGGGTGTTGGGCGCTGAAATTGGGAAGAGAGAAGAGAAGAGAGAAAACCTAACTCTCTTTGATCTTTAAACCACCATAACTTGAGCTACGGAGCTTGACGAGCCGTTTGCGGCCACGCGTCACTCTTTTCATCCTCTACAATTCTGTCTAAGTTTTGTGGTGAGTATTCCATTCATCTCTGCCCAGTTTCCATTTTCCTCTTCAAATTCGAATTTGGTTTGGGTTTTGAGGAAACCTTGTGATTTTAATTGTTTAGGAGTGCTCTAGTATGAGCCATGGGTGATATTCATCACAAACTTCAGTGGGTTAAGGTAAGAAACCCTCCAACCCTTGTGAATTGTCATTTTATGAGCCTTAGGTTGATGTATGTATGTGATATTGGTTATGTTAGTATATTTGATG
>NC_029773.3:35154950-35173423 GCF_000817695.3 Arachis duranensis | reverse complement strand
GGCCGGAGGCCGTAAATTTTGGGCCGGAGGCCGGAAAGAGGTAAGGAAGGTAAGTTGATGTGTACATTGTATGATGACACAAGTGATTGGATGAATTTCAGATAATGAATATGTGAATGATTGGGTTGGTTATTGAATAATAAGGTTTGAGGAGTTGAAGTGTGGAATTTGATAATTTTAGGTGAAATTGTATATATGAGGTATGTTTGGTTTTGGTTGAGGTATGTTATGTGGTCATATATGTGATCATGATTATTGATGCCTTGATGGTATGATGATGCATGAGAGATATGTATGTTGTGATATATGCTTGAGAAATGATTAAGGTTGATTTGTGGGTGAAACCATGTGATAGTGAGTATGATATTGATTATGTATAATGATGATTGATTGGGAATGGTATTGTTAGAAATTGGGATGAGGAAGGATGTATGACATGTTAATGTGTTTGTAATTTAGCCATTTGTGTGAAATGGGTAAAAATGGTTATATGGCGGTTTTGTGAAGTGTGGTAATGTGTTAGTGTATGAGTTGAGGAGGCTTATGGTTGATTTTGATATACTTTGATTGATTTCAAAGAAAAGGGATGAAATTGGCATGTTTTGGTTGATTTTGAAAAGAGTTAGAAATGGCTTGTTTTGAAAATGGCATTTTGCGATTAAGTGAAAACATGGTTTTTGGGCATACTTTGACAGGACATAACTTAGATTGCGGATTTCTATTTTGTGCCAAAATTGTTTAAAAGTGAAATTGGATCCAAGATGTCCATGCCGTTCGAAGAACGGGTGAAAAATGATTTAAAATGGGAAAGTTATGTCCGTCGGAAGATTGGGGGTTGAATCTGTGAATTCTGCAGTTTTTAACTTAGAAAATTTTTTACCAGAATGACCCTCACGCGTAGGTGCACTTGGTGCGTAGGCGCACTTGGCGGGAACGCGTTGATCTTCAAGAAGGCACCATCCACGCGTGCGCGTGGTGTGCGCGTGCGCGTCGATGCGCTACACCAAATGCCCAGCCATTTTCCCGAGAGTTGTGCCAGTTTTGTGCCTAGGGCACAAATGCACCCACGCGTACGCGTGGCTAACGCGTACACGTCGTCTGGCTGTGTTTCAATCCGCGCGTCCGCGTGTATGACGCATACGCGTCGATGAGCTTTGTGGCCATCCACGCATGCGCGTGAAGTACACGTGCGCGTAGCACTGTTTTCATCCCGAATTTGATTTGTGAGTTTTAAAAGCTAAATCTCATACTTTTAAGCCTCCGATCTCACCCCTTATGTATTGAATCATTATGATATGCCTAGCAAAGAGGAAGAAGCTAGGGGATGTGGTAACTTGTGAATGAAGCAAGGGGAAAAGTTGTGATCAATGATGATCAAAGATGATTATATGAGATATGGAGGATGGCGGTGGAAGTACCGTGTATGCCATGAGCCGAAGGGCTATAATTATTGATAAATGGTTGGTTCTTGATTGAACCATGAGCCGGATGGCTGAGTTATTGCCGGATACGGCGGAGCCATGTTGATAAATTGGCTAGTTCTATATTGAACTGTGAGCCAGATGGCTGAGTTATTACTGAGTTACGGCAAAGCCATTATGGATTATGGATGAGTATAAAGGCATATATGATAAATGAATAATGATGAAAAATGTTGAATGTAAGCATGTTTGTGTTTTCTCTCTGATTGTAAGGGCGACAGGGCGCAGATACCCTCTAATGGCGACAGGGCACAGATACCCTCTAATGGAGACAGGGCACATATTCCCTCTAATGATATTAATACGCAACAGAGAGACTGTGCCCGGGTTAGCTACCGGACACGTCGGGTTGGCTTGATAACCGACAGATGATATCATTAGCCATAGGGCAGGCATTCATCATTTGCATATGTTTGAATTGTTTGGGTTTGCCCATTTGTTTTGGATTTCTACATTATATGTGCTATGTTACCTGATTATGTGCTACTTGTTCTACTTGTACCTTAATTGTGTATTACTTGCCTGTATTGCCTGTGTTTGTACAACTGAGAGGCCCCTCATGTTGGTGTCGGTGGAGGTTGAGGGCTGTTCTTGATGAGATGAATTGATGATGCGATTGCATGATGATGATGATCATTGGTTGAGATGATTTGAGCTCCCTGGGTAGACGCAGTGATGTGGTTTCACTAGCTCCAGGTGAGGGTATGATGTATTGATATAGAATTGCTGAGACAGTACAACTGATGATGATTTTGTTTATGATTCTAAATCTGATTCGTGGGAGAGTCAGCGAGTTGGGAATCATATGAGATATGAACTAGATTTAGTATCCCCTTATGACAGATGCCCATTTATGGATTAGTAAGAATCTAGGCTAGATACTGGGTGAAAAGGAGTTTAGGATGCTTAGTGAGTTTTTATTGCAGTGCCTTGTAATTATTTGACACCTTTACCGTACTGGGAACCCATGAGCCCGGGGTTCTCATTCCGTATATATCTCTTGTTTTTCAGATACAGGTCCAGGTGCTCAGAAGTGAGCTGTGGTTCGTCTGAGAGATGGCGAAGATCTTTATTTTCTCTACTTTATGTTTTGCTTAGCATCTCTCCACCTTTGTTTTGAAAAGACTATATTATGTATTGAACTCCTTTGGAACTTGCCTATAGAGGCTCTTATGTTTCCTTTGGGAGAGATTAGGATATACTGTTGTCAACTACTTTCATATTGTACCCTAGCCGGCCTAAACTTCGCGGGTCGCGACTAGTGGCTATTTACTTATGCTATAAATATCTATCTGTTATCTATCTCTTAATCTCCTTTATGCCTTGTCCGTATATCGCATTCAGCTTAACAGTTTAACTTTTCGTTGTCGAAACATGAGTGATACGTCTTCGCAATTTTATTTCTACTCTTTTCAGGCTTCTCAATTAATACTCCTTTCGAAAATTACCTATATTTATATATTAAAAATCCACCTGAGAGTCGTACCACCGTAATATCATTGACTTATGACTCGAGCATAAGGATTTGAATATTAGGGTGTTACATTATGGTATCAGAGCAGTTCGTCCTCGTGAGCCTGAGGGATGGAACTGCTTATGCTTCAATGCATACTCTGATTCTGTGCCTGTGCTAGTTAGGGTATCTAACCGATACATCTAGCATGAAGTTCATGAGTGTACCTTTGGTACTTTGAAGCACTATACTTCCGATATTGAGACTGATCAACTTGACATCGATTGTTTGGTGTGTATAGGAACCAGATGGCGCCTCGTGGACCCGGTCGGGGACATGAGAGAGATCGTACTAGTACTCAGGAACCGAAAATCAACCCGAATAATCGGGGTAGACCTTATGGCAGCGTTGGAAAATATGGCTGCTACTATAAAGGCCACTGCGGAGGCTCTTGGGCAACAGATAAGCAATAATGGCAATGGCGGAAGTGGAGCTCAGGGCCCGATAACACTGGCAACTTTATTAAAGGTTAATCCACCTAAGTTCAAGGGAACCACTAATCCGACTGAAGCTGACACCTGGTTTCAGGCCATGGAGCGAGCACTGCAAGCGCAGTTGGTGCCTGAAGAGCAGTGTGTTGAATTTGCTACCTATCTGCTCACAGGGGAAGCATCACATTGGTGGCAAGGGGCTCGACCTCTCCTGCAGCAGGGAAATGATCATATCACCTGGGGTGCCTTCCAAGTGGAATTTTATAAGAAGTACTTCCCGAATTCTGCTAGAACGGTCCAGGAACTTGAATTACTGCAATTGAAGCAGGGTACAATGTCCATATCTGAGTATAAGGATAAATTTGAGGAGTTATTCAGGTTTTCTTGTATGTGTCAAGGAACCCCTGGAGACTTCGAGGAATGGAAGTGTATTAAGTATGAGGGAGGACTTCGATGTGAAATCCTGAGCTCCGTTGGACCGATGGAGATTAGGGTCTTCTTCGAACTTGTGAACAAGAGCCGTATTGCTGAAGAATGTGTGAGGAAGGCTATTGAGGCAAAGAATGACCATCGGGAGTCCCACCGCAGGGAGCACAATCAAGAGTACCCAACAAGGGGTCAAGAGTTTAAGAGAAGAGGATATCCACAACGTTTTTTCCAAAGGCAAAATGACCTTGCGACGAATAAGAATTCCCAAGGAAAAGGTAGGGAAAAACAAATAGTGGCTACTTCGGATGTTTTGAGCTGTCAGAGATGTGGAGGTCATCACCCAAATAGACCATGTCGTTATGGTTCGGGTTTGTGTTACAATTGTGGAAAGCTAGGACATTTGGTCAGAGATTGCCCACACCGGAAGGACCGGGAGACTGCCAGGTCCGATTTTCGTACCTGAGGTAATAAGAAAACTGATAACTTAATTCTTTACCACTTTAGATAATGCTGAAGGCTGGTATTCACTCATAATACATGGTCGAATGAAAAATTATGATCTGTTCTAGATAACCCTAAGTTATCTTAATAGAAGGTTTGGTGAGCATAAATGATTAGGTAGGCCTTTAACGGAAAGCAACATCAGAGTGGAATGACTGGTGGGCGATGTCAAAGCCATCATTCGGGAACTCCGTGTCGAGGTAGATTGGTACTTTGCCATGGTTGTAGAGGAGTTGGACATGTGTCCTAGAAACATCCTAAGAAGGTCAACCGGAATACTACCAAGAGCCAACAACAAGGTCGTGTGTTCACTACAACAATGGGGGATACCGTTAGATCCGACGGTTTGGGGATTGGTAAGCGAAAGATTGGTAACAACATGCTGAAAGTACAATTAATTTGGTATGTGGTTTTGGCTATCATAGATAGAAATCTAGTGAATGCCAGTCATGCTTGATGTGTGGAAAACGATCCAACACAAAACTCACCGGCAAGTGTACCGGGTCGCATCAAGTAATAAAACTCACTGGAGTGAGGTCGATCCCACAGGGATTGAAGGATTGAGCAATTTTAGTTTAGTGGTTGATTTAGTCAAGCGAATCAAGTAATGGTTGAGTGGTTTATCTTTAACAGAAGCTAAATTGCTTGGAATGTAAAGGGAGAGGGGAGAATTGCAGTAAATTAGAGAGCAGGAAAGTAAAGGATGCTGAATCTTAAAGAACAAGAAATTAAATGACTGAAACTTAAAGTGCAAAAAATGTAAATTGCAGTAACTTAAAGTGCAAGAAATATAAATTGCTTGAATAGAAAAGGGAATTGAGGACTGGGATTTCAGAATTTAAACAAGGGAAATTAAACTGCAACAATTAACTAAACAAGAGATGAATTGAAATAGATTAGCTCTCAAACAGAAATGGAAATTAACTTGCAGCAGAGGTTCACAAAAGAACCAAAGAGAAAAATGGGATCTCAGGACTCAAGAGACTAGATAACAAAGTCTAGATCTCAATTACCTTCCCAGATCCAATTCACAAAGTAATTAAGCAGAATTTAAAGAAGAAGCAGTAAAGGAAATGAAATTGAACTCAATTGTGTAGAAAAGAAATTAGAGATATCTTGAATGGAGATTGAGACAGAAATTCCTCAATTCTTCACACCCAAGACTCAAACAAGAAAAGTAGAAATGCCCACACAAGAACGAGGAAGAAGAGAGATCAATTCTCCTCCCTAATTCTCTGAAATTTTCTAAAGTTCCAAAAATAAAGATTCAAAGCTCACAAGAAAGATTAAAGTTCAAAAGTAAAGAAAAAGGTCCTAATTACATCAAACTATCTCCTATTTATACACTTTCTATTCTTGGATCTTAGGATTTGGATGGGATTTTGATTTGGTGAAGAAATGAATTTTATTGGATTTTTAATCCAATTTTAGCCCATGAAGAAAGTAGCTCCCAGGAGGCTGCCCTGCCCTTGTGGAGGGCAGGGCAGAAAATGATGCATCTGGCCTATTGGTGCGTGCGTGTGATGCGTTGGTGCTGCAGGATGCTGCCCTACCCTGAGGGCAGGGCAGAAATTTTTGGTGCGCCAGAATGATGCCCGTGCGTGCTGCTGGTGCTGCCGAGACTTCCCTTGGTGTGCCAGAATGGTGCGCTGGCCGTGCATCACAAGATGCTGCCCTGCCCTTGCGGAGGGCATGGCAATATTTCCAAAGTTGAAGTTCTGTGTTCGAAACTCGGGCAATGCACACGCTGCTTGTTTCTCTTTGTTTTCTTGGCACCAAAATTAGGCCTAGTTCATTGCTTCCTCATGGTGCCGTGTTCGATCCTTGTGGCAAGCATTGGTGAGCTTCTCCCTTGAATTAATTCCTTTGATGAGCCCGATATTGCCCTTGAGGAGGGCAGGGCAGTGTTTTTGTTCCCCTTGATCCATGGCATCAATTTGTGCTCTGCCCTTGTCGTGGGCAGGGCAGTGTTGCCTCTCAAGGCTTGTTTACTCATGTTGCCCTCCTAGAGGGCAGTGTGCCCTTGTGGAGGGCAATGCTTGCTCCCTCCTCTTATGCGCCACACTTCTTCCCTCTTGGGCCACGCTTTCTTAAGCCACGCTTTCTCTTTTCTTCTTTTCTTCACCTACAATAAACCAAAACAACCACTAAAAGTATCACTAAATTCACAAGGCTTATAAATCAATTAAAAATCAATTAAATTTATCTCAAACCTCATGAGTTAGCATCAATTTAATGGTAGTTGCTTGATTTAAAGAAGTTATGCATTTTCATTCCAAATCACTTACTTAGGATGCAAGAAAGTGCATAAAGACTAATAAAACAAGTGAAATTAGCTTAAAAAATGGGTATATGATGACTTGTCATCAATGCTAAGTTGTGGTTGAGTACTTGAGGAAGTAAGTAATAGAGCTCGTACTAGACGAGAGATCAGAATAAAGAAACAGAAACTTGTGGAAGCAGTAACACAGGATAGCTACGGATAAGAGCCGTAAAAGTTTACTATAGTATCTTATGTTTGAATACTAGAAGGGTTAAGCGGGTTACTACAAGTAATGATCCCCAAATAGTTGGAAATGATTGCGGCTGCGAGATTTGATGGTTCTAAAGTGGATGAGGAAATTATCATTAATGCACAATTGGATTTAGATGATGAGATAGTGCAAGTTGTGGTGTTGAGAGATGAGTACTATGATGTTTGTTCATAGTGACCTTGGTTTTAGTAAGAAAGTGCATAAAGACTAATAAAACAAGTGAAATTAGCTTGAAAAATGGGTATATGATGACCTGTCATCATGTGGTACTGAGAATGGTTTGAGGGAACTCGTGACATGTGGTAAACTCCAATTTTTGGGGAGGTGCTGTTGAATTTCTTTTTCCCAAGAATTTGAAGGAGTGTTGGTTTTAGTTTTGAAGATGATTTTTGATATGAGTAATTTTAACAAAAGAGATGTGTTTCAAATGCTTTTATAGATTATTAAAGGAAATGCGAACTCTTATGATTTTGTTAACTTGCTATTCTAAACTCATTTGATTTCTAGAAATGAAAGGGGTTTTTGATTGATAAGCAGAGACTTTATATCAGCAAGTCATGAAGAAATTTGAGGGTTTGAGAATAAGAAAGTAAGTTTGGAGATTATGCTTGGAGTTGAACTGTGATTAGAGGAATTGGCTTGGCAGAGAGAGAGAGAGAGGATAGTGATGGAGTATGATTAAGGTGTGGTGATGATTGTTGATTGATTATAGTGATGTGGGATAATGGCTATGATTAATGATGATGGCAATCTTATTGATGACATGATTCGAGATTTAATAAGGTATGAGATGATGAGACGGTAAAAGTAAGGGACGAGGCTATCGGTTGGCGTTGAACGAACGACCGAGACCCTCAGGAATCGAGAAATCAGAGCACGGCAACGGAAGCGCGCAGAGTAAAAAGGACCTTGGAACTGTTATGCGTTTGATATAAAGGCAGACTATGCTCGCGTACTCATAGTGATGGATAAAATTTTCGAGGGCGAAAATTTCTGTTAGGGGGGTAGAATGTAATACCCGGTCTAATCGAAATTAATTAAATAATAAGTTAAGTAGGAGTGAATATGGTTGGAAGATTTGTCAATTGGAATTTGATGATTTAAATAAGATATTTGGATTCAGTGAATTTTTTCGAGTCAGAAAACATAGTTTTCTGCGTAAAAGCGTGCAGTGGAATTTCGACCGGAAGTACCGACTGAGATCTGTCTGGTACTACAGCTGAGAAAATTGATTATGAGTAAATAAGATTAAGAAATGAGGAATTATAATTAGGGGAGGTAGAAATATTTGAAGTGCGATTTAGAGCGCTAATCTCAAAGGTTTTGGTCCAAAATTGGGCCAACGGACAAAAATAGGTGAACCGGGCCTAAGTGGGCCCAAGACCCAACATATATAAACATTAGTTATGAGCATTTCAGCTCATTTTGCCCTAAAGAAGGGGTGTTGGGCGCTGAAATTGGGTAGAGAGAAGAGAAGAGAAGAGAGAAAACCTAACTCTCTTTGATCTTCAAACCACCATAACTTGAGCTACGGAGCTTCGATTGACGAGCCGTTTGTGGCCACGCGTCGCTCTTCTCATCCTCTACAATTCTATCTAAATTTTGTGGTGAGTATTCCATTCATCTCTGCCCAGTTTTCGAAATTCTCTACTGTTACACGTTTTTGGGTAGTTAGTGTTGAAATCTTGTGATTTTGGGTGTTTAGGGATACTCCAACATGGATTCCAAGTGTGTTCTATCCCTACTTCATATGGGCTGATGTAAGAAGTGCTCAAATCCTTGTGATTTGTCATTTTTATGAGCCCTAGGTTGATGTATGTATGTGATATTGGTTATATTAGTGTATTTGATGATCTTGGTGCACAATTGGGAGATTGGTGTTGCTTGAGGAGCTTTGGTGAGGCTTGGGACTAAGATTGGTAGAGACTTCTAAAGAAGAGGCTCAATTGATTTGGCTACAAGAGGTACGGTTTAAGTTTCATTTAAATACCGTGTGGTGTGATGAGAATTCCTAGGTTAGATGCCTTAGGATTAAGTTTGGATTGTGTAAATGGTTGGTGCTAATATGCATAGTTGGTATGTATTGTGAATTAAAGATTGGTTTGAGAATTGTGTGGCCTTGTATGCTTGGTGTATTGAAAATTTGATGTATTGGGTAATGAGTATTGATTTGTGGTTTTTGTATTTAAATTGTGAAATTTGGCCGGAGGCCGTAAATTTTGGGCCGGAGGCCGGAAAGAGGTAAGGAAGGTAAGTTGATGTGTACATTGTATGATGACACAAGTGATTGGATGAATTTCAGATAATGAATATGTGAATAATTGGGTTGGTTATTGAATAATAAGGTTTGAGGAGTTGAAGTGTGGAATTTGGTAATTTTGGGTGAAATTGTATATATGAGGTATGTTTGGTTTTGGTTGAGGTATGTTATGTGGTCATATATGTGATCATGATTATTGATGCCTTGATGGTATGATGATGCATGAGAGATATGTATGTTGTGATATATGCTTGAGAAATGATTAAGGTTGATTTGTGGGTGAAACCATGTGATAGTGAGTATGATATTGATTATGTATAATGATGATTGATTGGGAATGGTATTGTTAGAAATTGGGATGAGGAAGGATGTATGACATGTTAATGTGTTTGTAATTTAGCCATTTGTGTGAAATGGGTAAAAATGGTTATATGGCGGTTTTGTGAAGTGTGGTAATGTGTTAGTGTATGAGTTGAGGAGGCTTATGGTCGATTTTGATATACTTTGATTGATTTCAAAGAAAAGGGATTAAATTGGCATGTTTTGGTTGATTTTGAAAAGAGTTGGAAATGGCTTGTTTTGAAAATGGCACTTTGCGGTTGAGTGAAAGCATGGTTTTTGGGCATACTTTGATGGGACATAACTTGGACTGCGGATTTCTGTTTTTTGCCAAAATTGTTTAAAAGTGAAATTGGATCCAGGATGGCCATGCCGTTCGAAGAACGGGCAAAAAATGATTTAAAATGAGAAAGTTATGTCCGTCGGAAGATTGGTGGTTGAATCTGTGAATTCTGCAGCTTTTAACTTAGAAAATTCTTTAGCAGAATGACCCCCACGCGTAGGCGCACTTGGTGCGTAGGTGCACTTGGCGGGAACGCGTCGTTCTTCAAGAAGGCACCATCCACGCATGCGCTGCACCCAATGCCCAGCCATTTTCTCGAGAGTTGTGCCAGTTTTGTGCATGGGGCGCAAATGCACCCACGCGTACGCGTGGCTGACGCGTACACGTCGTCTGGCTGTGTTTCAATCTGCGTGTCCACGTGTATGACGCATACACGTTGATGAGCTTTGTGGCCCTGTTTTCATCCCGAAGTTGATTTCTGAGTTTTAAAAGCTAAATCTCATACTTTTAAGCCTCCGATCTCACCCCTTATGTATTGAATCATTATGATATGTGACGTCGGGATTTTTGCCAGTAAAGAATTTCATAAAAATAGTCGCGTTGTAGATATAGTCTCTAAACCGACAGAAATCCCTTTGTACAAACGTTTTGGTTGTCACAAGTAACAAACCCCTTTTTAAAATTGATAACCGAGTATTTAAACCTCGGATCGTCTTCTCAAGGAATTGCAGGGAGGTATGTTCTTATTATTGGTTATGAAAAAGTGTGTTTGGGGTTTTGGATTAAGGTAAAAGGTATGAGTATATTTTTAAAGCAATAAAAATAAATAAATAACTGTAAAATAAACTCTTGGCAAGGTATGTGAATTGGAGGTCCTATCCCAGTTATCCTTATCAATTGTAATGAGAATTGGATTTTTCTCCCACTTTGTTAACCTCTAACTATGAAGGTAAGTTAAGTGGATGAATTCCAATTTTCAATTAACAATGAGTTTGATAACTCAAGAGTCACCAATTAATCAACCACAGCCAAGAATGTAAAAAGCTAAATTAAATTTATAAATATCTGAAATACCTTCAATTCATTCAAAGCAGTAAAATCTAACATGGAAAATATTCATAAGCCAATTGGGCAACAGGAAAATCCAAATTATTTATATCAATAAAAAAAAGCAATCATCAATCTGAAATATCTCAAATAACATTAATTAAGAAAATCAATCTAAACATGGAACATTGAAAATAAATAAAAATAAAGAACCTGGGATTGAGAGTCACTCCTAAAACTAAGAGAAGTCCTAATCCTAAGAGAGAGAGAGAGGAGAGAACCTCTCTCTCTAAAACTACATCTAAAACATAAAAAGTGAATTATGAGTGCTTAATTATGAATGGATGTATTCCTCCACTTTATAGCCTTTAATCTGTGTTTTCTGGACCGCAAACTGGGTCAGAAACAGTCTAGAATTCGCTGGTTTCGAATTTGGCCACGCTGGATTTTCGTCATTGCGACGCGGCCGCATGGAGCACGCGGTCGCGTCGCCTAGCGTCAGGGCCACTATGGCATATTATATATCAAATCGAAGCCCCAAACGTTAGCTTTCCAACGCAACTGAAACCGCGTCGTTTGGATCTCTGTAGCTAAAGTTATAGCCGTTTGAGTGTAGAGAGGTCAGGCTGGACAGCTTAGCAGTTTCTCCAACTTCATGTATTCCTTCCACTTTTGCATGCTTCCTTTCCATCCTCTGAGCTATTCCTGCCTTGTAATCTCTGAAGACACTTAACACACATATCAAGGCATCTAATGGTATAAAAGGAGAATTAATATTAATAAAATTAAGGTCAAAGAAGAATATTTTCAATCAAAGCACATAATTAGGAAGGCAAACACAAACCATGCAAAAAGTATGAATAAGTGGGTGAAGAGTTGATAAAATCCACCCAATTAAGCACAAGATAAACCGTAAAATATGGGTTTATCAATATGCCTAGCAAAGAGGAAGGAGCTAGGGAATGTGGTAACTTGCGAATGAAGCAAGGGGAAAAGTTGTGATCAATGATGATCAAAGATGATTATATGAGATATGGAGGATGGTGGTGGAAGTACCGTGTATGCCATGAGCCGAAGAGCTATAATTATTGATAAATGGTTGGTTCTTGATTGAACCATGAGCCGGATGGCTGAGTTATTGCCGGATACGGCGGAGCCATGTTGATAAATTGGCTAGTTCTGGATTGAACTGTGAGCCAGATGGCTGAGTTGTTGCCGAGTTACGGCAAAGCCATTATGGATTATGGCTGAGTATAAAGGCATATATGATAAATGAATAATGATGAAAAATGTTGAATGTAAGCATGCTTGTGTTTTCTCTCTGGTTCTAATGGCGACAGGGCGCAGATACCCTCTAATGGTGACAGGGCACATATTCCCTATAATGATATTAATACGCAACAGAGAGACTGTGCCCGGGTTAGCTACCGGACAAGTCGGGTTGGCTTGATAACCGACAGATGATATCATCAGCCATAGGGCAGGCATACACCATTTGCATATGTTTGAATTGTTTGAGTTTGCCTATTTGTTTTGGATTGCTATATCATATATGCTATGTTACATGATTATTTGCTACTTGTTCTACTTGTAATTTAATTGTGTATTACTTGTTTGTATTGCTTGTGTTTGTACAACTGAGAGGCCCCTCATGTTGGTGTCGGTGGAGGTTGAGGGTTGTTCTTGATGAGATGAATTGATGATGCAATTGCATGATGACGATGATCATTGGTTGAGATGATTTGAGCTCCCTGGGTAGACGCAGTGATGTGGTTTCACTAGCTCCAGGTGAGGGTATGATGTATTGATATAGAATTGCTGAGACAGTACGACTAATGATGGTTTTGTTTATGATTCTGAATCTGATTCGTGGGAGAGTCAGCGAGTTGGGAATCATATGAGATATGAACTAGATTTAGTATCCCCTTATGACAGATGCCTATTTATGGATTAGTGAGAATCTAGGCTGGATACTGGGTGAAAAGGAGTTTAGGATGCTTAGTGAGTTTTTATTGCAGTGCCTTGTATTTATTTGACACTTTTACCGTACTGGGAACCCATGGGCCCGGGGTTCTCATTCCGTATATATCTCTTGTTTTTCATATACAGGTCCAGGTGCTCAGAAGTGAGTTGTGGTTCACCTGAGAGACGGCGAAGATATTTATTTTCTCTACTTTGTGTTTTGCTTAGAATCTCTCCACCTTTGCTTTGAAAAGACTATATTATGTATTGAACTCCTTTGGAACTTGCCTATAGAGGCTCTTATGTTTCCTTTGGGAGAGATTAGGATATACTATTGTCAACTACTTTCATACTGTACCCTTGCCGGCCTAAACTTCGCGGGTCACGACTAGTGGCTATTTACTTATGCTATAAATATCTATCTGTTATCTATCTCTTAATCTCCTTTATGCCTTGTCCGTATATCGCGTTCGGCTTAACAGTTTAACTTTTCGTTGTCGAAACGTGAGTGATACGTCTTCGCGATTTTATTTCTACTCTTTTCAGGCTTCTCGATTAATACTCCTTTCAAAAATTACCTATATTTATATATTAAAAATCCACCTGAGAGTCGTACCACCGTAATATCATTGACTTATGACTCGAGCATATGGATTTGAATATTAGGGTGTTACATACTAAACCTTATTAGAAAATAATTTGTTACAGTAAGGTCAAAATTAATATTGTAATGGGAATAACTAACCATTATTGTTAACAATGAATAAATTCTTTCATTCTTCACACAAATGAGTATAAAAATATATGACGCCAGAAAGTTGGATTTTGGTGCGAAACTAAAATATTTTCCGCAGCCGGGAGTTGAACCCAGAAGTTCTCATCATTGAAATCGCCTGGGTGCTACTGCGGATGGCGAAATTGTTGATTGCCTTTCTCGAAACTTATATTATTATTATCTTAAATTTTGGTTGTTGTTTTGATAGACAAGTTCCAAAATTTGTTAGATCATGATATTATTCTCCAATTCTAAAAATGAGTATTTTATTGAAGTAAAATATTTTTCTTCAGTTTTATGTATATATCAAATTAAATATAAAAGTATATTAAACATTATTAGTGATACTAAACCTTATTTGATAATAATTTGTTAGAATAAAATCAAAATTAATATTGTAATGGGAATAACTAACCATTATTGTTAACAATAAATAAATTCGTCCGTTCTTCACACAAGTGAGTATAAAAATATAAGAAGCCAGGAAGTTGGATTTTGGTCCAAAACTAAAAAATTTTCCGCAGCTGGGAGTTGAACCCAGAAGTTCTCATCATTGAAATCACCTGGGTGCTACTGCGGATGGTGAAATTGCTTATTGCTTTTCTCGAAACTTATATTATTATTATCTTAAAGTTTGGTTGATGTTTTGATAGACAAATTCCAGTATTTGTTCTATCATGATATTTTTCTTCAATTCTAAAATTGAGTATTTTATTGAAGTAAAATATTTTTCTTCAGTTTTATGTTTATATCAAATTAAATGAAAAGTATATTAAACATTATTAGTGATACTAAACCTTATTAGATAACCAGAAAGTTGGATTTTGGTGCGAAACTAACATATTTTCCGCAGCCAGGAGTTGAACCCGGAAGTTCTCATCATTGAAATCGCCTGGGTGCTACTGCGGATGGTGAAATTGTTGATTGCTTTTCTTGAAACTTATATTATTATTATCTTAAATTTTGGTTGTTGTTTTGATAGATAAGTTCCAGAATTTGTTATATCATGATATTTTTCTCCAATTATAAAAATGAGTATTTTATTGAAGTTAAATATTTTTCTTCAGTTTTATGTCTATATCAAATTAAATGTAAAAGTATATTAAACATTATTAGTGATACTAAACTTTATTAGATAATAATTTGTTGGAGTAAGGTCAAAATTAATATTGTAATGGGAATAACTAACCATTATTGTTAACAATAAATAAATTCGTCCGTTCTTCACACAAGTGAGTATAAAAATATAAGACGCCAAAAAATTGAATTTTGGTGCCAAACTAAAGTTCCAGTATTTGTTATATCATGATATTTTTCTTCAATTCTAAAAATGAGTATTTTATTGAAGTAAAATATTTTTCTTCAGTTTTATGTTTATATCAAATTAAATGAAAAGTATATTAAACATTATTAGTGATACTAAATCTTATTAGATAATAATTTGTTAGAGTAAGGTCAAAATTAATATTGTAATGGCAATAACTAACCATTATTGTTAATAATGAATAAATTCGTTCATTCTTCACACAAATGAGTATAAAAATATATGATGCCAGAAAGTTGGATTTTGGTGCGAAACTAAAATATTTTCCGCAACCGGGAGTTGAACCCGGAAGTTCACATCATTGAAATCGCCTGGGTGCTACTACGGATGGTGAAATTGTTGATTGCTTTTCTCGAAACTTATATTATTATTATCTTAAATTTTGGTTGATGTTTTGATAGACAAGTTCCAGAATTTGTTATATCATGATATTTTTCTCAATTTCTAAAAATGAGTATTTTATTGAAGTAAAATATTTTTCTTCAGTTTTATGTATATATCAAATTAAATGTAAAAGTATATTAAACATTATTAGTGATACTAAACCTTATTTGATAATTATTTGTTAGAGTAAGGTCAAAATTAATATTGTAATGGGAATAACTAATCATTATTGTTAACAATGAATAAATTCGTCCGTTCTTCACACAAGTGAGTATAAAAATATAAGACGCCAGGAAGTTGGATTTTGGTCCGAAACTAAAACATTTTTCGCAGCCGGGTGTTGAACCCGGAAGTTCTCATCATTGAAATTGCTTGGGTGCTACTGCGGATGGTGAAATTGCTGATTCCTTTTCTCTAAACTTATATTATTATTATCTTAAATTTTGGTTGATGTTTTGATAGACAAGTTCCAGTATTTGTTAAATCATGATATTTTTCTTCAATTCTAAAAATGAGTATTTTATTGAAGTAAAATATTTTTCTTCAGTTTTATGTTTATATCAAATTAAATGAAAAGTATATTAAACATTATTAGCGATACTAAACCTTATTATATAATAATTTGTTACAGTAAGGTCAAAATTAATATTGTAATGGGAATAACTAACCATCATTGTTAATGTAACACCCTACCATATGGAGTCTTATGCTTAAGTCATAATTCAGAGATGGCAAGGTATTACGACCTCTAAAATAAAAAATTTAGTACGTATAGTAGTATGAATGATTGATTATAACTAGGAGCTTTTGTAGTAAAATTGGTAAACAAAAATCGCAACTCGAAAGCGCAACACTCCGATCGATAACGTAACGAACAAGGATAACCAACGCGAGATTATATATATATATAAAGGAGTGTCAAAAACAGGAATATCAAGACTCAAAATCCGGCTGCGAAGATAACCGGTCCGAGCATAGCAATATATACATATGATAAAATAAGGAAAACCCCTAAGGAAACCCAAAGGGACACAAACACATAAAACCTATTCTCCAAAATCTCCCATAAGAGGTGTCATCACAGTTTGTATTATTTAATGTAGATAAAAGTATCTAAGCAAAACATATAAACTAAAACAGAGTCCCCAAAAACAAAAGATCTTCGCTAAACCAGAAGTCTCCAGTAGGCCTCAGCGAGAAACCTCACGTCCTGCATCTGAAAACCACAAAATGTGTATGGGTGAGAACCAGAGGTCCCCAGCATGGTAACAGCTTCCACATATATAATACATAATAATAGAGGAAAGCCAAAGGCAATCCTAGAACTTCCTCCAGGTAATATCAAAGCTTATAAACAAGCTAACCATAAAGGGCATCTGACTAAAGATCCTTCAGTCTAACTAATACTTCCCTTTCCAATTCCTTCACACCTCCTAACCACCATCAGGAGTATAATGTAGCAAACATAGTTATATCAAACAAGAAATATACAAATAGGAACAATTAAGGCATTTAGACAATTAGCAAGTAATATGCAGTCAAATAGGCAATCTCAAACAATTCATATAGTATGCATATCATGAATGCCTGTCCCTAGTGGCTGATGATATCATCTGTCGGTTATAGAGCCAACCCGACAAGTCCTGGTAGCTAACCATTGGACTGTCCCTCTGTCACGCATCCCCAACTCGAGTTATACTCGTCATAAACTTGATCATAATCATGATCTATATCCATTACCTTCACTGGTGAATATTTACGGGGGCGAGCTCATCCGGGTCTTTCACAGTGCCGGCCACACTTATAACATAGGGTCAAAAGAGCTTCGAGTCTCAACCTGGAGTACGTGGTGGCTAGCCACTGATTCCTCCCAGGGAAACTCTCATCTCCAACAGTGGAAGTGCAACATTCACAATTCATTCAACAGCATATATGCATTTATACATAGCCATAATCATGGCTCCGCCGTAACACGGCAATAATCTAACCATCCGGCTCACGGTTAAATCCATAACCAGCAAATCGGTATCATGGTTAAATCCATAACTAGCCATCTCATTAACAATTACGGCCTTTCGGCCCATGGCATAACAAGCACATCCACCGCCATCCTCCGCATCTCACATAATCATCTTTGATCCTCATTGAACATTCATTTTTCCCTTGCTTCACTCGCAAGTTACCACATCCCCTAGCTCCTCTTCCCATTGATAGGCATATTATAATGATTTAAGACATAAAGGTGAGACCGGAGGCTTAGAAGTATGAGATTTGGCTATTAAAACTCAAAAATCAACTTTGGGATGAAAACAGGGCCACGCATACGCGCACTCCACGCGCACGCGCGGATGGCCACAAAAACTCATCGGCGCGTAGGCGCCCTTCACGCGGACGCGCACATTCAAAAATAATCAACGGTGCGCATGCGTCAACCACGCATACGCGTGGGTACTCTTGTGCCCCAGGCACAAAACTGGCACAACTCTGGCACAACTCTCTTGAAAATAGCTGGGCATTGGGTGTAGCCCATCGGTGCACCCGCGCACATCACGCGCACGTGTGGATGGCGCTTTCTGGAAGAACGGCGCGTACGCGCCATGTGCGCCTACGCGCGGGGGGTCATTGGTTCATGAAATTGTGATCATCAATGGCACCATCAACATGGCACGCACAATTGTAATATCAACTATTTATCACAACTTCGCACAACTAACCAGCAAGTGTACTGGGTCATCCAAGTAATAAACCTTACGCGAGTAAGGGTCGATCCCACAGAGATTTTTGGTATGAAGCAAGCTATGGTCACCTTGTAAATCTTAGTCAGGAAAACTCAAATGGTTATGGATGATGTATGAATAAAACATAAAGATAAAGATAGAGATACTTATGTAATTCATTGGTGAGAATTTCAGATAAGCGTATGGAGATGCTTTGTCCCTTCCGTCTCTCTGCTTTCCTACTGTCTTCATCCAATCCTTCTTACTCCTTTCCATGGAAAGCTGTATGTAGGGTTTCACCGTTGTCAGTGGCTACCTCCCATCCTCTCAGTGAAAATGTTCAACGCACCCTGTCACGGCACGGCTAATCATCTGTCGGTTCTCAATCAGGTTGGAATAGAATCCAGTGATTCTTTTGCGTCTGTCACTAACGCCCCGCCTTCAGGAGTTTGAAGCTCGTCACAGTCATTCAATCATTGAATCCTACTCAGAA
>NC_029773.3:35152606-35154879 GCF_000817695.3 Arachis duranensis | reverse complement strand
AGGTCTAGGCATGGCCGTGAGGCCAGCCTCCCAATGATCAAAAGATCTAAAGAACAAAAGATTCCAAAGATCAGAAGATTCCAAAGATCAGAAGATCCAAATACAGTAGTAAAAGGTCCTATATATAGAGAACTAGTAGCCTAGGGTGTACAGAGATGAGTAAATGACATAAAAATCCACTTCCGAGCCCACTTGGTGTGTGCTTGGGCTGAGCATTGAAGCATTTTCGTGTAGAGACTTCTCTTGGAGTTAAACGCCAGCTTTTGTGCCAGTTTGGGCGTTTAACTCCCATTCTTGTGCCAGTTCCGGCGTTTAACGCTGGGCAGTTTTGAGCTGATTTGGAACGCCGGTTTGGGCCATCAAATCTCGAGCAAAGTATGAACTATTATATATTGCTGGAAAGCCCAAAATGTCTACTTTCCAACGCCGTTGAGAGCGCGCCAATTAAGCTTCTGTAGCTCCAGAAAATTCACTTCGAGTGCAGGGAGGTCAGAATCCAGCAGCATCTGCAGTCCTTTTTAGTCTCTGAATCAGATTTTTGCTCAAGTCTCTCAATTTCAGCCAGAAAATACCTGAAATCACAGAAAACACACAAACTCATAGTAAAGTCCAGAAAAGTGAATTTTAACTAAAAACTAATAAAAATATACCAACAACTAACTAAAACATACTAAAAACATGCTAAAAACAATGCCAAAAAGTGTATAAATTATCCGCTCATCACAACACCAAACTTAAATTGTTGCTTGCCCTCAAGCAATTGAAAATCAAATAAGATAAAAAGAAGAAAATATACAATGAATTCCAAAAACATCTATGAAGATCAGTATTAATTAGATGAGCGGGGCTTTTAGCTTTTTGCCTCTGAACAGTTTTGGCATCTCACTCTATCCTTTGAAATTCAGAATGATTGGCTTCTTTAGGAACTCAGAATCCAGATAGTGTCATTGATTCTCCTAGTTAAGTATGATGATTCTTGAACACAGCTACTTTATGAGTCTTGGCCGTGGCCCAAAGCACTCTGTCTTCCAGTATTACCACCGGATACATACATGCCACAGACACATAATTGGGTGAACCTTTTCAGATTGTGACTCAGCTTTGCTAGAGTCCCCAATTAGAGGTGTCCAGGGTTCTTAAGCACACTCTTTTTGCCTTGGATCACAACTTTATTTTTTTCTTTTCTCTCTTTTTTTTCGTTTTTCTCTCTCTTTTTTTTTCGTTTTTCTTTTCTCCCCTTTTTTGTATTCACTGCTTTTTCTTGCTTCAAGAATCATTTTTATGATTTTTCAGATCCTCAGTAACATGTCTCCTTTTTCATCATTCTTTCAAGAGCCAACATTCATGAACAACAAATTCAAAAGACATATGCACTATTTAAGCATACATTCAGAAATCTAAAGTATTGCCACCACATCAAGGTAATTAATCTGTTATAAAATTTAAAATTCATGCAATTCTTCTCTTTTTCAATTAAGAACATTTTTCATTTAAGAAAGGTGATGGATTCATAGGACATTCATAACTTTAAGGCATAGACACTAAGACACTAATGATCATGAGACACAAACATAGGTAAACATAAGCATAATTTTCGAAAAACAGAAAAATAAAGAACAAGGAAATAAAAGAACGGGTCCACCTTAGTGATGGCAGCTTGTTCTTCCTCTTGAAGATCTTATGGAGTGCTTGAGCTCCTCAATGTCTCTTCCTTGCCTTTGTTGCTCCTCTCTCATGATTCTTTGATCTTCTCTAATTTCATGGAGGAGAATGGAATGTTCTTGGTGCTCCACCCTTAGTTGTCCAATGTTGGAACTCAATTCTCCTAGGGAAGTGTTCAAGTGCTCCCAATAGTTTTGTAGAGGAAAGTGCATCCCTTGAGGCATCTCAGGGATTTCATGATGAGTGGGATCTCTTGTTTGCTCCATCCTTTTCTTAGTGATGGGCTTGTCCTCATCAATGGGAATGTCTCCCTCAATGTCAATTCCAACTGAATAACAGAGGTGACAAATGAGATGAGGAAAGGCTAACCTTCCCAAGGTAGAGGACTTGTCCGCCACCTTATAAAGTTATTGGGCTATAACCTCATGAACTTCTACTTCCTCTCCAATCATGATGCTATGAATCATGATAGCCCAGTCTATAGTAACTTCGGCTCGGTTGCTAGTGGGAATGATTGACCGTTGGATAAACTCCAACTATCTTCTAGCCACGGGCTTGAGGTTATGTCTTCTCAGTTGAACTGGCTTCCCTCTTGAATCTCTCTTCCATTG
>NC_029773.3:35151174-35152466 GCF_000817695.3 Arachis duranensis | reverse complement strand
TTTTGCCTTTCCTTTCCTCTTTCTAGAGGTTTCTCCGGTCTTGGATGCCATAAATGGTTATGGAAAAACAAAAAGCAATGCTTTTACCACACCAAACTTAAAAGGTTTGCTCGTCCTCGAGCAAAAGAAGAAAGAAGAGAGTAGAAGAAGAAGAAATGAAGGAGATGAAAATGGCTTTGTGGTTCGGCCAAAGGGGAAGAAGTAGTGTTTAGGTTGTGTGAAAATGAAGAAGTGAAGATGGGTTTATATAGGAGTGGAGAGAGGGGTAGGGTTCGGCTATAGGAGGGTGGGTTTGGGAGGGAAAGTGGTTTGAATTTGAATGGTGAGGTAGGTGGGGTTTTATGAAGGATGGATGTGAGTGGTGAAGAGAAAGATGGGATTTGATAGGTGAAGGGTTTTTGGGGAAGAGGTGTTGAGGTGATTGGTGAATGGGTGAAGAAGAAGAGAGAGGGTGGTGGGGATCCTGTGGGGTCCACAGATCCTGAGGTGTCAAGGAAAAGTCATCCCTGCACCAAGTGGCGAGGAAAAAATGCCCTTTGTGCCAATTCTGGTGTTAAACGCCGGGCTGGTGCCCTTTTCTGGCGTTTAACGCCAGTCTGGTGCCCCCTTTCTGGCGTTAAACGCCAAGAATGGTGCCAGACTGGGCGTTAAACGCCCATTTGCTACCCTTACTGGCGTTTAAACGCCAACAAGATCTTCCTCCAGGGTGTGCTTTTTTTCTTTCTTTTTTTCATTCTGTTTTTGCTTTTTCAATTGATTTTGTGACTTCCCATGATCATTAACCTACAGAAAACATAAAATAACAAAAGAAAATAGATAAAATATAACATTGGGTTGCCTCCCCACTAGCGCTTCTTTAATGTCAGTAGCTTGACAGAGGGCTCTCATGGAGCCTCACAGATGCTCAGAGCAATGTTGGAACCTCCCAACACCAAACTTAGAGTTTGAATGTAGGGTTCAACACCAAACTTAGAAGTTGGTTGTGGCCTCCCAACACCAAACTTAGAGTTTGACTGTGGGGGCTCTGTTTGACTCTATTTTGAGAGAAGCTCTTCATGCTTCCTCTCCATGGTGACAGAGGGATATCCTTGAGCCTTAAACACAAAGGATTCTTTATTCACTTGAATGATCAATTCTCCTCTATCAACATCAATCATAGCCTTTGCTGTGGCTAGGAAGGGTCTGCCAAGGATGATGGATTCATCCATGCACTTCCCAGTCTCTAGGACTATGAAATCAATAGGGATGTAATGGTTTTCAACTTTTACCAGAACATCCTCTACAAGTCCATA
>NC_029773.3:35132301-35151019 GCF_000817695.3 Arachis duranensis | reverse complement strand
AGTGACATACTCATCCTCTTCAGAGGAAGAATACTCATCAGAGCTCATGAATGGCAGAAGTAAATCCAATGGGATCTCTATAGTGTGAGCCTCAGATTCCCATGGTTCCTCATTAGGGAACTTATTAGAGGCCAGTGGATGTCCATTGAGGTCTTCCTCAGTGGTGTTCACTGCCTCTCCCTCTTCGCCAAATTCGGCCATGTTTATGGCCATACACTCTCCTTTTGGATTCTCTTCTGTATTGCTTGGAAGAGTACTAGGAGGGAGTTCAGTAACCTTATTACTCAGTTGACCCACTTGTGCCTTCAAGTTTCTAATGGAGGACCTTGTTTCAGTCATAAAACTTTGAGTGGTTTTGATTAGATCAGAGACCATGGTTGCTAAGTCAGAGTGGTTCTGCTTAGAATTCTCTGTCTGTTGCTGAAGATGATGGAAAAGGCTTGCCATTGCTAAACCTGTTTCTTCCACCATTATTATTGTTGAAACCTTGTTGAGGTCTCTGTTGATCCTTCCATGAAAGATTTGGATGATTTCTCCATGAAGGATTATAGGTCTTTCCATAGTGTTCTCCCATGTAATTCACCTCTTCCATTGAAGGGTTCTCAGGATCATAAGCTTCTTTTTCAGATGAAGCGTCCTTAGTACTGCCTGGTGCATTTTGCATTCCAGACAGACTTTGAGAAATCAAATTGACTTGCTGAGTCAATATTTTGTTCTGAGCCAGTATGGCATTCAGAGTATCAATCTCAAGAACTCCTTTCTTCTGATTTGTCCCATTGTTCACAGGATTCCTTTCAGAAGTGTACATAAATTGGTTATTTTCAACCATTTCAATTAGTTTCTGAGCTTCTGTAGGCGTCTTCTTCAGATGAAGAGATCCTCCAGCAGAGCTATCCAAAGACATCTTGGACAGTTCAGACAGACCATCATAGAAAATACCTATGATGCTCCAATCAGAAAGCATGTCAGATGGACACTTTCTGATCAATTATTTGTATCTTTCCCAAGCTTCATAGAGGGATTCTCCTTCCTTCTGTCTGAAGGTTTGGACTTCCACTCTAAGCTTACTCAATTTTTGAGGTGGAAAGAACTTTGCCAAGAAGGCATTGACTAGCTTTTCCCAAGAGTTCAGGCTTTCTTTAGGTTGTGAGTCCAACGATATCCTAGCTCTGTTTCTTACAGCAAAAGGGAATAGCATAAGTCTGTAGACTTCAGGGTCAACCCCATTAGTCTTGACAGTGTCACAGATTTGCAAGAACTTAGCTAAAAACTGATGAGGATCTTCCAATGGAAGTCCATGGAACTTGCAATTCTGTTGCATCAGAGAAACTAATTGAGGCTTAAGCTCAAAGTTGTTTGCTCTAATGGCAGGGATAGAGATGCTTCTCCCATAGAAGTCGGGAGTAGGTGCAGTAAAGTCACCCAGCACCTTCCTTGCATTGTTGGCATTGTTGTTGTTTTCGGCTGCCATGTCTTCTTCTTTGAAAATTTCTGTTAGGTCCTCTACAGAGAGTTGTGCCTTAGCTTCTCTTAGTTTTCGCTTCAAGGTCCTTTCAGGTTTAGGGTCAGCCTCAACAAGAATGCTTTTGTCTTTGCTCCTGCTCATATGAAAGAAAAGAGAACAAGAAAATGTAGAATCCTCTATGTCACAGTATATAGATTCCTTAAGGTGTCAGAGGAAAAGAAAAATAGAAGGAGAGGTAGAAGAATTCGAACTTATCAAGAAAGATGGAGTTCAAATTGTGCATTAAGGAATAGTGTTAGTCCATAAATTAAAGGATGTGAAAAGAGGGGAAGAAATTTTTAAAAATAAATTAAAAAGATTTTAAAAACATTTTGAAAAACACTAATTGATTTTCGAAAACCAAGAGTGGAAAAGAAATCAAGTGATTTTTGAAAAAGATTTTGAAATTAGAAATCAAAAAGATTTGATTGAGAACTATTTTGAAAAAGATGTGGTTAAGAAGATATGATTGATTTTAAAAAGATGTGATTGAGAAGATATGATTTGAAAAACAATTTAAAAAAAATTGATTTTGAAAATTAATAACTTGGCTAACAAGAAAAGATATGATTCAAACATTAAACCTTTCTCAACAGAAAAGGCAACATACTTGAATTGTTGAATCAAATCACTAATTGTTAGCAAGTATTTTTGAAAAAGGAAAGAAATTGATTTTGAAAAAGATTTGATTGAAAAGATTTGATTTGAAAAAGATTTGATTTTGAAAAGATTTTGAAAACTTGAAAAAAAATTTGAATTGAAAACAGAATCTTCCCTCTTGTGCCATCCTGGCGTTAAACGCCCAGAATGGTGCACATTCTGGCGTTTAAGCCCAAAACTCACCCCTTTTGGGCGTTAAACGCCCAGCCAGACACCCTGGCTGGCATTTAAACGCCAGTTTTCCTTCTTCACTGGGCATTTTGTACGCCCAGCTTTTTCTGTGTAATTCTTCTGCAGTATGTTCTGAATCTTTAATTCTCTATATTATTGACTTGAAAAGACACAAATTAAAAATTTTTAGATTTTTAATAATGAGGAATAATCAAAATACAACTAAGATCAAATAGACAATGCATGCAAGACACCAAACTTAACATGAAACACTAGACTCAAACAAGAAATTTTGGATTTTATGATTTTGTAATTTTTTTGTGCTTTTTCGAAAATTAAGTGGAAAAGAAAATAAAGATATCAAAATTCTTAATAAGAATTCCAGGAATCATGCAATGTTAGTCTAAAGCTTCAGTCTAAAGAAATTAGACATGGCTAACCAAGCTAGCAAGATTGATAGAAATCAACAAGCTCTTGTGATGATAAGTTGAAACCTCGGTCCAATGAAATTAGACATGGCTTTACAGCCAGCCAGACTTCAACAGATCATCTTGAAACACTAGAATTCATTCTTAAGAACTTTGAAGAAAAATACCTAATCTAAGCAACAAGATGAACCGTCAGTTGTCCAAACTCAACAATCCCCAGCAACGGCGCCAAAAACTTGGTGCACGAAATTGTGATCATCAATGGCACCATCAACATGGTACGCACAATTGTAATATCAACTATTTATCACAACTTCGCATAACTAACCAGCAAGTGTACTGGGTCGTCCAAGTAATAAACCTTACGCGAGTAAGGGTCGATCCCACAGAGATTGTTGGTATGAAGCAAGCTATGGTCACCTTGTAAATCTTAGTCAGGCAAACTCAAATGGATATGGGTGATATACGAATAAAACATAAAGATAAAGATAGAGATACTTATGTAATTCATTGGTGAGAATTTCAGATAAGCGTATGGAGATGCTTTGTCCCTTCCGTCTCTCTACTTTCTTACTGTCTTCATCCAATCCTTCTTACTCCTTTCCATGGCAAGCTGTATGTAGGGTTTCACCGTTGTCAGTGGCTACTCCTATCCTCTCAGTGAAAATGTTCAACGCACCCTGTCACGGCACGGCTAATCATCTGTCGGTTCTCAATCAGGTTGGAATAGAATCCAGTGATTCTTTTGCGTCTATCACTAACGTCCAGCCTTCAAGAGTTTGAAGCTCGTCACAGTCATTCAATCATTGAATACTACTCAGAATACCATAGACAAGGTTTAGACCTTCCGGATTCTCTTGAATGCCGCCATCAGTTCTAGCTTATACCACGAAGTTTCTGATTAAGGAATCCCAAGAGATATTCACCCAATCGAAGGTAGAACGGAGGTGGTTGTCAATCATATGTTCATAGGTGAGAATGATGATGAGTGTCACGGATTATCACATTTATCAAGTTGAAGAACAATGAATATCTTAGAACAAGAATAAGCCGAATTGAATAGAAGAACAATAGTAATTGCATTAATACTCGAGGTACAGCAGAGCTTCACACCTTAATCTATGGTGTGTAGAAACTCCACCGTTGAAAATACATAAGAACAAGGTCTAGGCATGGCCGAGAGGCCAGCCCTCAAAACGTGATCAAAAGATCTAAAGATCTCAAGATGATCAAAAGATCTAAAGATTTGAAGATGAAAATACAATAGTAAAAGGTCTTATTTATAAAGAACTAGTAGCCTAGGGTATACAGAGATGAGTAAATGACATAAAAATCCACTTCCGGGCCCACTTGGTGTGTGCTTGGGCTGAGCATTGAAGCATTTTCGTGTAGAGACTTCTCTTGGAGTTAAACGCCAGCTTTTGTGCCAGTTTGGGCGTTTAACTCCCATTCTTGTGCCAGTTCCAGTGTTTAACGCCGGGCAGTTTTAAGCTGATTTGGAACGCCGGTTTGGGCCATCAAATCTCGAGCAAAGTATAGACTATTATATATTTCTGGAAAGCCCAGGATGTCTACTTTCCAACGCCGTTGAGAGCGCGCCAATTGGGCTTCTTTAGCTCCAGAAAATCCACTTCGAGTGCAGGGAGGTTAGAATCCAACAGCATCTTTAGTCCTTTTTAGTCTCTGAATCAGATTTTTGCTCAAGTCCCTCAATTTCAGCCAGAAAATACCTAAAATCACAGAAAAACACACAAACTCATAGTAAAATCTAGAAAAGTGAATTTTAACTAAAAACTAATAAAAATATACCAATAACTAACTAAAACATACTAAAAACATGTTAAAAACAATGCCAAAAAGTGTATAAATTATCCGCTCATCAGTCATTCTGCTAAAAATTTTCTAAGTTAAAAATTGCAGAATTCACAGATTCAACCCCCAATCTTCCAACGGACATAACTTCCTCATTTTAAATCATTTTTCACCCCGGATCCAATTTCATTTCTAAATAGATTTGGCACAAAACAAAGATCCGTAGTCCAAGTTATGTCCAGTCAAAGTATGCCCAAAAACCATATTTTCATACAATACCACAAAGTGTCATTTTCAAAACAAACCATTTTTCAACTATTTTCAAAATCAATCGAAACATGCCAATTTCATCCCTTTTCTTTGAAATCAATCAAAATATATCAAATTCAACATCAAGCCTCCTCAACTCACACATTGAGACTTTACCACAATTCACCAAAATCATTATCCCATCATTTTAACCCACTTCACCCAAGTGGCTCAAACTCAAACACATTGACATATCACATACTTTTCCTCATGCCAATTTTCAACAACACCAATTCCAATAAATCATCATTGTACACAATCAATATCATACTCACCATCAACATGGTTCAACCCACAATTCAACCATAACCAATCATCAAGCATATATCACAACATGCATATTTCTCATACATCATACCATTAAGGCATCAATAATAGTCACCACATATATGACCACATCATATATATCAACCATTCAACAATATCAATAATTCAATGCCTATCTTAGGGCCTCTAGCCTAAGTATTTCCTACCACGTTACATATTAGATACAGGAAACCGAGACCATACCTTAGCCGATTTCCCAAGCTCAACCGGAGCACTTTTAAATCACTTATCCACAAGCTCTCAAGGCCTCAACACCTCCAAGAACAGATTTTCACCACCAAATCCCTTTTTAAGCTTTTCAATATCAACAATCAAGCTCCAATGTTCACATATACACAACCTAGGCCACAACCATCATACCCATACACAACATCTCAATACCCAAACATCATAGAACAACAAATTACACTAGGGTTGAGAATCTTACCACACCCAAGGTCCAATGAGACAAGATTAACCTTCTCCTTCAAGAGAGTTGGGTCCTATAATATCAAAGAGCCCAAAATCTCAACATTTTTTCTCATGAAACTCGAAATCAAAGCTGGAAATTCAAAGAGCAAAACGTGGCTTACCTCAAGATTAATTGTATGGGTTTTGTAGAGCTCTCCACGGTGAATGTGTGGCCATGAACGGTGCGGCAATCGAAGCTCTAGATCAAAAGTTATGGTGGTTTGAAGTTCAAGTTCAAGTGAGAGAAAGAACTTGAGAGAGTGTTCTTCCCTCCATGGCCTCCATTTCCAATGTGTGAGTGTGTTTAATGAGGAGAGAGAATGCTGAAAAATAGGGTTTTGGTTTAGTTTAGTTGGGCCAAGGGCCCACTTTGGGTTCTGTTGGCCCGGTTTGGCCCGTTCGGTCCAATCTTGGTCCGAATTCTATAAAATTGGTACCAAAATTCTCGTCTCAATCTCCTCTATCACATTTAGCCATAAAAATCACATTTTGGGCTTTCTAGAATAAATTCTCATTTATGGGTTAATTAGCCGTTAATTAACCGGGTCTTACATTCTGCCCACCTAATTGGGAATTTTGCCCACAAAATTCAAATGCAAATACCTGAGAATAAGTGCGGATAATCCGTTCACATCTCCGACTCAAGTTCCCAAGTGTGTTCCTCAACACCGCCTCGACTCCATGCCACTTTGACTAATGAAACCACTTTTCCACGCAATCGTTTGATACTAGTATCATCAATTCTGACTAGAGCCACTGGAAGCGTCAAATCTTCCCTTAACTGAACCGACTCAGGTTCCAACACATGGCTAGCATCAGGAGTGTACTTTCGAAGCTGCGACATGTGAAATATGTCGTGCAGGTTCGAAAGATGAGGTGGTAGAGCCATTCGATACGCTATCGGTCCAACCCTCTCCAGGATTTGAAATGGACCAATATATCGAGGATTCAACTTCTTTGCTTTAATCGCCCTACCTACTCCCGTGGTCGGAGTAACCTTAAGGAAGACATGGTCTCCTTCCTCAAATTCTAAGGGCTTTCGCCTCCGATCGGCGTAACTCTTTTGACGACTCTGCGCCGTAAGCATCCTGTCACGGATTTTCTTGACTTGTTCAGTGGTCTTAGCTATCATTTCCGGCCCTAACAAGCTTTTCTCTCCAGCTTCATACCAACATAGTGGAGATTGACATTTCCTCCCATACAAGGCCTCATACGGAGCCATTCCATTGCTCGCATGATAACTATTATTGTATGCAAACTCCACCAATGGCATATACCGATCCCAACTCGCCGGTTGGTCCAAAACACAAGCTCTCAACATATCCTCTAGTGTTTGGATCGTCCTCCCGGATTGACCATTTGTTTGAGGATGGTAAGCCGTGCTCAAGCTTAATCGGGTTCCAAAAGCCTTCTTAAATGCACCCTAAATCCTCGAAGTGAAACGAGGATCTCTATCAGAGATTATAGTAGTAGGTACACCATGAAGTCTCACAATTTCCTTTATGTATAACCGTGCTAGCTCCTCAAGGGTGTAAGTCATCCGAATGGGTAAAAAGTGAGCTGACTTTGTCAGTCGGTCCACAATCACCCAAATAGCATCAAAACCAGCCCTAGTCCTTGGCAATCCTGACACAAAGTCCATTTCAATACTTTCCCACTTCCATTGTGGAATCTCTAAAGGTTGCCACATCTCGGACGGTCTTTGATGTTCAATCTTTACCTTTTGACAAGTTAAGCACTTTGAAACATATTCCACCATATCATTCTTCATACCCGGCCACCAGAACATCACCTTTAAATCATGGTACATCTTAGTACTTCCCGGGTAAATGGAGAATCCGCTTTTATGGGCCTCCTTTAAGATATCCTGCCTCAAAGTGCCAACATCCGGCACAATGATCCTACCCTTGAACCTCCATAACCTATCTTTTTCTTCCGACACTCTCCACTGTTTCCCTTGCTCAATAGCCGGTAACACCTTCCATAACGCTTCACCATTTTGATGAGCCTTTAGGAGTTCGGACTTAAAGTCACTTGAGATTTCTAATTGGCTAAAACACAAAGTTCTGGATACTTCTCGAGCACCAATTTTCAGACTCTCGAATCCCTTGAGCAACTTCTCCTCTTGAAGCATCATCCAAGCCGTATATAACAACTTCCGACTCAACGCATCCGCCACTACATTTGCCTTTCCTGGATGGTAATTCAACTCAAAGTCGTAGTCTTTTAATAATTCCATCCACCTTCTCTGCCTCATATTAAGCTCTTTCTGATCAAAGAGGTACTTCAAGCTCTTATGATCAGAGAACACTTGGAACTTAACCCCATAGAGGTAATGCCTCCACACCTTTAGCGCAAACACGACCGTAGCAAGTTCCAAATCGTGTGTAGGATAATTCACTTCATGCGGTCTCAACTGTCATGAGGCATACGCCACCACATTATGATGTTGCATCAGCACGCACCCTAGACCCTTTAATGAGGCATCACAGCACACCTCAAATGGCTCGTTTGGCTCAGGTAACAATAACACAGGTGCAGCAGTCAACTTTTTCTTCAATGTCTGAAAGCTCTCCTCACATTCAGGAGTCCAAACAGAAAACTCCTTATCTCTGTTACTGTGGTTGGTTGCTTCCAATCCATCACAGCCTCCATCTTAGTTGGATCTACGGCTATTCCCTTCTTACTCACCACGTGACCCAAAAACTTCACCTCACTCTTCCAAAACTCACACTTAGACAGTTTTGCATAGAGTTTCTTCCCCTTTAGAATTTGCAACACGGTCCTCAAGTGTTCTGCATGCTCTTCTTCAGTTTTGGAATAAATTAGTATGTCGTCAATGAAGACAACAACAAATTTATCCAGAAACGGACGGAAAACTCTATTCATGTAATCCATGAAAACCGCAGGAGCATTCGTCAACCCAAAAGACATTACAGTGTACTCGTAATGACCATAACGAGTCCTAAAAGCGGTCTTAGGGATATCCTCACCCCTTACCCTTATCTGGTGATAACCGGATCGCAAATCAATCTTGGAGAAAACTCCAGCTCCTTGCAACTGATCCGTGAGATCATCAATCCTCGGCAATGGGTACTTATTTTTTATTGTAACCTTGTTCAGCTGCCTGTAAATCACACAGAGCCGCATACTCCCATCTTTCTTCTTTACCAGTAGCACTGGCACACTCGGTCGGATAAAATTCTTATCCAACAAATCCTCTAACTGAGACTTTAGCTCGTTCATCTCTAACGGTGACATCCTATAAGGAGCGCTTGAAATTGGTCCCGCCCCGGGCACTAACTCAATAGCAAACTCAACCTCTCGATTAGGTGGAAACTCATCAATATTATCGGGAAACACTTCCGGAAACTCACACACAACCGGAATCTGCTCCAACCTTTGATCATCACCCGAAACACCCGCGATTAACAACAGGATACCCTGACATTCGATTCCAGAATAGTTCACCATCATCGAATTCAAGTAATAATTATTCACCACGACCGGCCCTTCTGTATCCTCCGGCATAAAGTACACCGACTTTGTAGAATAATCCAGCAGAACATGGTTCTTAGATAACCAGTCCAATCCCAAGATAAGATCAAGACCGATCATCGGCAAGCAGACTAAATTATGAACAAAATCATGCTGCTTGAACCTAAAGGAAACTTTCGGGCATCCTAGCCTAGTCACCATGGCTTCATGGGTAGCATTATACACTCTTAGATCATAACCTAAGGTTACAATCTTCAATCCTAACTCATGGGCTTTTTCAAATACAATGAATGAATGCGATGCTCTCGAATCAAATAAAGCATTTAAATTTTGACCAGCCATCTCACAGTTACCTCGAATAAGTGTCTCGGATCCCTCGGCACCTATAGCTGAGGTGGTGAACACCCGACCAGTCTGTTGTGCCTTCCCAGCACCTTGTTTCTGCTTCTCCAGACAACTTACGGCTTTATGCCCCGCCTTTCCACAATTGTAGCACAAACCCCATCTGGCCTTGCATGGTGCTCCTGGATGGTGACTGACACATCTAGTACAAGCTTGATCATTCTGAGGCTGCTTCCCAGACTTCTTCCCTTGGGAGTTGTTGTTATTGGGCCTCCTGAAAGAGCTTCCCTTCTTGAAAGACGGACCTCTAGGTGCAAAGCTCTTCCCTCGGTTCTCTGGGAATAATCCTTTGTGAATCCCTTTCTCAGCGGTTGCCCTCTTCACACACTCTTCAGCAACCCTACACTTGTTTACCAACTCGGAGAAAGTCCTAATCTCCATTGGTCCCACTGAACTGAAAATATCGCTCCGGAGTCCTCCTTCATACTTAACACACTTCCATTCCTCATATTCCACCGGAGTCCCTTGGTGCATACGAGAGAACCTGAATAGCTCTTCAAACTTGTTGGTATATTCTGATACGGACATGGTACCCTGCTTTAGCTGTAACAATTCAAGCTCCTTGGCTGTCCTAGCAGAAGTTGGAAAGTACTTCTTATAGAACTCCTCTTGAAAGACATCCCAGGTGATATAATCATCGCCCTGCTACAGGAGGCATCGGATTCCTTGCCACCAATGCGACGCTTCACCGATGAGCATATAGGTAGCAAACTCGACACGCTGTCCTTCAGGTACCACTTGTGCTTGCAGTGCTTGCTCTATAGCCTGAAACCATTTATCAGCCTCAGTCAGACTAGTAGTTCCCTTGAACTTAGGCGAATTAACCTTCGAAAATTTTGCCAATGTCATCGGGCCCTGAACTCCACCTCCATCATTACCATGGTTGTTCATCTGTTGGCCAAGAGCCTCAGCAGTGGCTTGCATAGCAGCAGCCATGTTCTCCAACGCAGTCATAAAGTTCACCGGGCCATTAGGGTTATTCTCCGGTGCACGAACATTAGTGCGACCTCTACCACGGCCTCTACCGCATCCACGAGGTGCCATCTGGTCCCTATACAAACCAAACAATCGATATTAAGTTGATCAGTCTCAATATTGGAAGTCTAGTGCTTCAAAGTCCCAAATGCATGCTCATGAACGTTTATGCCAATTATATCAAGCAGATATACTAATAGCACATAACACACATACAGAGAATGCACAGAAGCATAACCATACGGAGTCTTATGCTTAAGTCATAATTTAGAGATGGCAAGTATTACGACCTCTAAAATAAAAAATTTAGTACGTATAGTAGTATGAATGATTGATTATAACTAGGAGCCTTTGTAGAAAAATGGGTAAACAAGAATCGCAACTCGAAAGCGCAACATTCCGATCGATAACGTAACAAACAAGGATAACCAACGCGAGATTATATATATATATATATATAAAGGAGTGTCAAAAACAGGAATATCAAGACTCAAAATCTGGCTGCGAAGATAACTGGTTCGAGCATAGCAATATATACATATGATAAAATAAGGAAAACCCTAAAGGAAACCCAAAGGGACACAAACACATAAAACCTATTCTCCAAAATCTCCCATAAGAGGAGTCATCACAGTTTGTATTATTTAATAGAGATAAAAGTATCTAAGCAAAACATATAAACTAAAACAGAGTCCCCAAGAACAAAAGATCTTCGCTAAACCAGAAGTCTCCAGTAGGCCTCAGCCAGAAACCTCACGTCCTGCATCTGAAAACCACAAAATGTGCATGGATGAGAACCAGAGGTCCCCAGCTAGGTAACAGCTTCCACATATATAATACATAATAATAGAGGAAAGCCAAAGGCAATCCTAGAACTTCCTCCAGATAATATCAAAGCTTATAAACAAGCTAAACCATAAAGGACATCTGACTAATGATCCTTCAGTCTAACTAATACTTCCCTTTCCAATTCCTTCACACCTCCCAACCACCATCAGGAGTATAATGTAGCAAACACAGTTAAATCAAACAAGAAATATACAAATAGGAACAATTAAGGCATTTAGACAATTAGCAAATAATATGCAGTCAAATAGGCAATCTCAAACAATTCATATAGTATGCATATGATGAATGCCTGTCCCTAGTGGCTGATGATATCATCTGTCGGTTATAGAGCCAACCCAACAAGTCCTGGTAGCTAACCATTAGACTGTCCCTCTGTCACGCATCCCCAACTCGAGTTATACTCGTCATAAACTTGATCATAATCATGATCTATATCCATCACCTTCACTGGTGAATATTTACGGGGGCGAGCTCATCCGGGTCTTTCACAGTGCCGGCCACACTTATGACATAGGGTCAAAAGAGCTTCGAGTCTCAACCTGGAGCACGTGGTGGCTAGCCACTGATTCCTCCCAGGGAAACTCTCATCTACAACAGTGGAAGTACAACATTCACAATTTATTCAACAACATATATGCATTTATACATAGCCATAATTGTGGCTCCGCCATAACACGGCAATAATCTAGCCATCCGACTCACGGTTAAATCCATAACCAACCAATCAGCATCACGGTTAAATCCATAACCAGCCATCTCATTAACAATTACGGCCTTTCGGCCCATGGCATAACAAGCACTTCCATCGCCATCATCCGCCTCTCACATAATCATCTTTGATCCTCATTGATCATTCATTTTTCCCTTGCTTCACTCGCAAGTTACCACATCCCCTAGCTCCTCTTCCCATTGCTAGGCATATCATAATGATTTAAGACATAAATGGTGAGATCGGAGGCTTAGAAGTATGAGATTTGGCTTTTAAAACTCAAAAATCAACTTTGAGATGAAAACAGGGCCACGCGTACGCGCACTCCACGTGCACGTGCGGATGGCCACAAAAACTAATCGGCGCGTAGGTGCCCTTCACGCGGACGCGCACATTCAAAAATAGTCAACGGCGCGCACGCGTCAACCACGCGTACGCGTGGGTACTCTTGTGCCCCAGGCGCAAAACTGGCACAACTCTGGCACAACTCTCTGGAAAATAGCTGGGCATTGGGTGCAGCCCATCGGCGCGCCCGCGCACATCACGCGCACGCGTGGATGGCGCTTTCTGGAAGAATGGTGTAATACCCGGTCTAACTGAAATTAATTAAATAATGAGTTAAGTAGGAGCGAATATGGGTGGAAGATTTGGCAATTGGAATTTGATGATTTAAATTTGATATTTGGATTCAGTGAATTTTTCCGAGTCGGAGGACATAGTTTTCTGCGTAAAAGCGCGCAGTGGAATTTTGATCGGCAGTACCGGCTGAGACCTGTCTGGTACTGCAGCTGAGAAAATTGATTATGAGTAAATAAGATTAAGAAATGAGGAATTATAATTAGGGGAGGTAGAAATATTTGAAGTGCGATTTAGAGCGCTAATCTTAAAGGTTTTGGTCCAAAATTGGGCCAACGGACAAAAATAAGTGAATTGGGCCTAAGTGGGCCCAAGACCCAACATATATAAATATTAGTTATGAGCATTTCAGCTCATTTTACCCTAAAGGAGAGGTTGGGGCGCTGAAATAGAGAAGAGAGAAAACCTAACTCTCTTTGATCTTCAAACCACCATAACTTGAGCTACAGAGCTCCGATTGACGAGCCATTTACGGCCACGCGTCACTCTTCTCATCCTCTACAATTATATCTAAGATTTGTGGTGAGTAATCCACTGTTCTCTGCCCAGTTTTCATTTTCCTCTTCAAATTCGAATTTGGTTTGGGTTTTGAGGAAACCTTGTGATTTTGATTGTTTAGGACTGCTCTAGTATGAGCCATGGGTGATATTCATCACAAACTTCAATGGGTTAAGGTAAGAAACCCTCCAACCCTTGTGAATTGTCATTTTTATGAGTCCTAGGTTGATGTATGTATGTAATATTGGTTATGTTAGTGCATTTGATAGTTTTGGTGCACAATTGGGAGGTTGGTGTTGCTTGAGGAGCTTTGGTGAGGCTTGGGGCTAAGGTTGGTGGAGACTTCCAAAGAAGAGGCTCAATTGATTTGGCTACAAGAGGTACGGTTTAAGTTTCATTTAAGTACCGTGTGGTGTGATGAGAATTCCTAGGCTAGATGCGCCTAGGATTAAGTTTGGATTGTGTAAATGGTTGGTGCTAATATGCATAGTTGGTATGTAATGTGAATTGATGATTGGGTTGAGAATTGTGTGGCCCTGTTTTCATCCCAAAGTTGATTTTTGAGTTTTAAAAGCCAAATCTCATACTTCTAAGCCTCCGATCTCACCCGTTATGTATTAAATCATTATGATATGCCTAGTAATGAGAAAGGAGCTAGGGTATGTGGTAACTTGCGAGTGAAGCAAGGGGAAAAGTTATGATCAATGATGATCAACGATGATTATATGAGATATGGAGGATGACGGTAGAAGTACCGTGTATGCCATGAGCCGAAGGGCTATATTTATTGATAAATGGCTGGTTCTTGATTGAACCATGAGCCGGATGGCTGAGTTATTGTCGGGTCACGGCAAAGTCATTATTGATTATGGTTGAGTATAAATGCATACATGATTAATGAATAAATGTGTTAAATGGATAATAATGGAAAATGTTGAAATGTGATGTGTAACCCCGGGTAGTAGGCAGTGGCGTTGTCCACTTGCTCCGGGTATGAGACGAAAAAGGATGTTTATGATAAATGAGTCAATTATGGAGTTTTGAATGAATGTAACTCTGATACCTGGGTAGTAGTAAGGGTTGGGGTTCGTCCCACTTGCTCCAGGTTAATGTTTGAGATTTGATAACAATGAGGATTGATAATATGAATTGAGATTGAATGAATATATGTTTGAGATACCTGGGCAGTAGCAAGGGTTGTGGTTCATCCCACTTGCTCCGGGTTAATGCTTAAGATACCTGGACAGTAGCAAGGATTGTGGTTTGTCCCACTTGCTCCAGGTCAGAGATTGTGACGCCTGGGTAGTAGCAGCAGTAGTGGTGAATCCATTCGCTCCAGGTTGAGCTTTTAAATACCCGCCTGGGTAGTAGCCGCAGTAGTGGTTGTTCCACATGGCTCCACCGTATATGGCAATATCTCACCACTTATGTATTGAATCATTATGATATGCCTAGCAAAGAGGAAGGAGCTAGGGGATGTGGTTACTTGCGAATGAAGCAAGGGGAAAAGTTGTGATCAATGATGATCAAAGATGATTATATGAGATATGGAGGATGGCAGTGGAAGTACCGTGTATACCATGAGCCGAAGGGCTATAATTATTGATAAATGGTTGGTTCTTGATTGAACCATAAGCCGGATGGCTGAGTTATTGCCGGATACGGCGGAGCCATGTTGATAAATTGGCTAGTTCTGGATTGAATTGTGAGCCGGATGGCTGAGTTATTGCCGAGTTACGGCAAAGCCATTATGGATTATGGCTGAGTATAAAGGCATATATGATAAATGAATAATGATGAAAAATGTTGAATGTAAGCATGCTTGTGTTTTCTCTCTAGTTGTAAGGGCGACAGGGCGCAGATACCCTCTAATGGCGACAGGGTGCAGATACCCTATAATGGCGACAGGGTACAAATACCCTCTAATGGTGACAGGGCACATAGTCCCTCTAATGATATTAATACGCAACAGAGAGACTGTGCCGGGGTTAGCTACCGGACACGTCGGGTTGGCTTGATAACCGACAGATGATATCATTAGCCATAGGGCAGGCATTCATCATTTGCATATGTTTGAATTGTTTGGGTTTGCCTATTTGTTTTGGATTTCTACATTATATGTGCTATGTTACCTGATTATGTGCTACTGGTTCTACTTGTACCTTAATTGTGTATTACTTGCCTGTATTGCTTGTGTTTGTACAACTGAGAGGCCCCTCATGTTGGTGTCGGTGGAGGTTGAGGGCTGTTCTTGATGAGATGAATTGATGATGCGATTGCATGATGATGATGATCATTGGTTGAGATGATTTGAGCTCCCTTGGTAGACGCAGTGATGTGTTTTCACTAGCTCCAAGTGAGGGTATGATGTATTGATATAGAATTGCTGAGACAGTACGACTGATGATGGTTTTGTTTATGATTCTGAATCTGATTCGTGGGAGAGTCAGCGAGTTGGGAATCATATGATATATGAACTAGATTTAGTATGCCCTTATGACAGATGCCTATTTATGGATTAGTGAGAATCTAGGCTGGATACTGGGTGAAAAGGAGTTTATGATGCTTAGTGAGTTTTTATTGCAGTGCCTTGTATTTATTTGACACTTTTACCGTACTGGGAACCCATGGGCCCGGGGTTCTCATTCTGTATATATCTCTTATTTTTCAGATACAGGTCCAGCTGCTCAGAAGTGAGCTGTGGTTCACCTGAGAGACGGCGAAGATATTTATTTTCTCTACTTTGTGTTTTGCTTAGAATCTCTCCACCTTTGCTTTGAAAAGACTATATTATGTATTGAACTCCTTTGGAACTTGCCTATAGAGGCTCTTATGTTTCCTTTGGGAGAGATTATGATATACTGTTGTCAACTACTTTCATAATGTACCCTAGCCGGCCTAAACATCGCGAGTCGGGACTAGTGGCTATTTACTTATGCTATAAATATCTATCTGTTATCTATCTCTTAATCTCCTTTATGCCTTGTCCGTATATCGCGTTCGGCTTAACAGTTTAACTTTTCGTTGTCGAAACGTGAGTGATACGTCTTCGCGATTTTATTTCTACTCTTTTCAGGCTTCTCAATTAATACTCCTTTCGAAAATTACCTATATTTATATATTAAAAATCTACCTGAGAGTCGTACCACCGTAATATCATTGACTTAGGACTCGAGCATAAGGATTTGAATATTAGGGTGATACATAATAAACCTTATTAGATAATAATTTGTTACAGTAAGGTCAAAATCAGATTTCGGATCAATCTATATTGATTGACTGCCTCCATTATGTTGTTGCTAGCAAATACCACTATTGTTGGTTTTGGATCTTCCAAATCATTCCCGCAAGAGGTCCGGACCCATTTTTTTATGAGCCTTCGATAAAAAGATTCATTCTCTTCATAAAAAAGAGGAGGTAGAAACAATTGCTTCATAAAAATGTGTAAAAAATGGAGTCGCACTTAAAAGCCGAGTACTCTACCATTGAGTTAGCAACCCCCTGCCCCCTTCAAAAAAAAAATAGGAAAAATAGGATGCGTAAATAAAAAAAAAAGATGGACCAACCTTTTCTTTGTCAAGAGTGGTATCCTTTATTCAAATTAAATTAATTCTTTTTTTATTTATTTACCCTTGAATAAAAATAAAATAAAAAAGGAACTTCATGTTTGTATCACAGAAAGTTTAACGAACTCACTATTTGCTAAAAATTGCCTCTGTAACGTGACGATCGGATTATATTTGTTTTCAAAATTAATATTGTGATGGGAATAACTAACCATTATTGTTAACAATGAATAAATTCGTTCATTCTTCACACAAATGAGTATAAAAATATATGACGCCAGAAAGTTGGATTTGGTGTGAAACAAAAGTATTTTCCGCAGCCGGGAGTTGAACCAGGAAGTTTTCATCATTGAAATCGCCTGGGTGCTACTACGGATGGTGAAATTGTTGATAGCTTTTCTCGAAACTTATTATTATCTTAAATTTTGGTTGTTGTTTTGATAGACAAGTTCCAGAATTTGTTATATCATTATATTTTTCTCCAATTCTAAAAATGAGTATTTTATTGAAGTAAAATATTTTTCTTCAGTTTTATGTATAAATCAAATTAAATGTAAAAGTATATTAAACATTATTAGTGATACTAAACCTTATTTGATAAAAATTTGTTAGAGTAAGGTCAAAATTAATATTGTAATGGGAATAACTAACCATTATTGTTAACAATGAATAAATTCGTTCATTCTTCACACAAGTGAGTATAAAAATATAAGACGCCAGGAAGTTGGATTTTGGTCCGAAACTAAAAAATCTTCCGCAGCCGGGAGTTGAACCCGGAAGTTCTCATCATTGAAATCGCCTGGGTGCTACTGCGGATGGTGAAATTGCTAATTGCTTTTCTTGAAACTTATATTATTATTATCTTAAATTTTGGTGGATGTTTTGATAGACAAGATCCAGTATTTGTTATATCATGATATTTTTCTTCAATTCTAAAAATGAGTATTTTATCGAAGTAAAATATTTTTCTTCAGTTTTATGTTTATATCAAATTAAATGAAAAGTATATTAAACATTATTAGTGATACTAAACCTTATTAGATAATAATTTGTTACAGTAAGGTCAAAATTAATATTGTAATGGGAATAACTAACCATTATTGTTAACAATGAATAAATTCGTTCATTCTTCACACAAATGAGTATAAAAATATATGACGCTAGAAAGTTGGATTTTGGTGCGAAACTAAAATATTTTCCGCAGCCAGTAGTTAAACCCGGAAGTTCTCATCATTGAAATCGCCTGGGTGCTACTGCGGATGGTGAAATTGTTGATTGCTTTTCTCATAACTTATATAATTTTTATCTTAAATTTTGGTTGATGTTTTGATAGACAAGTTCCAGTATTTGTTATATCATGATATTTTTCTTCAATTCTAAAAATCAGTATTTTATTGAAGTAAAATATTTTTCTTCAAAATTGTTCTGCAACTGAGAGTTGAACCCGAAAATTCTCATCAATGAATTTGCCTGAGTGCTATTGCGGATGATGGAATTCTTGTCCATTTATCTAACAATTTTTATTTTTATTAGCTTAATTTTTGGTTGATGTTTTGATAGACAAGTTCTAGTATTTGTTATATCATTATATTTTTCTTCAATTCTAAAAGTGAGTTTTTTTATTGAAGTAAAATATTTTTCTTCGATTGTATGTTTATATAACTTTAAATGTAAAAATATATTAAAGATTATCAGTGATAATAAACTTTTTCTTTGATAATAATTTATTAGAATAAGGTCAAAATTAATATTGTAATGGGAATAACTAACCATTATTGTTAACAATGAATAAACTTGTCCGTTCTTCACAGAAATGAATATAAAAATATAAGACACCAGGAAGTTGGATTTTTTTGCGAAACTAAAAAATTTTCCGCAGCCGGGAGTGAACCCGGAAGTTCTCATCATTGAAATCGCCTGGGTG
>NC_029773.3:35130287-35131822 GCF_000817695.3 Arachis duranensis | reverse complement strand
CACAAGTGAGTATAAAAATATAAGACGCCAGGAAGTTGGATTTTGGTACGAAACTAAAAAATTTTCCGCAGCGGGAGTTGAACCCGAAAGTTCTCATCATTGAAATCGCCTAGGTGCTACTGCGGATGGTGAAATCGTTGATTGCTTTTCTCGAAACTTATATTATCATTATCTTAAATTTTCGTTGTTGTTTTGATAGACAAGTTCCAGTATTTGTTATATCATGATATTTTTCTCCAATTCTAAAAATGAGTATTTTATTGAAGTAAAATATTTTTCTTCAGTTTTATGTATATATCAAATTAAATGTAAAAGTATATTAAACATTATTAGTGATACTAAACCTTATTTGATAATAATTTGTTAGAGTAAGGTCAAAATTAATATTGTAATGGGAATAACTAACCATTATTGTTAACAATGAATAAATTCGTCCGTTCTTCACACAAGTGAGTATAAAAATATAAGACGCTAGGAAGTTGGATTTTGGTCCGAAACTAAAAAATATTTCTCAGCCGGGAGTTGAACCCGAAAGTTCTCATCATTGAAATCGCCTAGGTGCTACTGCGGATGGTGAAATCGTTGATTGCTTTTCTCGAAACTTATATTATCATTATCTTAAATTTTCGTTGTTGTTTTGATAGACAAGTTCCAGTATTTGTTATATCATGATATTTTTCTTCAATTCTAAAAATGAGTATTTTAGTGAAGTAAAATATTTTTCTTCAGTTTTATGTTTATATCAAATTAAATGAAAAGTATATTAAACATTATTAGTGATACTAAACCTTATTTGATAATAATTTGTTAGAGTAAGGTCAAAATTAATATTGTAATGGGAATAACTAACCATTATTGTTAACAATGAATAAATTCGTTCATTCTTCACACAAATGAGTATAAAATATATGACGCCAGAAAGTTGGATTTTTGTGCGAAACTAAAATATTTTCCGCAGCCAGGAGTTGAACCCGAAAGTTCTCATCATTGAAATCGCCTAGGTGCTACTGCGGATGGTGAAATCGTTGATTGCTTTTCTCGAAACTTATATTATCATTATCTTAAATTTTCGTTGTTGTTTTGATAGACAAGTTCCAGTATTTGTTATATCATGATATTTTTCTTCAATTCTAAAAATGAGTATTTTAGTGAAGTAAAATATTTTTCATCAGTTTTATGTTTATATCAAATTAAATGAAAAGTATATTAAACATTATTAGTGATACTAAACCTTATTAGATAATAATTTGTTACAGTAAGGTTAAAATTAATATTGTAATGGGAATAACTAACAATTATTGTTAACAATGAATAAATTCGTTCATTCTTGACACTAATGAGTATAAAAATATATGACGCCAGAAAGTTTGATTTTGGTGCGAAACTAAAATATTCTCCGCAGCCGGGAGTTGAAACCGGAAGTTCTCACCATTGAAATCGCTTGGGTGCTACTGCGGATGGTAAAATTGTTGATTGCTTTTCTCGAAACTTATATTATTATTATCTTAAATTTTGGTTGTTGTTTTGATAGACAA
>NC_029773.3:35126552-35130167 GCF_000817695.3 Arachis duranensis | reverse complement strand
AAACATTATTAGCGATACTAAACCTTATTAGATAATAATTTGTTATAGTAAGGTCAAAATTAATATTGTAATGGGAATAACTAACCATTATTGTTAACAATGAATAAATTCATTCATTCTTCACACAAATGAGTATAAAAATATATGACGCCAGAAAGTTGGATTTTTGTGCGAAACTAAAATATTTTCCGCAGCCAGGAGTTGAACCTGAAAGTTCTCATCATTGAAATCGCCTAGGTGCTACTGCGGATGGTGAAATTGTTGATTGCTTTTCTCGAAACTTATATTATTATTATCTTAAATTTTGGATGATGTTTTGATAGACAAGTTCCAGTATTTGTTATATCATGATATTTTTCTTCAATTATAAAAATGAGTATTTTATTGAAGTAAAATATTTTTCTTCAGTTTTATGTTTGTATCAAATTAAATGAAAAGTATATTAAACATTATTAGTGATACTAAACCTTATTAGATAATAATTTGTTACAGTAAGGTCAAGATTAATATTGTAATGGGAATAACTAACCATTATTGATAACAATGAATAAATTCGTTCATTCTTGACACTAATGAGTATAAAAATATATGACGCCAGAAAGTTTGATTTTGGTGCGAAACTAAAATATTCTCCGCAGCCGGGAGTTGAAACCGGAAGATCTCACCATTGAAATCGCTTGGGTGCTACTGCGGATGGTAAAATTGTTGATTGCTTTTCTCGAAACTTATATTATTATTATCTTAAATTTTGGTTGTTGTTTTGATAGACAAGTTCCAGAATTTGTTATATCATGATATTTTTCTCAAATTCTAAAAATGAGTATTTTATTGAAGTTAAATATTTTTCTTCAGTTTTATGTATATATCAAATTAAATGTAAAAGTATATTAAACATTATTAGTGATACTAAACCTTATTTGATAATAATTTGTTGGAGTAAGGTCAAAATTAATATTGTAACGGGAATAACTAACCATTATTGTTAACAATGAATAAATTCGTCCGTTCTTCACACAAGCGAGTATAAAAATATAAGAGGCCAGGAAGTTGGATGTTGGTCCGAAACTAAAAAATTTTCCGCAGCCAGGTGTTGAACCCGGAAGTTCTCATCATTGAAATCGCCTGGGTGCTACTGCGGATGGTGAAATTGCTAATTGCTTTTCTCGAAACTTATATTATTATTATCTTAAATTTTGGTTGATGTTTTGATAGACAAGTTCCAGTATTTGTTATATCATGATATTTTTCTTCAATTCTAAAAATGAGTATTTCATTGAAGTAAAATATTTTTCTTCAGTTTTATGTTTATATCAAATTAAATGAAAAGTATATTAAACATTATTAGTGATACTAAACCTTATTAGATAATAATTTGTTACAGTAATGTCAAAATTAATATTGTAATGGGAATAACTAACCATTATTGTTAACAATGAATAAATTCGTTCATTCTTCACACAAATGAGTAAAAAAATATATGATGCCAGAAAGTCAGATTTTGGTGCGAAAATAAAATATTTTCCGCAGCCGGGAGTTGAACCCGGAAGTTCTCATCGTTGAAATCGCCTGGGTGCTACTGCGGATGGTGAAATTGTATATTTCTTTTCTCGAAACTTGTATTATTATTATTATAAATTTTGGTTGTTGTTTTGATAGACAAGTTCCAGAATTTGTATATCATGATATTTTTCTCCAATTCTAAAAATGAGTATTTTATTGAAGTAAAATATTTTTCTTCAGTTTTATGTATATATCAAATAAAATGTAAAAGTATATTAAAATTTATTAGTGATACTAAACTTTATTTGATAATAATTTCTTAGAGTAAAGTCAAAATTTAAACCTTATTTGATAATAATTTGTTAGAGTAAGGTCAAAATTAATATTGTAATGGGAATAACTAACCATTATTGTTAACAATGAATAAATTCATTCATTCTTCACACAAATGAGTATAAAAATATATGATGCCAGAAAGTTGGATTTTTGTGCAAAACTAAAATATTTTCCGCAGCCGGGAGTTGAACCTGAAAGTTCTCATCATTGAAATCGCCTAGGTGCTACTGCGGATGGTGAAATTGTTGATTGCTTTTCTCGAAACTTATATTATCATTATCTTAAATTTTCGTTGTTGTTTTGATAGACAAGTTCCAGTATTTGTTATATCATGATATTTTTCTTCAATTCTAAAAATGAGTATTTTAGTGAAGTAAAATATTTTTCTTCAGTTTTATGTTTATATCAAATTAAATGAAAAGTATATTAAACATTATTAGTGATATTAAACCTTATTAGAGAATAATTTGTTACAGTAAGGTCAAAATTAATATTGTAATGGGAATAACTAACCATTATTGTTAACAATGAATAAATTTGTTCATTCTTGACACTAATGAGTATAAAAATATATGACGCCAGAATATTTGATTTTGGTGCGAAACTAAAATATTCTCCGCAGCTAAGTAAAATATTTTCCGCAGCCGGGAGTTGAACCCGGAAGTTCTCATCATTGAAATCGCCTGTGTGCTACTGCGGATGGTGAAATTACTGATTGCTTTTTTCGAAACTTATATTTTTATTATCTTAGATTTTTGTTGATGTTTTGATAGACAAGTTCTAGAATTTGTTATATCATGATATTTTTCACAATTTCTAAAAATGAGTATTTTATTGAAGTAAAATATTTTTCTTCAGTTTTATGTATATATCAAATTAAATGTAAAAGTATATTAAACATTATTAGTGATAATAAACCTTATTTGATAATAATTTGTTAGAGTAAGGTCAAAATTAATATTGTAATGGGAATAACTAACCATTATTGTTAACAATGAATAAATTCGTCCGTTCTTCACACAAGCGAGTATAAAAATATAAGAGGCCAGGAAGTTGGATGTTGGTCCGAAACTAAAAAATTTTCCGCAGCCGGGAGTTGAACCCGGAAGTTCTCATCATTGAAATCGGCTGGGTGCTACTGCGGATGGTGAAATTGCTTATTGCTTTTCTCGAAACTTATATTATTATTATCTTAAATTTTGGTTGATGTTTTGATAGACAAGTTCCAGTATTTGTTATATCATGATATTTTTCTTCAATTCTAAAAATGAGTATTTTATTGAAGTAAAATATTTTTCTTCAGTTTTATGTTTATATCAAATTAAATGAAAAGTATATTAAACATTATTAGTGTAACACCCTACCATACAGAGTCTTATGCTTAAGTCATAATTCAGAGATGGCAAGGTATTACGACCTCTAAAATAAAAATTTAGTACGTATAGTAGTATGAATGATTGATTATAACTAGGAGCCTTTGTAGAAAATGGGGTAAACAAAAACCGCAACTCAAAAGCGCACCACTCCAATCGATAACGTAACGAATAAGGATAAACCAACGTGAGATTATATATATATAAAGGAGTGTCAAAAACAGGAATATCAAGACTCAAAATCCGGCTGCGAAGATAACCGGTCCGAGCATAACAATATATACATATGATAAAAATAAGAAAAACCCCAAAGGAAACCCAAAGGGACACAAATACATAAAACCTATACTCCAAAATCTCCCATAGGAGGAGTTATCACAGTTTGTATTATTTAATGGAGATAAAA
>NC_029773.3:35125968-35126480 GCF_000817695.3 Arachis duranensis | reverse complement strand
TAACTAATACTTCCCTTTCCAATTCCTTCAGACCTCCCAACCACCAGCAGGAGTATAACGTAGCAAACACAGTTATATCAAACGAAGAATATGCAAATAGGAACAGTTAAGGCATTTAGACAATTAACAAGTATTATGCAGTCAAATAGGCAATCTCAAACAATTCATATAGTATGCATATGATGAATGCCTGTCCCTAGTGGCTGATGATATCATCTGTCGGTTATAGAGCCAACCCGACAAGTCCTGGCAGTTAACCATTGGACTGTCCCTCTGTCACGCATCCCCAACTCGAGTTATACTCGTTATAAACTTGATCATAATCATGATCTATATCCATCACCCTCACTGGTGAATACTTACGGGGGCGAGCTCATTCGGGTCTTTCACAGTGCCCGGCCACACTTATGACATAGAGTCAACAGAGTATCAAGTCTCAACCTGGAGCACGTGGTGGCTAGCCACTGCTACTACCCAGGGAAACTCGTATCTCAGATAGTGGAAGCGCAAAT
>NC_029773.3:35124866-35125936 GCF_000817695.3 Arachis duranensis | reverse complement strand
CAGCATAAACATGCATGAATTCTCATCCATGGATCAACATCCATATTAGCCATCCGGCTCACGGTTAAATCCATAACCAGCCAATATTCATAGCATACACAGCTATCCCGGCTCACGGTTCAATCCAGAACCAGTCAATTCATAAACAAATACAGCCCTTCGGCCAATGGCATAACAAGCACTTCCACCACCATCCTCCACATCTCACATAATCATCAATGATCCTCATTGATTATTCATTTTCCCTTGCTTCACTCGCAAGTTACCACATCCACTAGCTCCTTCTCTCATAGCCAGGCATATCATAATGATTTAAGATATAAGTGGTGAGATCGGAGGCTTAGAAGTATGAAATTTGGCTTTTAAAACTCAAAAATCAACTTTGGGATGAAAACAGGTCCGCGCGTACGCGCACTCCACGCGCACGCGTGGATGGCCTTAAAAACTTCATCGACGCGCAAGCGTCATGCACGCTAACGCGTGGATTAAAAATTTGCCAATCGACGCGTACGCGTGGGTGTTCTCGTGCCCCAGGCACAATACTAGCACAGTTCTGGCATAACTCTCTGGAAAATGGCTGGGCATTGGGTGCAGCACCATCGGCGCGCCCGCGCACATCACGCGCACGCGTGGATGGCATTTTCGGGAATAACGGCGCGCACGCGCCAAGTGCGCCCACGCGCAAGGGGTCATTCTGCTAAAAATTTTCTAAGTTAAAAGTTGCAGAATTCACCAATTTAAACCCAATCTTCCAACGGACATAACTTCCTCATTTTAAATCGTTTTCACCCGTTCTTCGAACGGCACGGACATCCCGGATTCAATTTCATTTCTAAAAAGATTTGGTATAAAACAAAGATCCGTAGTCCAAGTTATGTCCCGCCAAAGTATGCCCAAAAGCCATGTTTTTCATAAAAACCACAAAGTGCCATTTTCAAACCAAGCCATTTCCAACTCTTTTCAAAATCAATCAAAACATGCCATTTTCATCCTTTTTCTTTGAAATCAATCAAAATACATCAATTTCAACATCAAGCCTCCTCAACTCACACATTGACACTTTACCACAA
>NC_029773.3:35123515-35124180 GCF_000817695.3 Arachis duranensis | reverse complement strand
TGAGAGAGTGTTCTTCCTCCCTTTCTCTCTAATTTCAGCTTGTGTGTGTAACAAATGAGGAGAGAGAGTGCTGAAAACTAGGGTTTTGGTTTAGTTATGTTGGGCCAAGGGCCCACTTTGGGTCCGGTTGGCCCGGTTTGGCCCGTTCGGTCAAATCTTGGTCCGAATTCTATAAAATTGGTACCGAAATTTCATCTCAATCTCCTCTATCATATTTAGCCATAAAAATCACATTTTAGGCTTTCTAGAATAAATTCTCATTTATGGGTTAATTAGCCGTTAATTAACCGGGTTTTACATTCTACCCACCTAATTGGGAATTTTGCCCAGAAAATTCAAATGCAATTACCTGAGAATAAATGCGGATAGTCCATTCGCATCTCCGACTCAAGTTCCCAAGTGTGTTCCTCAACACCGCCTCGACTCCATGCCACTTTGACTAATGAAACCTCTTTTCCTCGCAACCGTTTAATACTAGTATCATCAATTCTGACTGGAGCCACTGGAAGCGTCAAATCTTCCCTTAATTGAACCGACTCAGGTTCCAACACATGGCTAGCATCAGGAGTGTACTTCCGAAGCTGCGACACGTGAAACACATCGTGCAGATTCGAAAGATGAGGTGGTAGAGCCATCCGATACGCCACCGGCCCAATCCTTTCCAC
>NC_029773.3:35122596-35123335 GCF_000817695.3 Arachis duranensis | reverse complement strand
CATACCAACATAGTGGAGATTGACATTTCCTCCCATACAAGGCCTCATACGTAGCCATTCCGATGCTCGCATGATAACTATTATTGTATGCAAACTCCACTAATGGCATATACCGATCCCAACTCACCGGTTGGTCCAAAACACAAGCTCTCAACATATCCTCTAGTGTTTGGATTGTCCTCTCGGATTGACCATCTGTTTCAGGATGGTAAGCCGTGCTCAAGCTTAATCGGGTTCCAAAAGCTTTCTGAAATGCACCCCAAAACCTTGAAGTGAAACGAGGATCTCTATCAGAGATTATAGTAGCAGGTACACCATGAAGTCTCACAATCTCCTTTATGTATAACCGTGCTAGCTCCTCAAGGGTGTAAGTCATCCGAATGGGCAAAAAGTGAGCTGACTTCGTCAGTCGGTCCACCATCACCCAAATAGCATCAAAACCAGTCCTAGTCCTTGGTAATCCAGACACAAAGTCCATTGCAATACTTTCCCACTTCCACTGTGGAATCTCTAAAGGTTTCAACATCCCGGAAGGTCTTTGATGTTCAATCTTTACCTTTTGACAAGTTAAGCACTTTGAAACATATTCCGCCACATCATTCTTCATACCCGGCCACCAGAACATTGCCTTTAAATCATGGTACATCTTAGTACTTCCCGGGTGAATGGAGAATCCGCTTTTGTGTGCCTCCTTTAAAACATCTTGCCTCAAAGTGCCAACATCCGGCACAATGATCCT
>NC_029773.3:35118365-35120375 GCF_000817695.3 Arachis duranensis | reverse complement strand
TACCATGGCTTCATGGGTAGCATTGTACACTCTTAGATCATAACCTAAAGTTACAATCTTCAATCCTAACTCATGGGCTTTCTTAAATGCAATGAATGAATGTGATGCTCCCGAATCAAATAAGGCATTTAAAGTTTGACCAGCCATTTCACAGTTACCTCGAATAAGGGTCTCAGATCCCTCAGCTCCTATAGCTGAAGTGGTGAACACCCGACCAGTCTGTTGTGCTTTCCCAGCACCTTGTTTCTGCCTCTCCGGACAATTTGCGGCTTTATGCCCCACCTTTCCACAAGTGTAGCACAAACCCCATCCGGCCTTGCATGGTGCTCCCGGATGGTGTCTCCCACATCTAGTACAAGCTTGATCATTTTGAGGCTGCTTCCCAAACTTCCTCCCTTGGGAGTTGTTGTTGTTGTTGGGGCTCCTAAAAGAGCTTCCTCTCTTGAAAGACGGACCTCTAGGTGCAAAGCTCTTCCCTCGGTTCTGTGGGAATGATCCCTTTTGACTCCCTTTCTCAGCGGTTGCCCTCTTCACATACTCTTCAGCAACCCTACACTTGTTTACCAACTCGGAGAAAGTCCTAATCTCCATTGGTCCCACTGAACTGAAAATATCGCTCCGGAGTCCTCCTTCATATTTAACACACTTCCATTCTTCATATTCCACCGGAGTCCCTTGGCACATACGAGAGAACCTGAACAGCTCCTCAAACTTGTCAGTATACTCTGATATGGAGATAGTACCCTGCTTCAGCTGCAGTAACTCAAGTTCCTTAGCTGTCCTAGCAGAAGTCGGAAAGTACTTCTTATAGAACTCTTCTTGGAAGACATTCCAGGTGATGTAATCATCACCCTGCTGTAGAAGACGTCGGATACCTTGCCACCAATGCGACGCTTCACCGACAAGCATATAGGTAGCAAACTCGACACGCTGCCCTTCAGGTACCACTTGTGCTTGCAGTGCTCGCTCTATAGCCTGAAACCATGTATCAGCCTCAGTCGGACTAGCAGTTCCCTTGAACTTAGGTGGATTAACCTTCAAAAAGTTTGCCAGTGTCATTGGGCCCTGAACTCCACCTCCATCAATACCATGGTTGTTCATCTGTTGACCAAGAGCCTCAGCAGTGGCTTGCATAGCAGCAGCCATGTTCTCCAACGCAGTCATAAAGTTCACCGGGTCATTAGGGTTATTCTCCGGTGCACGAGTATTCGCACGACCTCTCGCACTACCTCTACCGCATCCACGAGGCGCCATCTGGTTCCTATACACACCAAACAATCGATATCAAGTTGATCAGTTCAATATCGGAAGTCTAGTGCTTCAAAGTCCCAAATGCATGCTCATGAACGTTTATGCCAATTATATCAAACAGATATACTAATAGCACATAACACACACAGAGAGAATGCACAGAAGCATAGTCAGTCCATCCCTCAGGCTCTACAGGAACGAACTGCTCTAATACCATAATGTAACACCCTACCATACAGAGTCTTATACTTAAGTCATAATTCAGAGATGGCAAGGTATTACGACCTCTAAAATAAAAATTTAGTACGTATAGTAGTATGAATGATTGATTATAACTAGGAGCCTTTGTAGAAAAAGGGGTAAACAAAAACCGCAACTCAAAAGCGCAGCACTCCAATCGATAACGTAACGAACAAGGATAAAGCAACGTGAGATTATATCGATAACGTAACGAACAAGGATAACCAACGCGTGATTATATATATACAGAGGAGTGTCAAAAACAGGAATCAAGACTCAAGATCCGACTGCGAAGATAACCGGTCTGAGCATAGCAATATATACATATGATAAAAATAAGGAAAACCCCAAAGGAAACCCAAAGGGACACAAATACATAAAACCTAATCTCCAAAATCTCCCATAAGAGGAGTAATCACAGTTTGTATTATTTAATGGAGATAAAAGTATCTAAGCAAAACATATATAAACCAAAACATAGCCCCGAGAACAAAGGATCTTCGCAAAATCAAGAAGTCC
>NC_029773.3:35109618-35117542 GCF_000817695.3 Arachis duranensis | reverse complement strand
TTCTCTCATAGCTAGGCATATCATAATGATTTAAGATATAAGTGGTGAGATCGGAGGCTTAGAAGTATGAAATTTGGCTTTTAAAACTCAAAAATCAACTTTGGGATGACTCCACGCGCACGCGTGGATGGCCTCAAAAACTTCATCGACACGCAAGCGTCATGCACGCTAACGCGTGGATTAAAAATTTTCCAATCGACGCGTATGCGTCAACCACGCGTACGCGTGGGTGTTCTCGTGCCCCAGGCACAATACTAGCACAGTTCTGGCATAACTCTCTGGAAAATGGCTGGGCATTGGGTGCAGCACCATCGGCGCGCCCGCGCACATCACGCGCACGCGTGGATGGCATTTTCGGGAATAATGGCGCGCACGCGCCAAGTGCGCCCACGCGCAAGGGGTCATTCTGCTAAAAACTTTCTAAGTTAAAAGCTGCAGAATTCACCAATTTAAACCCTAATCTTCCAACGGACATAACTTCCTCATTTTAAATCGTTTTCACCCGTTCTTCGAACGGCACGGACATCCCGGATTCAATTTCATTTCTAAAAAGATTTGGTACAAAACAGAGATCCGTAGTCCAAGTTATGTCCCGCCAAAGTATGCCCAAAAGCCATGTTTTTCATAAAAACCACAAAGTGCCATTTTCAAAATAAGCCATTTCCAACTCTTTTCAAAATCAATCAAAACATGCCATTTTCATCCCTTTCATTTGAAATCAATCAAAATACATCAATTTCAACATCAAGCCTCCTCAACTCAAACATTGACACTTTACCACAAATTACAAAATCACTATCTCATCATTTTAACCCACTTCACCCAAGTGGCTCAAACTCAAACATATTGACATATCATATACTCTTCCTCATGCCAATTCCAACAACACCAATCCTCACTAAAACATCATTGTACACAATCAATATCATACTCACCATCAACATGGTTCAACCCACAATTCATTAGCCGATTTTCCCAAGCTCCACCGGAGCACTTCCAAATCACTTATCCACAAGCTCTCAAGGCCTCAATACCTCCAAGAACAGATTTTTCACCACCAAATCCCTTTTTCAAGCTTTTCAAAATCACCAATCAAGCTCCAATATCCACACACACACAACCTAAGCTACAACCATCATACCCATACACAACATCTCAAAACTCAATCATCATAGAACAACAAAATACACTAGGGTTGAGAATCTTACCACACCCAAGGTCCAAAGAGACAAGATTAACCTTCTCCTTCAAGAGAGTTGGGTCCTATAACATCAAAGAACCCAAAATCTCAACATTTCACCCATGAAACTCGAAAATAAGAGCTGGAATTTCGAACAGATTCACCCATGAAACTCGAAAATAAGGGCTGAGATTTCGAACAGCAACACGTGGCTTACCTCAAGATTGGTTGTATGGGTTTTGTAGAGCTCTCCGCGGTGAACGCGTGGCTGCAAACGGAGCGGCAATCGGAGCTCTAGATCAAAAGTTATGGTGGTTTGAAGATCAAGTGAGAGAAAGAAGTTGAGAGAGAGTTCTTCCCTTCCTCTCCACCATTTCAGCGTGTTTGAGTGTGTTGTGAGGAGAGAGAGTGCTGAAAACTAGGGTTTTGGTTTAGTTATGTTGGGCCAAGGGCCCACTTTGGGTCCGGTTGGCCCGGTTTGGCCCGTTCGGTCAAATCTTGGTCCGAATTCTATAAAATTGGTACCGAAATTCTCATCTCAATCTCCTCTATCATATTTAGCCATAAAAATCACATTTTAGGCTTTCTAGAATAAATTCTCATTTATGGGTTAATTAGCCGTTAATTAACCGGGTTTTACAATTAGTGATACTAAACCTTATTAGATAATAATTTGTTACAGTAAGGTCAAAATTAATATTGTAATGGGAATAACTAACCATTATTGTTAACAATGAATAAATTCGTTAATTCTTTACACAAATGAGTAAAAAAATATATGATGCCAGAAAGTCAGATTTTGGTGCGAAAATAAATATTTTCCGCAGTCGGGAGTTGAACCCGGAAGTTCTCATCGTTGAAATCGCCTGGGTGCTACTGCGGATGGTGAAATTGTATATTTCTTTTCTCGAAACTTGTATTATTATTATTATAAATTTTGGTTGTTGTTTTGATAGACAAGTTCCAGAATTTGTTATATCATGATATTTTTCTCCAATTCTAAAAATGAGTATTTTATTGAAGTAAAATATTTTTCTTCAGTTTTATGTATATATCAAATAAAATGTAAAAGTATATTAAACATTATTAGTGATACTAAACCTTATTTGATAATAATTTGTTAGAGTAAGGTCATAATTATAATTTTAATGGGAATAACTAACCATTATTGTTATCAATGAATAAATTTGTCCGTTCTTCACACAAGTCAGTATAAAAATATAAGACGACAGGAAGTTGGATTTTGGTCCGAAACTAAAAAATTTTCCGCAGCCTGTAAAACCCGGTTAATTAATGACTAATTAACCCATAAATGAGAATTTGTTCTAGAAAGCGCAAGATGTGATTTTTATGGCTAAATGTGATAGAGGAGATTGAGACGAGAATTTCGGTACTAATTTTATAGAATTCGGACCAAGATTGGACCGAACGGGCCAAACCGGGCCAACCGGACCCAAACTGGGCCCTTGGCCCAACATAACTAAATCAAAACCCTAGTTTTCAGCACTCTCTCTCCTCACACAACACTCACACATGCTGAAAAAGAGAGAAAATTGGTGAAGAACACTCTCTCAAACTTCTATCTCTCACTTGATCTTCAAACCACCATAACTTTTGATCTAGAGCTCCGATTGCCGCACCGTTTGTGGCCACGTGTTCACCGCGGAGAGCTCTACAAAACCCATACAATCAATCTTGAGGTAAGTCACGTTTTGATCTTCGAATTTCTAGCCTTGATTTCGAGTTTCATGAGCAAAAATGTTGAAATTTTGGGCTCTTTGATGTTATAGAACCCAACTCTCTTGAAGGAGAAGGTTAATCTTGTCTCCTTGGACCTTGGGTGTGGTAAGATTCTCAACCCTAGTGTAATTTGTTGTTCTATGATGTTTTGGTATTGAGATGTTGTGTATGGGTATGATGATTGTGGCTTAGGTTGTGTATGTGTGAATATTGGAGCTTGATTGGTGACTTTGAAAAGCTTGAAAAGGGCTTTAGTGGTGAAAAATCTGTTCTTGGAGGTGTTGAGACCTTGAGAGCTTATGGATAAGGGATTTGAAAGTGCTCCGGTTGAGCTTGGGAAATTGGCTAAGGTATGGTCTCGGTTTCCCGTATCTAATATGTAATGTGGTAGGAAATATTTAGGCTAGAGGCCCTAAGATAGGCATTGAATTGTTGGTGTTGTTGAATGGTTGATATATATGATGTGGCCATATATGTGATGATGATTATTGATGCCTTGATGGTATGATGTATGAGAAATATGCATGTTGTGATATATGATTGATGATTGGTTATGGTTGAATTGTGGGTTGAACCATGTTGATGGTGAGTATGATATTGATTATGTACAGTGATGATTTATTGGAATTGGTGTTGTTTAAAATTGGCCTGAGGAAGAGTATATGATATGTCAATGTATTTGAGTTTGAGCCACTTGGGCGAAGTGGGTTAAAATAATGGGATAGTGATTTTGTAAATTATGGTAAAGTGTCAATGTGTGAGTTGAGGAGGCTTGATGTTGAATTTGATATATTTTGATTTATTTCAAAGAAAAGGGATGAAATTGGCATGTTTTGATTGATTTTGAAAAGAGTTGAAAATGGCTTGTTTTGAAAATGGCACTTTGTGGTTTTGTATGAAAAACATAGTTTTTGGGCATACTTTGACGGGACATAACTTGGACTATGGATATCTATTTTATGCCAAATCTGTTTGGAAATGAAATTGGATCCGCGATGTCCATACCGTTTGAAGAACGGGTGAAAAACGATTTAAAATCAGGAAGTTATGTCCGTCGGAAGATTGGGGGTTGAATCTATGAATTCTGCAGTTTTTTAACTTAGAAAAGTTTTAGCAGAATGACCCCCTGCGCGTAGGCGCACTTGGCGCGTACGCTCCGTTCTTCTCGAAGACGCCATCCACGCGTGCGCGTGATGTGCGCGGGTGCGCCAATGTGCTGCACCCAATACCCAGCCATTTTACAGAGGGTTGTGCCTGAACTGTGCCAGTTTTATGCCTGGGGCACGAGAGCACCGATGCATACGCGTGGCTAACACGTGCACGTCGCTTGGGTATTTTTTTAATCCACGCGTTAGTGTGCATGACGCTTACGCGTCGATGAGTTTTGTGGCCATCCACGCGTGCGCGTGGAGTGCGCGTATGCGTGGCCCTGTTTTCATCCCAAAGTTGATTTTTGAGTTTTAAAAGCCAAATCTCATACTTCTAAGCCTCCAATCTCACCTCTTATGTCTTAAATCATTATGATATGCCTAGCTATTAGAAAATGAGCTAGGGGATGTGGTAACTTGCGAGTGAAGCAAGGGAAAAATGAATGATCAATGGGTATCAAAGATGATTATGTGAGAGGCGGGGGAGGGCGGTGGAAGTGCTTGTTATGCCATGAGCCAAAAGGCCGTAATAGTTAATGAAATGGCTAGTTATGGATTTAACCGTGAGCTGGATGGCTGGTTATGGATTTAACCGTGAGCCGGATGGTTGGATTATTGTTGTGTTACGGCGGAGCCATGATTATGGCTAAGAATAAATGCATATATATATTGTTGAATGAATTGTCAATGTTGCACGTCCATTATCAGAGATGAGAGTTTCCCTGGGAGAAAGTAGCGGCTAGCCACCACGTGCTCCAGGTTGAGACTTGAAGCTCTTTTGACCCTATGTCGTCAGGGTGGCCGGGCACTATGAAAGCCCTGGATGAGCTCACCCCCATAAATATTCACCAGTGAGGGTGATGGATATGGATCATGATTATGATCAAGTTTATACTGAGTATAACTCGAGTTGGGGAGACACAACAGAGGGACAGTCCAATGGTTAGCTACCAGGACTTGTCGGGTTGGCTCTATAACCGACAGATGATATCATCAGCCATTAGGGAAAGGCATTCATCATATGCATACTATATGAGTTGTTTGAGATTGCCTATTTGACTGCATATTACTTGCTAATTGTCTAAATGCCTTATTTATTCCTATTTGTATATTTCTTGTTTGATATAACTGTGTTTGCTACATTATACTCCTGCTGGTGGTTGGGAGGTCTGAAGGAATTGGAAAGGGAAGTATTAGTGAGACTGAAGAATCTTTAGTCAGTCGCCACATATGGTTTAGCTTGTTCATAAGCTTTGATATTATTTGGAGGAAGTTCTAGGATTGCCTTTGGCTTTCCTTTATTATTATGTATTATATATGTGGAAGCTGTTACCATGCTGGGGACCTCTGGTTCTCACCCATGCGGATTTTGTGGTTTTCAGATGCAGGACGTGAGGTTTCTCGCTGAGGCCTGCTGGAGACTTCTGGATTAGCGAAGGTTCTTTGTTCTTGGGGACTCTGTCTTAGTTTATATGTTTTGCTTATATACTTTTATCTCTTTAAATAATACAAACTGTGATGACTCCTCTTATGGGAGATTTTGGAGAATAGGTTTCTGTATTTGTGTCCCTTTGGGTTTCCTTTGGGGTTTTCCTTTTTTTATCATATGTATATATTGCTATGCTTGGACCGGTTATCTTTGCAGCCAGATTTTGAGTCTTGATATTCCTGTTTTTGACACTCCTTTGTATATATATAATCTCGCGTTGGTTTATCCTTGTTCGTTACGTTATCGATCAGAGTGTTGCGCTTTCGAGTTGCGATTTTTGTTTACCCCTTTTTCTACAAAGGCTCCTAGTTATAATCAATCATTTATAATACTATACGTACTATATTTTTATTTTAGAGGTCATAATACCTTGCCATATCTAAATTATGACTTAAGCATAAGACTCTGTATGGTGGGGTGTCAGATTATGGTATCAGAGCAGTTCGTTCCTGTAGAGCCTTAGGGATGGACTAACTATGCTTCTGTGCATTCTATGTGAGTGTGTTATGTGCTATTAGTATATCTGCTTGATATAATTGGCATAAACGATCATGAGCATGCATTTGGGACTTTGAAGCACTAGACTTCCGATATTGAGACTGATCAACTTAATATCGATTGTTTGGTGTGTATAAGAACCAGATGGCGCATCGTGAGCGCGGTAGAGGCCGTGGTAGAGTCTGTAGTAGAGGTCGTACTAATGCTCGTGCGTTGGAGGTTAACCCTAATGACCCTGTGAACCTTATGACTGCGTTGGAGAACATGGCTGCTGCGATACAAGCTACTGCTGAAGCTCTTGGGCAACAGATGAACAATTGTGGCAACGACGGAAATAGAGCTCAGGGACCAATAGAGGTCAGAAGTTTCTCTGTGATGGTAAACAAGTGTAGGGTTGTTGAGGAGTGTGTGAAGAAGGCAGCCGCTGAGAGAGAAAGTCACAAGGGACCATTCTCACAGAACCAAGGGAAGAGCTTTTCACCTAGAGGTCTGCCTTTCAAATGGGGAGTTTCTTTCAGGAGGCCTAACAACAACAACTCCCAAGGAAAAAGGTTTGGAAAGCAGCCACAGAATGAGCAAGCTTGTGCTAGGTGTGGAAGTCACCATCCGGGAGCCCCGTGCATGGCCGGATGGGGTTTGTGCTATTACTGTGGTAAGGCAAAACATAAGGTCCCAAACTGTCCAGAAAAGCAGAAACAAGGTGCTGGGAAAGCACAACAGACTGGTCGGGTGTTCACCACCTCAGCTATAGGTGCCGAGGGATCCAAAACACTCATTCGAGGTAACTGTGAGATGATTGGTCAAACTTTAAATGCTTTATTTGATTCGGGAGCTGATGCCAAGGCATCTTAGGCTAGTTTCACTAGCATTTTTCTGTTAGTTTCAGTTGTTTTATGCATTTTCTTGAGCTTAAAGTAACCAAGAATGGTTAAATGAACAACAAAGTAATGAATCATCCAAACAGTGTGATTTTGATGCAAATTCCATGAGTTTTTAGTTATATTGCTTGAATGCTATGAATGGAAGAATTCTCATGAATTTTTGTAAGACTTTGATGCAATTGTGTGGATGATTTCAGGGAAGAAGAGGCTAGGCAAGGAAGCAACAAAATCAATAAAGGAAGCTTGAAGATCACATGTGGAGTACAATGTTGAAAGTGGCGTTTAACCTCCAGTTTAACCTTAAACTGGAAGTTAAATGCCAGAATAAGGAATGCACCAAATGCTGAAAGTGGCGTTTAACCTTCAGTTTAAGGTTAAACTGAAGGTTAAACGCCAGAATCATGAAAGCTGAGAAAAGAGGAAACTGGCGTTTAACCTCCACTTTAACCTCAAACTGAAGGTTAAACGCCAGAATGAGAATGGCACCAAGGGAGTGATTCCACGTTTAACCTCCAGTTTGACCTCAAACTGGAGGTTAATCGTGTTCGAACCATATTATGCACCAGGAAGCCATTTCCACGTTTAAGCTCCAGTTTGACCTCAAACTGGAGCTTAAACGTGTTCGACATTCACACTCCTGGGCTACCTTCTTTATTCCCACGTTTAAGCTCCAGTTTGACCTCAAACTGGAGCTTAAACGTGTTCGACATTCACACTCCTCCAGGGTTGCAATCTTCATTTCCACGTTTAAGCTTCAGTTTAACCTTAAACTGAAGCTTAAACGTGTTCGATCAATTACCCTCCTGGGTTGCTTTCTTCCAATTCCACGTTTAAGTTTCAGTTTAACCTTAAACCGAAACTTAAACTTCAACTTAAACGCCACTCTTTGAAAGGGTTTCTGGGCCAATTATATTGAGGTTTAAGTTAGCATTTGAGCACAAATATTAACTTAAACCTATTATGGTATGAAACCCAATTGAATATCATG